>NC_088703.1:21070592-21423092 GCF_028017835.1 Emys orbicularis
GTGATTTTATTAAATACACAAAGTAGGAATTATATCGTTCCAAGTAGTAACAGACAGAACAAAGTGAATTACCAAGTAAAATGAAATAAAACACAACACGCAAGTCTAAACCTAATACAGTAAGAAGCTGAATACTGATAAAATCTCACCCTCAGAGATCTTCCAATAAGTCTCTTCTACATAAAAAGTGAGGTTTTTTACCCACGAAATCTTATGCCCAAATAAATCTGTTAGTCTTTAAGGTGCCACCGGACTCCTTTTTACAGACTAGCCTCCTTCTAGTCTAGGTCCAGCAATCACTCACACCCCCTGTAGTTACTGTCCTTAGTTCCAGTTTCTTTCAGGTATCCTTTGGGGTGGAGAGGCTATCTCTTTAGCCAGCTGAAGACAAAATGGAGGGGGTCTCCCACGGGCTTAAATAGACTTTGTCTTGTGGGTGGAGACCCCCTCCTCTCTCCTATGCAAAGTCCAGCTCCAAGATGGAGTTTGGGAGTCATATGGGCAAGTCACATGTCCATGCATGACTCAGTTTTTACAGGCAGCAGCCATTGTTCACATGCTACCTTGAATGTTCTCAGGTAGACTTCTTATGTGGATTGGATCGTTCCAAGATCCATCGTCCTTTAAGTGTTTCTTGATTGGGCACTTAACTTGCACATTCCTCTCAAAGAAGCTGACCAAATGCCTTACTAAAACCTACTTAAAATCAAACAAGTATGCAGCCAATATTCATAACTTCAAGTACAAAAATGATACATGCATACAAAGAGGAGGAATGTATTCAGTAGATCATAACCTTTACAGAGACATGTTAGATGGCATGTTTAGCATAAAACATATTCTGGTTATGTCATATAACTATCCGGATGGTCCCAATGGGCTTCTTAAATCCCTCTCCACCTGCTTACCAGCTGCTCCCCAACTGCCCAGGAGCCTCCCCCCATAGCTGCTCTCAGCCCCACGGAACAGGAGGGGGACGAGCAGCAGAATTGCTGCCTAGCAGAGTCACCCCCAGCCTGTTGCCCACAGCTAACACCCCCCACCCCAGCCTGCCCCCCCAATCTCCTATTCTGCCCCCTGGCCTATCCCCCTTCGAATCCATACAAGCCTGCCCCCCGCACACCCTCCCCGCACCACGGCCTGTCCTTCCTCACTCCCCCATCCCCTGCCCTGTTTCCCCTCAAATGCCCACCCCTGCCCTCAGTTAAGATGGCTGCCACCTTCCAGTGTCCCCAGTGGGCTTGGCACCAGGCTACCCTCAGGGAAATGGCAGCTACCTGGGCTAGGAAGGGCAGTAGGGAGCAGGGGAATATGGGGAGTGGGAGAATGTGGGGGAACATTGTGGGGTGGGGGAAGAGCGGTAGGAGCTGAGGGGGGCAGGACAGTGGAGGGGGGATAATGGACGCTGCCCCTCACAGCTGGGGGATGCCGGGGTGTTATACCAATAGAATAAAAACCAGCAGGATCTTATTAAGAGGGATAAGGCAAAGATGCCACATTTATTGTAAATATAATGATAAAGCAAAAGATAAAAGTAAACAACGTTGTTTGACTATTTATTCTTATCACTACTTATTCCTTATATACACACACACACACACATATATTCATTTACACAATCATTCATTTAAGTTCTGTATAGGTGTTATAGTTACCAGCCTAGAAGTTGCTCATGCCAAGTTACTGGCCAGGTATCTTGGTCATGAGGATGGAGCCGAGTCTGTGTCAGGTGCACCTGATGCTCCTGGAGGTTGGCAGCAGAACCGGAGACTCAAAGTCCTCAGTCTTTAGAGTCCATTTTTATAGGCATTAATTCCTATGTTAGTCTATGGGAGCTGTTTCATTCTGCTGTTGCTGACTCAATCAGCAGACGGCACATTCCTGGACACATTCCTGGGCACATTCCTGGTGGCTCCAAACTGTCCAAAGTTTGTGTTTCTCATCCTTCCAGGTGATGGGGTGGATCCCAGTTTACCCTCAGGGGGTTGTTTGGTGGTCCTACTTGACACATTCTTTGGCCGATGGATACTCCCTTTCTAGGCTGGCACCTCCCTAACCATTAATGTACATCAAGCATTCATCAGCATACATTCCATATCTTAACCATATTTTAATTTACTGTCTCCACCACTTTCGGGGTGTGTGCTAATTCATTTGAGACTCCCGGCCCTTTAATCACAGAGGGTGGGGGTCTGTCCTAGGAGCCGTTGCTGTTACAATTAAATGAAAGTCACTTAACGGCTTATAGTGTTTGTTTACATTGTATCAATTACTTCAAGAACAAAGTCAATTAACTTGTTTGTAAGTTTTACATAGTAGTAAAGTATCTTTTACAGGATAGATACAATCAATGGTTTCTACAGACAGTAGCTTACAAGTTTTAACAGAAGACCCAAGAGATTTTTGTACTTGGTGAAACTGTTGGATTTTAAAGTGTGGGGGACAAATTATGAGGGGGTCACTGTCACTTGGGGGAATCACTGTTAGTACCTTCTTTAATATTCCTACATGGGTTCCCCCCTTGTGAGCATTTCAGGGTGAATCTGCCCCATGGTGCTTGACCCCCCTATGCCCCCTGCCCTGCCCCCTCCTGCTTCCATTCCAATCCCTTCCCCAAATCCCTGCCCCGGCCCTGCCTCCTCCCCTGAGCGCGCCATGTTCCTGCTCCTCCCTCTTCCCTCCTGGACCTTGCTACAGCTGTTTGGCAGTGGCAAGTGCTGGGAGGTAGGTGGAGGAGCTGGGACGTGGCGCACTCAGGGGAGGAGACAGAGGCAGAGGCAGAAGTGAGGTGCACCACGCCCCAGGCTTGCCCCCCCCAGCTCAGCCAGAGTTTTGGCCGGAAAACAAATCCCTGCACACACACCCCATCCACCGTCCCCGACTCTGTGAGGGGGGAGCCAATCCCCATCCCCCCATCCCACCTGCCCCCATTCCCTTTCCACCTCCTCCCCCTCTCCTGTTTCCCCTCAAACGCCCAACCTGTCACCCTTCTGGCACCCACCCACCCACCCCCTCTCTGTCTCCCCTCAAATTCCTGTCCCCACTCCCTTCCTGATCTCAGCCCATCTCCCTTCTAATCCCTTCCCCCCACCCTAAGCCTGTCCCCCGAAACTCCCGTACCCTGCTGCTCTTTGCAGAGGGTCTCACAGGCCCAGAGGGCTCAGGGGGGTTGGAAACTCTCTCCCTCACCAGCGTTACACAGGCCGGGGGCCGGGGCTCATTTCAAACCGAGCCCCTGGTTCTACTCAGCTCCTGGGCAAACCCCCAGCAGCAGCCGTTCAAAGGCAAAGCTTTCGGGTTAAACCCACGGACAAGGAATCAAACCCGGCCTGTCTATTGAAACGGGGGCTGAGCAACCGTGGCCAACAGCCGGAGTCAGACCGGCTCCAAGTCTCGCTCCTTCGGGAGTCACCGGAGCAGAGCCGCTTGTTTCCAGACCCGCCGGGCTTTGGGGGAGGAACCGGTTCATTTCACTCTCCGGACGGACGGGCAGGGCGGCCGCTGACCCCGCTCCTAGTGTAAGCAGGGGAATGGTCCCGCTATTATGGGGAACTTTCCTGGCTTATACACGCCCCGGTGAGATTGGCTAGTGAAAGGATCCGATTCCTCGCTCCCACTCCTTTTACCCAGAGGCCTGCCAGACCTCAAAGGCTCCCCTTCCTTCCTCCCATGCGGCAGAGTCCTCGTAACCCCGGCAAGGCTGGGCCCCGGATCCCTTGGGGCTCGACCCCCAGTCTTGTCGTGGTCAGTTAGGACAGAGGCGAGGGTGTCCCCACTTCGGGGCACTCTCTTTGCACCGGATACTTCCCTGGTTCACTGATCATTACACAGAGTTCAGAGCACGTACAATTTATTAAACAGCAACTCTCCCCTAGGGCGTCCAATGTCCCGACGGCCTAGGGTGATCAGATGAGAGGAAGGAAATATTGGGACACTGGGGGGAGGGGGGGCAGGGGCAAAAATAATAATAATAATAATAATAATTCCGGCGGAGCGAAATATTGGGATAAATTGCGTCCTGACCAAAGATCGGTCGGGACGCGGGACAAACAGCTAAAAATCGGGACAATGTGTGTTCACCCTACGACGGCCCCAGCTGCCTTGTAGGGCCTGGAGCTCTCCCCTAGGGTGCCCTGTGGCGTGGGCTCCCCATCCCGCTACTGTTAGCTGTTTCCACCACCCGCAGATGGAGGCCCTGGCACAGCCCCTCCCCCAGCCCCACACTGAGCCGGGCCCATCCAGACCCCTGTGGGCCGGTCTGCAGGACCAGCTCAGATGGGTTCGGCTGCACTGGTCCTTCCGGCTCCGTCCTGACGACGCAGTGTCACATCGCTCAGGGTGACGGTGACCCCCCTACCCTTTCCCCATGCTAGGGCAGCCAGGCTGGAGTGGGGGGAGGCTCTTGGGGGGGTCATTTTACCAAGTGTCTGCTCCTTCTCCATCCATGGGCAGGCTCGGCCAGGGTCAGCAGCAGGACCAGCTGGGCACACCCCTGTGTGTAATCTGTTGCCCCGGGTGTAATCTGGGGGTGACAAAGGGAGGACGGGGGTGTCAGCAGCTGCTCCAAGGGGTTAGGCAGGGGGGCCTCCCAGACCCTGTCCATCCAGCTAGATGGACAGGGGCCTCCCAGACCCTTTCTGCCCCCCCGAGAGCAGAACACCACCACAGCCCCTTATGCCCATCCACCCCCTCTATCTAATCTAATCTATCCCCACCCACCCCCCTCTGTCCCGGAGCACTGGAACAGGAGGCTCAGGGGGGGCATGGCGCTCCCATTTTTTACCAGCGATAAGGGTGGGCAGATAATCTGGCAACACAAGCAGAGGGTGCAGCTGCTCATGGTGAACAAGGAACCGTCTACAAAATGATGCCTACAAAATGGCAGACACCAACCAACACTCTCATCAGGAGCAAACAAGGACACCTACTAACAAGCAAAAAGGAACAAAAAATGCGCTGGGCAGAGCATTTCAAAGAATTGCTGAACAGGGAGCCACCTGGAGAGAAAGCAAACATCCAGGAGGCAGAAGAAGAGCTTGATATGAACACAGACACCCCAACTAAGGAAGAGATCGTTCAAGCCATCAAATCCTTTAAAAATGGGAAAGCTCCTGGTAAGGATAACTTGAATGCAGAATTGTTCAAGGTAAATCCTAAATTAGCAGCATCTATCCTGGCCCCTCTGTTTACATCAGTCTGGGAAAGGGAAAAAGTGCCAGATGAGTGGACCAATGGGGTTATTTTTAGTGAAGATACCAGAGAAAGGAACTCTCTGTGACTATAATAACTGGTTGGTATCACACTTTTATCTGTGCCAAGCAAAGTGTTGTGTAAGATCCTAGTCCAGCGTACATCAGAGGCAGTTGATAGCGTTCTCAGAAAAGAGCAAGCTGGTTTTCGGAAAGGGCGTGGATGCACAGACCAGATCTTCACTCTACAAAACATAATAGAACAGTGCTTAGAATGGCAACAGCAACTCTATGTAAATTTCATAGACTCTGAGATGGCTTTTGATAGCATTCACAGGACCAGCCTATGGCGCATTCTGCAGGCATATAGAATTCCTTTCCGTATCATCAACGTCATCAAAAGCTTCTATTTCAACTTTACATGCAGTGTTGATCACAATGAGCTCAGTTTTGAAGTCAAAGCAGAAGTACGTCAGGGATGTGTCATGTCTGCAATCCTCTTCAACACTGCCATCGACCGGGTAATGCGGCGTACAACAGAAGACATGCCAAGAGGCATGAAATGGACACTCTTCTCATCCCTTGAAAACCTGGACTTTGCAGATGATGTCACTCTCCTATCACATACTCAACACCATATACAAGAAAAAACAACTCGACTCAATGGATTCAGCCAGCAAATTGAACTGAAAATCAACCACAATAAGACAGATATCATGACCTCACCATCACCAGTACGGATAGAGGATTATATTCTCACCAATGTAGAAACATTCACATACTTGGGCAGCACCATCAGCCAGGACAGTGGAACAAGCCAGAACATCCGGAACAAAATCAATAAAGCCAGGAACACCTTCAGGAGCTTAAATACAGTCTGGAAATCATCAAAATACAACACCAACACCAAACTCAAGATTTATCAGAGCTGCGTAATTTCAACACCACTTCATAGTGCAGAATGCTGGGGAATGAGAAAGTCTGACATGTCCAAACTGGCTTCATTCCATACAACCTGCCTAGAAAATTCCTCCGTATCTTTTGGCCCAGAATAATCTCAAACCAAGATCTATTGACACAGTGCAGCCAAGAGGATCTGAGCACAGTCATTGCCAGGAGGCGTTGGAGATGGATCGGTCGTGTGCTTCAGATGGAAACTGATTCCATCACCAGAGTAGCAGTAAGATGGACACCTGATGGCAAGTGAAAATGAGGCCACCCGAAAACAACATGGCCAAGAGCTGAGGAAGCCGAGCTGAAAAACCTGGGGCACAGCTGGGGAACCATTGAAAGACTTGCCCGAAACAGACAGGAGTAGAGGAGCTTCGTCACTGCCCTAAATGCCAGAGGCATAATAGGAACATGATGATGATGATGATGAAGGGCGGGCAGGAGGGGTAAATCAAGTGGGGTCAGAGCAAGATTTGGGGGATTTAGGTGCTAGGGGGTGCTGGGCTGCAGGTGGCTCAGTAGGGGGCGCTCTCCCCTGGCAGTCAGGCCTGGCCCCAATGCCCCAGTGTGGCACTATGGGGTGCTGTCTGAGTAATCATTTCCACCCCACTGCCACCCCCCGCTGTCCCTCATGGTACCATGTCACCAGCCAGACCTGGCCACACCAATGGGTCCATCTAGCCCAGCATCCCAACTCCCATGCTGGCTGATTCTGGCTGCTTCATGGGAAAGCCCAGTCCCAGTCCCCCTCCCCCATGGCCACTGATGGGCCCAGCTACCCCCAGAGGAAGCCTCCAGCCACCCCATTAGAGGCAGGTTCGTGTCTGAAGCAGGAGACTTCGCACCCCTCCCAAATCCATTGGTGAGTTTGGGGGGTAATCACTGCCCCTGAGAACAGCCTCCATCCCTCTCCCTGGGCAACCACTGGGGGAAGATGCCCCATAATCTGTGACTCAGTAGATTCCCCCCCAGCCCCGGTACCTGGCCCCGGGCTTCCTGGGTGGGTGGGAGCCGGCACCGCTCCAGGCTGGGTCAGGGCGGTTCTCCCTGCGGGAATAGAACCAGCGTCCATCAATGATCCCTCCCCCACCCTGTGACTCAGTATCGATCATCAGGGTCCTTCCCAGGTGTGTGTGTGGGGGGGATTTATGTGGCTGGGCTGGTGCCGGCTGGGCAGCCCCTGGGCCCCAACTCCTCTGTGCATCCCCTGAACAGGGGCTGCCTGGGGGAGCATCCCCCTTGGGAAAGGCCCCTGCTCTGCAGCCCCCTCTGGGGCCGGGGTCCCCCTCCCTCAGCCCCAAACCTCCAGCGGCTGCTGCTCTTCCCTGGATGGGGACCCCCTAGTGACTCCGTCCCCGCTCCCCGGCCGGGCGTCCCCTCTGCTGGGCTCATGTCTCAGGGCAGAGCCTGGCTCTGAGTGTCCCCCATTAGCACAGAGTCCCCCCAAGGTCCGGCTGAGCATGGGGTTCTGGACACTGAGCCGGGCCCCTCACCTGCTACCACCAGTTCCACGGGGTCGCTGGGCTCCGAGCAGATGGGTCGGTCAGATTTGGTGCTATATCGGCAGCTGTAGTTCCCTGCGATTCTCCAGCTCATGTTGCGAATGGGAAACTCAGCAACATCCCCATCTGGTTCCACGTCCTGCAGCGCGTTCTGGTTTCCATCTTTGTACAGAAGGAACCTCACGTTCTGGTGCCAACCCCGACACCGGACGGTCACGGCTCCCCTCAGCCCAAGCCCCCTGCTGGGGCGCAGGGAGATGGAGGGTTTTGGGTAGTAGGTCTCTGCAGTGAGAAGGAGACAGGCCGTGAGACAGTCCCCGGCACAGTCACTGCACCCCATCCTCACCGCACGGCCCCAGAGACAGGGTCCCTGGGAGAAAACCCAGCCAGAGGAACCTCTCCGAGACCCCAGAGATTCCTGGGAGCTATGCCCAAAACTACCTGAGGACCTAAATCCAGAGAACCTCTCAGTACCCGTCGATCTACTTAATGGGCCCCCCCAGTCTGTGAGCCAGGATTCCTGGGTTCTATCCCTGGCTCTGGGAGGGGAGTGGGGTCTGGTGGTTATATCGGGAGGGGCTGGGAGTCAGAGGTGCTGGGTGCTGCAGAGACATGGGGAGAAAAGCCCCCACCATAGAGCCAAGTCCTGATGATCTAACCAGACACAAGGTGCAGGAGGGATGATTATCCCCCATTCGTACAAGGGGAAATGGAGGCACAGGCAGGTTAAGTGACACCCCAAGGTCCCCTGGGGACAGAGATCCTCCCTCCCTCATCCCTCAATTTCCAGTGGCTAGGGAACACCAAAGTGACTCTGTCCCTGATCCTCGGCTGGATGTCCCCTCTGCTGGGCCCCGGGCTCAGGGTAGAGTCTAGCTCTGAACATCCCATCGGCCCAGAGACCCCCTGTGTGTCTGGCAGGCTGTAGGGCTGGGAGTGGGGATGCCAAGCCGGACCTCTCACCTGCTACAACAATCCGCACGTAATCACTGAGATCCGACCAGTTGGGCGGCTCTAATCTGGAGCGAGATCGACAGCTGAAGCTCCCTGAGTCTTCCCATCTGGCGCTGAGGATGGTGAATTCACCCCCGTCCCCAGCAGCATTCAGCTCCCGGATTTTGATTCCATCTTTATACAGAAATAACCTCCTGGCCTCGCACCGACACTGACAGCGGATGGTGACAGCTCGCCCCGGGGCGATCACCCCGCTGGGGCTGACGGAGATGGAGGGTCTGGGTGCAGGGAGCTCTGTGTTCACACACAAACAGGAGTGAGATGGGGAGACACAAACCCCTCCCTGTATGTCTGTAACCTGCCCTTAGAGCCCAGCCCCAGGGACAGCGCCAGGGGTAACAGACACCTCACTGCATCCACAGTCTGTTACTCCTGGGGCAATTCTGTGCATCTGCAGATGCACTAGGGTTGCCAATTTTGGTTGGATGTATTCCTGGAGATTTCATCACATGACTTAATCTTTAATTAAAGATTGGAGGGTTGGCAACCCTAGGATGCACAGAATTCATCTGTGCTGCATAATTGTGTTTATTCTCCACAGAAAATACATTCTGCCGAAAACGAGCTGCTGATCTGTATTTTGCCCACCAGAGGCCGCTGTGGCGCCAGAGCAGCCAGCAGCATGAACACAGCCGCTGTTCTGGGGCCACAGCGGACCCTGGTGGGGAAAAGGCAGAACTGCAGCACTTCTGGGGCAGAATGTATTTTCTGTGGGGAAAACAATTCTCTGCCTGCCCCGTGCTGCAGAATTCCCCCAGGAGCAGAAGTTCATCACAGCACCTGGCCCCAGAGCCAGGTTAGGGCAGAGTGGGGCACCCAGGGCTGCTGGGGGGTCAGGCTGGGGCTCAGGAGCTAGTGAGGTGACAGCGTTGAGTCTGGGGACGGGGGAGGGGGCTGCAGGGACACATGGGGACGGGGGTTGCTGGGACAGGGGCTGATGTGCCTGACTGAATGGGAGAGACTTGAGGCAGCCAGGATCTGCATGGGGGAGGCTTCCCAGCTCCCTTACAATCCCCCCTCCAAAAAAAACCCCACCTCCCACTCACACCCACCACCTTCCAGGTTTACTCCCAGGCTCCTTCCCTCTCCCTCAGCTCCTCCGTTACCCCTGATGCCCCCAAGCCTTTGCACTGCTTCTGACAGGTGCAGGAAATACAGTTCTGTCATGTAAATTAAATGAATTACTCAACATTCTCTGTTAATATGCCTAGTGAGGAAACTATTTTTTTTTAAATTACCAGAATCTATTTTTTTAGTCTGTATTATTACATACACACTCGCTGACAGATATTTTGAAATAACTGATGAAAATAATAGAAACTGGTATGATTATATTGTGTTATTTTGACAAATAAAATTTTCAGAATTCTCAGATATTGTGTGCAGAATTTTTTATTTTTTAGCGCAGAATTCCCCCAGGAGTATACAGTTGTCCAGGCTGGTGGGAAATGAATTCAGGACCAGGGGTGGTGCCGGCTGGGCAGCCCCTGGGCCCCGAATCCTCTGTGCGTCCCCAGAGCGGAGGCAGCCTAGGGGAGCATCCCCCTGGGAAAGGCCCCTGCTCTGCAGCTCCCCCTGGGGGCAGGGATCCCCCATCCCTGAATCTCCAGTGGCTGCTACTCTTGTTACCTCAAAGGGGAGCCATGGTAAGTCTAAATGTATCACGATGTCGGTATCGAGATGTAAAACAAGCCCCTTTTACTCAGAAGAGCAGAGCCGCCCTCTGCCGTGTCTGTCAGCGGCAGACTGGTGTACAGGTCTCCCTCCCTCTTCCCCATGTGCAGTGCAAATAATAAAAACTGGCAATAAGTAAAAACAACAGGTAAGTGTATCGGGGGGATAAATTTACAAATCAGGGAAGGGGTAATTGTGAATAAACAGCAACTAGCTAAACAATACAAGACAGTGAAACAGACGCTTTAAAACAGGAGCATGAAGCTCAGGCCCAAAATATGTCGCCCTGGCAACAACACATATAACCCCCCAACCCCCTATTTCTCTCCCTATGTGGTCAGCACGTCAGTGGCGGCGGCGAAGTCCAGGACCTGCACTCGCTGGGTAACTGGAACCCGTGGAGGAGGAGCACTGGGGAGTCCCTCGATGGATGTCTCGGGGGGAAGAAGCAGCCCGACACCCTCTGGTGATGTTGTGCCCAGGAACACAGGTGCGATGGAACGTCTCCTTCCCTTTCTCTTCACCTCAGGAACGGTGGTGCCCTCCCACGGTGAACGGGTGCTGTGAATCGTGCATGCACAGTCACCGGGATGGACTGGCCGCTTGTCAGTGAGTTCAGTCCCTTTATGCCTTTAGTGGCGGGAAAATATGGCACAGTCCCAGCAAAGGCGGGAAACTGTCTGAGGTAAAATTGTCCTTGGAGTTGCCAGTGGCGGGAAAAACCAGTTGGATCCACTTATGACTGGGCCATGATAATAGTAAACAACAAGATGGCGGTCACAAGATGGCAGCTCAAACTCCATCTTGGATTGCTGCTATATCTTTACAAACTACATATTGGATTTAATATATACATATTTTAACAGATTATAACACTATAACAAAACACACCCAACACTCTCCCCTGGCTGGGGAACCTCCACTGACTCTGTCCCCAGTACCCGGCCAGGCGTCCCCTCTGCTGGGCCCAGGGCAGAGCTTGGCTCTGAACGTCCCACCAGGGCAAGACCCCCTGAAGGTCGGTCTGGGTGTGGGGCTGGGAGAGGGGATGCTGTAGCTCCCTCCGTATCTCTGGCTCACACTGCGAAAGGGAAACTCAGCCACATCCCCCGCAGGGTCCATTTCACACCGTGTGTCCAGCTATCCTGCTTTATTCAGAAGGACCCTCGCTCCCCGGCACCGAAACTCACACCGAATGGTCACATCTCCTCCCGGGGCGACCCGCGCACTGGGGCGCAGGGAGATGTTGGGTTTGGGGTAGCTGGGCTGTGCAAGCAGGAGGAGACAGGCCGTGAGACACAGACCCTGGCACGGTCACTGCGCCCCGTCCCCACAGCCCGGCCCCAGTGATGAGGCCGATACAGGGGCTACAGGGAGAGAGTCTCCTGGATGCTTTTCCCCCGAATCCAAGACCGAGAGAGCTGGGCTAATGACACGAGAGACACGGGTTCCCCCCACCCCTCAGCAGGGCAATGGCACGGATCCATCTACAAGGAGCCAATGGAGGGGTGGCTGAGGCAGGGCAAGGAGAGGCCGAGGGGACCTAGAGGCCAATTGCATTTTATCTCCATCAGCTTGGGAAGGAGAAATCAGTTCAGTGGGGAATGATCACAAGTGAATCAGAGTTTGCTGGTGTAGCAGGAACTGCTGTGTAGGGTCACACTGGGAACTATTACTGAGCTCGCCTGTACAGTAACTTCCATTGGCTGAATTAAACCCACTGCCTGGGCAACAATTTACATTCATGGAGCACCAGGATGTGGAGTTAGAACGTACCAGGCACTAGGCCAGAACCCCACCGCTCTACGGTCCCTTCGCGGCTTCTCTGATTGCAGCCTCAGTACATCCCGAGTTTGCAGGTTTTAGGACGGTTCACTGCAGCTTGAGCCATACTCTTGCACGGTCTCTGTTGGTTGTTCTGAGCAGAGTGACCAAATATCCCGATTTTATAGGGACAGTCCCGATATTCAAGGTTTGTTTTATATACGCGCCTAAAACCCTCCACTCCCTGTCCCAACTTCTCACCCTTGCTATCTGGTCACCCTAGTTCTGAGTTCCAGCTCAAATCAAGACAGCTAGTCCTCCCTGCCAGCTCTGTGCCTGGCGCCCTTCAATGATATAGCTCGGCCACCGGGGTTCCTATCCACTGGCTCTCCGCTCGCTGGGTTCCTTCATTTCTGGTGCCGGTTGCTACTTCACTGGCTGCTGGTGTCTCTCTCCAGGGGCTGGGCAGCCTCCCTCCAAACTCTACCAGCCATTTCCACCAGGAGCACTCTGGGCTGTGGGGAGCTGCTGCCTGCTGTCCCATCTGTTTTCTTTCTCATCCTACTTCAGCTGCCGAGAAATCCTTGGGGTTCTCCCCACCTCAGCTGTTTTGTGGCTGTTTTTGAGGTGTCCCCCCTCCCTCAGCCCCAAATCTCCAGCTGCTCCTTATCCCAGCTGGGAACCCCCCAGTGACTCCATCCCCGCTCCCCAGCCAGGAGTCCCCCCTGCTTGGCCTAGGGCTCAGGGCAGAGCTTGGCTCTGAGCACCGAGATCCCCTGAGGGTCTGGCAGGGTGTGGGGCTGGGAGCGGGGATGCCAAGGTGGGCCCTCACCTGCTATCACCGGTTCCATGGGGTCGCTGGGCTCTGACCACATGGGCGGGTCTGATTTGGTGCTATATCGGCAGTGGTAACTTCCTGCGTCTCTCCAGCTCACGTTGCAGATGGGAAACTCAGACACGTCCCCAGCAGGCTCCATGTCCTGCCACACGTTCGTGTTTCCAACGTAGTACAGAAGGAACCTCATGTTCTCGTGCCAACCCCAACACCGGACGGTCACGGCTCCCCCCACGGCGACCCCCCTGCTGGGGCTCAGGGAGCTGGAGTGTTTGCGGAAGATGAGCTCTGCAGTGAGAAGGAGACAGGCTGTGAGACAGACCCCGGCACAGTCACTGCGCCCTGTCCTCATCGCACGGTCCCAGAGACAGGGCCCCTGGGAGAAAACCCAGACAGAGGAACCACTCTGAGATCCCAGATTCCTGGGAGCTACCCCCGAAACTGCCCGAGGACCTAAACCCAGAGCACCCCTCTGTACCCATCTATCTACTTAATGGGCCCCCCCAGCCCAGTGTCCCCATCCCCGACCCTCCATGGGCCCATCTAGCCAGTATCTCCCCCAGATGAGTACACAGCAGCCACCAGTAGCTGCTGCATCTCTGGGTCCCCGTAGCACTGGTAAGACTGCGACTGGAATACTCTGTACAGTTCTGGTGTCTGTGTTTTAAAAAGGACGGTGAAAAATTGGAGGGGGGGGGCATAAAAGAGCCATAAAAATCATGTGAGAGCTCGAGAATGAGGCTTAAAGTGAGATATTTCAGGGGCTCGATCTCATTTCGCTGTGGAAGAAGATTGAGAGGTGATTTGATTACGGTGGAGAAGTACCTTCCTGGAGAGAAAATAACGAGTCCCAAAGTGCTCTTCAATCGAGCCGCAAAAGACAGAACAAGAACCAGCGTCTGTCAGCTGAAGCCAGAGACATTCAAATGAGAAGCCCGGCACCAATTTTTAACTGTGAGGGTGATTAACCACTCGAACAAATTACCAGGGGAAGTGGTGGATTCTCTGTTTCCTGATGTCCTCACATCACAACTGGGTGTCTGTCTGGAAGGCGTGTTTTAGTGAAACACAAGCTATTGCGCTTAATATGGGGGTGTTGCCGGCCCAGAGGGCCCCAAGGGGGCAACAGGGTTCGTTGCCCGGTGTGCGTCGCACCAATAGACACACCAGGGTGGAGAAGCAAACCAAATTTATTCGAGATCTCGAAAAGGCACTCAGGAGACCAGCATGTCTCAAATCAGAAGCGCAGCAAATACAAGCAAGTTTCCCATTTTATATTCCAAGCATTTAGGCTGTGAGCATGGAGGTAGATTAAAGTTCACAAGATGGAGTTACTGTGGCTCACATAGACCCAGAGCAGGGGAGTTTCATCGGCACTTATGGCCTTCCACCCCCCACCCCACCCCCGAGTTACCTGGTAGCTATGCCTAGTGATGCCAACAGGGGTAAGTGTGTGAAACTTCCTGGCCAATAGACACACCAGGGTGGAGAAGCAAACCAAATTTATTCGAGATCTCGAAAAGGCACTCAGGAGACCAGCATGTCTCAAATCAGAAGCGCAGCAAATACAAGCAAGTTTCCCATTTTATATTCCAAGCATTTAGGCTGTGAGCATGGAGGTAGGTTAAAGGTCACAAGATGGAGTTACTGTGGCTCACTTAGACCCAGAGCAGGGGAGTTTCATCGGCACTTATGGCCTTCCACCCCCCCCCCCCCCCCGAGTTACCTGGTAGCTATGCCTAGTGACGCCAACAGGGGTAAGTGTGTGAAACTTCCTGGCCAATAGACACACCAGGGTGGAGAAGCAAACCAAATTTATTCGAGATCTCGAAAAGGCACTCAGGAGACCAGCATGTCTCAAATCAGAAGCGCAGCAAATACAAGCAAGTTTCCCATTTTATATTCCAAGCATTTAGGCTGTGGGCATGGAGGTAGGTTAAAGTTCACAAGATGGAGTTACTGTGGCTCACTTAGACCCAGAGCAGGGGAGTTTCATCGGCACTTATGGCCTTCCACCCCCGCCCCCCCCGAGTTACCTGGTAGTTATGCCTAGTGACGCCAACAGGGGTAAGTGTGTGAAACTTCCTGGCCTGTGAAATCCAGGTCAGATTAGGAGATCAAATAGTGGCCACGTCAGGCCTAAAAATCTCTGAATCTATGAAGTGTGCGGGGGGAGGAACAGATCCTGCTGTTTTACTCTTTCGCCTGCTTGTTCCCTAGAATCAATAGTGAGCAGTGGGGTGATTTGGGGGAGCAGCTGAGACACCCAAACAGGCTGGCCAGGGGCAGACACCAGCCCTGCAAGGGAGAGGTGGGCGTGGCAGTGACTTCACAAGGGCCTTGGGCAGGAACTCAGCCTATTGGGCAAAGGTGGTGAGGCGGCTGTGACCTCACAGAGCTCCCTTGACATCAGACATGCAGTACGGGGGGCAGGGCAGGGGGAACCTCGGAGACCCCTGTGGCCTTGCTGCAGCAAGCCTCCTTCTCGCCGTCTCTCCTGGAGGATTTGCGTTAACGCACCTGAGTGCTAAGGAGGAGCTTCTGTGGGAGTTTTCTCCTTTCCAGCTTGATTCTATAGAAAGCCGACACCCCCTGTGGAGAAGGTAAGATTCTCAGTGAGGGTTGGAACATTTCAGTCTGATCCAAACTTTGCCAGCCGAGTGCTGGGCTCAGAAAACACAAGGTAAGTTGGCAGGAAAATGTCCCACCTAGGAATCCGCCCCTTAATACCTGGGTAACTAATAGGTCTCAAAATGTAATTGTAAATGAGGAATGATTATCGGACAGGTGTCTTCCTAGTAGGGTCCTTGGCCCTACACGATTTAACATTTTGATCAGTGACTTGGAAGCAAATATAAAATCATCTCTGATAAAACCTGCAGATGACAGACAGATTGCGGGAGTGGTAAATAACAAACCGGACACATCATTGATACAGAGCCACCTGGATTGTTTGGGAAGCTGAGCACAAGCAACATACCTGTTACTTTGTCCAAATGTAAAGTTTACCTCTAGGAACAAAACATCTAGGCTATATGTACAAGGGGGGGGGCTCTATCCTGGGAAGCAGAGACCCTGAAAAATCTTGGGGTCATGTTTGCTAATCAGCTGACCAGGAGCTCCCAGCTGGACACTTTGGCCGAAACGGCAAATGCGCTGTTTGGATGCCTACACAGCAGAATCTCAGCTAGAAGTGGAGAGGTGTATTTGGCACTGGTGTGACCCCTACTGGAATATTGTGTCCAGTTCTGGTGTCCACAATTTGAGACGGATGCCAATAAATTGGAGAGGGTTCAGAGAAGAGCCACAAGAATGATTAAAGGATTAGAAAACCTGCCTGATAATGACAGACTCCAGGACCTCAGTCTATTTAGCTGAACAAAGAGACGGTTAAGGGATGAGCTTAAGGGAACAAATATTTGTTAATGGGCTCTTCACTTTAGCAGACACAGGGATAAGAAGATCCAATGGCTGCAAGTTGAAGCCAGACAAATTCAGACTGGAAATAAGGGGAACATTTTTAACTGACAGGGTTTGGAACAATTTACCCAGGGTTCTGATGGATCCTCTATAACTGGCATTTTTAAAATCAAGATGGGATGTTTTTCTAATAAATCTGCTCTAATTCAAACAGGAATTATTTTGAGAGATGTTCCATGGCCCATGTAATACAGAAGGTCGGACGAGATGATCAGAGTGGATCTTTCTGGCCTTGGAATCTATGATTCACTGGAGCCTTTGGAATTTGTCCTTTTTCGCTTGCCTTTACCTCCCTTCCTCTTGTCTTTTCTTTTCTTTTTTCTTGTCCTATTTCTTCTCTCTGCTGCTCGTCTTCCTGACATCCTTGTGAGAGGCCCTCGCAAAGAGGTGGGGCGGGAATCGTGTGCTGATGGTGATCTCCCCCAGAATGATCTCCCCCGGGGACTGATGCGGTCGTCTGCCCGTCTGTTCCCTTGCTCAGCTCCCAGCCCTGGAGAGTCTCCACACGGATGGGCTGAGCTTGGGGTTCTCACTGAGTTAACAGGGAGGAGACTCAGGTCCCTGTTGGCTGAGTGCAGCGAGGCCGAATGCTCAGTTCAATGGCATTTCTTTGTCTTTCTCTAACACAATAATTTTTGAAGACAACGTTAAATTGATTCCAAAATTTCTAGGCATCGGTGGGAAGAACCTTGTTGGTTTTGGTGACAAGTGGAAAACAGCAGCACCAGAAAAGCCTGATTTTCTGCACCATCTCCATTAAATTGGTGCGGTAGGCAAAGGCGCTTTGTGACATCAGAGTTAACTCAGCCAGTCAGTGCTAACTCTTTCCAGGTGATTTGCATAATTCAACCCCATTGGTTAAAATGAGTCAACCTGCGGGTTTCAATGGGGAGAGATGACCCAGGCAGGTGGCAGGGTGAGGATTTAAGATCAGGGTTAGTGGAGTGAGTGAGTGATGGGCGGGTTGCTGAGTTATGGTCGATGTCACAAGGTTACTGCTCAGCTCCTCTGTCTGCAGCGCCACATGGGCACCGACTGCCAAGGGGAAGTTTTTGTTGGTCTGAAACTTCTAAAACCAGAAGAACAGACGAGGAATGGCTCAGACGATTTGACAATAAACTGTAGGGTTTGGGGCATTGACCGTGCAATTGTTACTGGTTCAGGGACGGAAACTGGGCCTACAGAAACAAACAAGTGTCTGACCCTCTAGTTAGTCTCTTTTAAGATTCAGTAAATAATTTTCAATGAATTATTGATATGATGAATTTTGCTGCCTTCTCTCCTATAACCGAATATGAGCCGTTTATGATTAGCTTGAATGTGGAAGTTCTTTAAAATCAGGGTGAATAAAAAGGATTTTTTTCAAAAACGAAAAGCCACAAAATGGATTTTAAAAAAGTTGGATTAAATTTAAATTAAAAACAGGGGGTTTTTTGGTTTTTTTTTTAAACAAGACTATTGGGGATTATATTTGAAATTATGACAATCCATGTTAATACCTAAATTTGCTCTAGTTTACTCCATGTTTGCTCCCAGTTTTAATGGAAGTCAAACCACTGAATTCGTGGAAGTCGTTGGCTCAGCACCTGGAACCAGAGTTTGTTGAAAGGGTAAAACCAGCTTTTGACAGCAGTAGCCTCTTCTGCACGAACAGAAAGAATATTTTCTTCATCTCAGTGTATTCAGCTAATTCAGTTCAATGACACGTTCATTCAAATTTCAGATACTGACGGGGAGTTGAGAAAGCAGGAAAGCTTCTTTTCCTCTTCCAATCTATGAATAAACACTACATGTGTGTGTGTGTGTGGGGGGGGGGGGGGAAATCAGATCTATTAGTTCTAATATCCGAGAGATACGATGACCAGAAACAATCAGTTCATTTCATTAATTGCAGATATTGCATTACATCAGTTAGGTTCAAATGAAAAATACATTTCGGTACACTTTTTTTTAATGTATTCAGCACATTTAAGGTAGTTTTATTTAATTAATAAACATATTGAAAATGCTGTTTCTGTGCATTTTTGAGTGCATTTGAATTTCCATCCAAACAGAGCTTGGACAAATCAGAAGCAAAAAAATCATCCTCATCTAGGAAATAAATGCATCTTTTGCCATTTTCCAACATGATAAAAAGGTCAAAATTAGACTGAAGAAATGTAAATTACTCTATATAACTGCTTAAATAAATGTGCATAGATATACTTTACCATCATGGTTAGCAAAAGAAAAAAGCACCAAATGTAGTGTAAAGACTATATTTAGTTGCAAATCAACCTTTCTAATGGCTATCAACTAATGAGAAACAGCCTATCATTAGGAAAATAACTAAAAAGTACAACTGTAAAACATGATTAAAATCAATGGTTTAAGTCAATCCACCCTGATCTCTAGTTCTGGGATTCTGAGTTTTGGAGGCCAGACTGAGATCCTCATTGACTAGGAACAGCCAGGAACCCAGGAACAAAGTCTAGTCCTGTTAGCAGCCAGGCTCTAAATCCAAGGAACAATTGAAGGCCGTAGGAGACTGAGGGACACTGAGAATTTCCAACCGTTGATTCCAAACCCAAAGATGTGACATTGGCTTTGGATGGGGGAGAAGCAGGAAATCACTAGGGATTCTGCCCCAAACAACAATCACCCACTATCCTTTGGAGCTCAAAGGTTTCTAACGCTCATGACCTACTCAAATCGCACTACTGTTAGGAGTTAGAGAAGTGTCTCTATCCCGAACAGAGGTGGTGGAAATAGAGGTAAGAAGCAAGAGGTGGTTACACAGCAAGGCCACGGCAGAGACAGAAAGAGAAGCATAAGAAAAAGCATTGATCAAAAATGTTCTGCATTTAAATCTGAGTTCTTAAACAAAGGAAATATTATCTGTAGTTAGTGAACTGAATTGATACCTTCTGGTCACCATGTCCTTTGAGATGTACGGACTGGCAGATCTCATGCCCTCACACCTCGTTTTTATTCATAGATTGAAGGAAGAAAACAAGTTTACCTGCTTGGTCAACTCCCCAGGGGTTTCTTAAATCCAGTGAATTTGTCATTGAACTGAAGTAGCTGAATAAACTGAAAAGAAGAAAATCTTCTTTCTGTGCTTTCAAAGGAGGCTACTGCTGTCTAAAGCTGTTTTAGCTCTTCAATCATTCTGGTTCTAGGGGCTTCAGTGGTTTGACTGTCCTTAAAACTTGGCAGTAAACATGTACTGCTTAATGTTGGGGGGGTTTTCCTCTCTCTTTAAATTGTTTTAAGAGATTATAATCAGGTTAGGATTTAACATAGGTTGTCAATTTCAAATTTAATTTTCAGCAGCATTAGTTTAACAAACAAACCTGTGGTTAATTTAATTTAAAAAATCCAGTTCCTATTTTTTTTAAATCTAGTTCTCATCCATATGCCTAGGGATTGAAAGTCTCCTAGCTCATCTCCCAGTCCAGGAAGGGCTGATCCTCCTCGATCTAAGGTCTGGGGCTGGGCTCCTCACTCTGTACTGGGCTGAACTGAAAGCCCAGATGTAAATTCTAGGAATTTGGATCTGGGCTTTACTGGCCCAATGCTGCACAGCGCTTACAGGGCGGCTTTTCCTGGTTAGATCTCAGAGCGCTGACAATGGTGGGTCAGTGTTATAGACCCTGTGACTGATGCTCTCGAAGGGAGTGTTCCTCTAGTGCTCAGTGCAGGGCCTGGACACAGGACTCCTGGCTCCATCCCTGGCTCTGTCACTGGCTCCCAGTGCGACCCTGAGGCAGTGACTCCCCTGCCCAGGACACAGTTTCCCATCAGGGGGGTTGGGGTCCCGCCCCTAGAGCCCAGGACTTGTCAGGCGTCAGGAATGTGTGTGAGGTGCTGGCAGACCGTGAGCTGGGAGGCGCTGCCTGCAGCAGGTCTGTGTTCTGGACCCCGACTGCTGGCCTGAGTTTCTCCATCCCTTGGCAATAAAACATTGTCTTGTTTTCACAGCCACAGTCGGTCTCCCGGTTTCTACCCCCGGCCCTGTTGGCAGGACATTGCACCGCCCAGCGCAGCACCTTTCCCAGCTCACATCATGGCGGGAAAGCGAGGAAGAGGGCCAGGGACGGACCAACTCTGAGCACCTGCCACCCAGCTCCACGCCATCTAGAGCAAGTGAGGCTGCCACCCAGACTTCCCCTGTAGGAGACAGTTTCCCTGGCTGAGTCTCTGGGGGAGCCAGACCCTGCCAGTTGCTGAACCCCCAGAACCCCAATCAATGAAATCAGTGAGAACTGGGGGGGGGGCTCAGGCCTCATGTGACTGGGACCTTGTGAACTTTAGCTGGGGGTTCCCAGGACAAGCTCAGCCTCCTTCCCAGGTTCTGTTCTTTCTCCAGCCTGGCAGGGAGTGTGGCCTGGGGTGGGGGAGCTGCTGGTCCAAACTCACTGCAAACCGCACTGCTGTGATAGGATGAGACTCCCCCGGTGTCCCAGTGCCTCAGTGGGGAGGGGGAGTGTTGGGAGCAGCCTGTCCTGGGAGCTCCTGCCCGTGTGTGTAGGTTGCAGTCCCTGTGGGTGGGGCGAGCGCTGAGGGGGAGTTGCCCCAGCGGAGGGGAGGGGGGGAGCAGGAAAGCCTGTTAGTGAGAGGCTGCCTAGACCCCAGACTCACGGCTGCTCCCCGCTCAGTTCCAGGGTGGAGAGGCTCAGGCGGATGCTGGGGAAGGAGGCTGTGAAGGCGGCTCCAGGGCCCGTGGGAAGCCGCTGCTGGCTGCCCCAGGAGGAGAGCAGCCCCTCTGGCCCCGCTGGGGGGATGCAGGCTCTGGCCTGGCCAAGAGGTGGAAGTGCCTGGCGATCTGCAGGAGGGAGACACCAGCTCCCAGAGCAGGCCCTGAGGCACCTTCTGGGCCAACATGGAGGTGGCCCAGGGTGCAGCTGTGCGGGAGGGACCCAGGACAGGGCGGAGCCGGGCACGGCGGCTCTGGGGCTTCCTCTCCAGGAAGCAGAGGAGCCAGGAGCCCAGCCCCAGGGCCCAGCAGGGGCCGTCCCCCTGCCTGGCCCCTGGAGAGCCCCCAGCCTGCCCAGAGCAGGAGATGGGCGACCCCGGCTCCAGCACCAGCCGCTCCGCCTGCTCCCGAGGGGCCAGCAGCCGCCGCGCAGTGGAGTGTGAGCGCGCAGAGGCTGAAGGCTCCCCCAGGGCAGGTGAGGGGAGACACCGGGGAAGGGAGGAGGACGGGGGGGCTAGTAACACCTGGCGCCCGTCGGTTCACCAAGGCGTCAGGCCTGAGCCACGTGAGCCCCCCTGACACTCAGAGAAGCTTGCAGCATCCAGCGGGCAGAACTGGGCACTGCAGGATGGAGGTTCCTAGGGGGGTGTCTGGGACCGGAGATATCGGCTAGTGACATTCGGTTGCACAATCCAAGCAGCGGCTGCCCAAAGTGCTCACTCCCGGAGCTGGGAGCAGCTCACGCGCCAGGGGCTGTGCGGGAACAGCCCGGGAGTGGGGGTGTCACAGCGGAGCAGGGTGGGGCTGGATTCCAGAGTCGAGGGCTGGAGTGACCGAGCAGATCACCGGCCGGATAACACCAGGGGAACGTCACAGGCTGGTTTGTGGTTCTGTGTTTATTACAAATCTGGAGATGAACAGGGTGCAAAATAACACAAACAGCCGCATCGGCGTGTCCCCTCCCCCTCCTGGTGCTGAGCCCTCCTGGCCCCCCACCAATGGGGCTGGATGGGGCAGCACCAGCTGGAGAGAGGGCTACGGGGGGCTATAAGCCAAGCCCATTCTCTGGGGAGGGGAATCACTCTGTCACCCCCTGGTGACCGACGCTCCCTGTCCCGTCGCTCCAGTGACTCCCCCTGGGTTCACACTATGGGGGGGGGGGGCGCCCTCTGCCCGTCGGGCCCCTGGCTCACGTTGATGGTGGCATACAGGACGGGCTCGGGGGCAGGGGCTGGGCCCCCCCGCTTGACCTGCAGCACCTGGCTGTCCAGCTCTGCATAGGTGAGTCCCTCGGCGCCGGGGTCAGGCTCCTGGGGCTGAGAGGGGAGAGAGACACCAGTGTGTGTGTGTGTGTGTGTGTGTGTGTGTGTGTGTGTGTGTGTGTGTGTGCACCAACACACACACACCAGACAGTTCTGATCCCAGCCACCAGGGGGCAGCGATGCCCCCCACAGCTCCCCCCCCCCCACATGCACAGTTGCTCTGCCACGCTCTGTCCTGTCCAGCAGGGAGCTCCAGAGAGCTGCTCTCCCCCCCCCCGCCAGGGAATCCAGCAACATCTCCACCCCCCCTCCCCACTCCAGCCCACAGATCCTCATGGGGCAGAGATCAGGGAAATTCCCCCACCCCGGCACCTGCCCCCCATGGAATTCCGCTGACCCTCCACAAATCTCAGACAAATGCAAATGTTTGGAGAAAGGTTTGAGGGGGTCAAGGTGAGTTTGGGGGCTGCAAGGTCAGGCTCTTATTCTCTGTGTTCTGGGTCTCCCGCTCCTCTCAGGGGGAGCCCCACTGTTCATCCCCAGCTCCGGTGTCTGCCCTGAGGGGGTGGGGAGGGCCAGGCAGAGTCTGGGGGGCCAGTGTCAGAACATGGCTCTAGTGGGACCTGTGCAGGGCCGGATGGCTGTGGGGGGCGGGGGGATGCTGGATGGTGCATTGGTGGGGGATCGAGGAGTGGGGGGCACTTACCAGGACATCCAGCTCCTTCCCTTCGCCCACGAGGGCGTCTGTGGAATAGAGAAACCCACTTGGTGAGGGGCTGGGCCCAGATCAGGGCCCCGGGCCCAGCCCCGCCCAGCCCCATCTGAGCCCTTCACAGACTAGTCACCAGCCCATAGTGCAGTGGGGGAAACTGAGGCACAAAGGGGGGCAGGGGCACCCCCAAAGTCTCACAATGAGTCAGGGCTGCACCCCTGAGGACATGGCCCCTGCCAGGGGACACCCGCCCCTCCCCCCTGCTCCATGGCTGCCCCCTCATGTGTGACTTACAGACTCTGGCTGCAGCCTCGGAATCCCTATGGGGAGAAAGAGAGAGAGAGATAGTAACAGAACCCAGGAGTCCTGGCTCCTAACCCCCCCTGCTCTAACAACTAGACGCCACTCCCCATCCCGAGCCGGGGAGAAAACCCAGGAGTCCTGGCTCCCAGCCCCCCTGATCTAATCATTAGACCTCACTCCCCTCCCAGAGCCAGGGAGAGAACCCAGGAGTCCTGGCTTCCAAGCACCCCAAGCTAACCATTGGATCCCACTCCTCCCAGAGCCAGGGAGAGAACCCAGGAGTCCTGTGCCCTGGGGCAGGTAGATCGGGGGTGGAGAGCGGAGCTGGGGTCTCACCTGTTCTGTCTCGGGGCTGGTCCTTTCCCTGCAGAGACACGAAGCAGAATCATCCATGAATCAACCCTAATACCCGTGTACCAGCCCTGCCCCTCAGCCCTACAGGGCAGCCCACGGATTTCCCAACCCCCCCCCTGAATTTCCCCAACACGCCCCCCCCATTTTGTGAACTAGTTACATGCAGTGTTGCCAATTTAGTGACTGTTTGGAAATTTGAATTGAAATTGAAACATTAATACACACTTTAAAAACATATAAAGTATATGATAAAATAGGTGTATCTGAAAAATTATAATAGATTTGAAAAGTATGAACATGGACTAACTTCCTTATACAGCTGTTGTTTTTTATGACCATGTCGGTGCATTCATTTCAGTGATGTTGGCCAACCTAATCATTTCAAATGATGATTTGTAAGCAAAGTCTAAATGAGCTCTCCCTGACAGCTAGTGATGAGCTGGGGCTGGGGGCAAAGGCTTCAGGACCAGATTGTATTTACATTCACACCTAATCTACCTAGGTATCCAGCAAACAGAGCTGTGTTGCCCAAGTGATAGATTTTGGCTGGGGTTGGGTTACAAATCACTTGAATGGGGGGGTGGGGTAATAAAATGTTGTTATTCTTAGTGTATGAGTAAAGGCCAGTAGAACTGTACTTAGCCTGTGCTGATTGAGGGCATCACAAGAGAGGGTGGGGACCTGTCCCTCTCCACTGTTTAGAGACAGAGTTGATTAGGCTCCATAGATAGTCTTTTGTTCTGTTAAGTGACCACTGCAGCTGAAATCACTGATAATCAGGTCTAAGTGCTTAGACCTGCTGTGGGACAGTGTTTCTGTGGAAGAGGCAACAGAGGGTCCTGGGGCACCTTTAAGACTAACAGAAGTATTGGGAGCATAAACTTGCATCTGAAGAAGTGAGGTTCTTACCCACGAAAGCTTATGCTCCCAATACTTCTGTTAGTCTTAAAGGTGCCCCAGAACCCTCTGTTGCTTTTTACAGTTTCAGACTAACACGGCTACCCCTCTGATCTGTGGAAGAGACGGCCCAGCCTGCACTAGCAGCGAGGTTTCCCCCACTGAGAGCTCAGCTGAAATCACTGAGAGCTGAGTGGAACCTCAAGAGACCAACTTGCAGAAGTCACAGTGGCAGGTGGCAGTAGAAAGTGATGGTGCAGGGCAACTGGCAACACAACGATGGAGTGAACGGTGGCACAACGAACAACAGTGGCCAGAGCGAATAGTGAGCAGATGGAGGAACGAGCAAGGTGCCTTCTTGCCCCCACCTGGGAGGTGAACTCATGTGAACGCACCTCTGAACTCGGAGTCTCCACTGACCAAGGACAACACCGGTGAGTGGGGTGCAGTGGAGAGAAAAGTGAGGGGCAGGTTAAAAAAACATTTCTTTGTTGGACTATATTTTAGTGACTTTGCTCCAGAATGCTAGATTTGAGACTGGGAATGGAAACTTACATAAATATGTTTCCTAGTAGGCCAAGATTTTTAAAAGGCATTATTTGCCAAGGTTGTTATCTCACATCATTGCTATCTTCAGAGGCCATTATGTTGGAGAGTGTCTGTACTAAACATTTTTATTATTATAATTAATTTTTACATAAGAATGGTCATACTGGGTCAGACCAATGGTCCATCTAGCCCAGTATCTTGTCTTCCGACAGTGGCCAATGCCAGGTGACCCAGAGGGAATGAACAGAACAGGTAATCATCAAATGATCCATCCCCTGTTGTCCATTCCCAGCTTCTGGCAAACAGGCTAGGGACACTCAGAGCATGGTGTTGCCTCCCTCCCCATCCTGGCTAATAGCCACTGATGGACCTATTCTCCAGGAATTTATCTGGTTCTTTTTTTAATCCTGTTATAGTTTTGGTCTTCACAGCATCCCCTGGCAAAGAGTTCCACGGGTTGACTTTATGTTGTGTGAAGAAGTACCCCCTTTTGCTTTTTTTAAACCTGTTGCCTATTAATTTCATTGGGTGACTGCTAGTTCTTGTGTTATGAGAAGGATTAAAGAACATTTCCTTATTCACTTTCTTCACACCAGTCAAGATTTTATAGACCTCTATCGTATCCCCCCTTAGTCATCTCTTTTCTAAGCTGAAAATTCCCAGTCATTTTAATTTCACCTCCTGTTTCATACCCCTAATCATTTTAGTTGCCTATCTCTGTACCTCTTCCAATTCCAATATATCCTTTTTTGGGGTGGGGTGACCAGATCTGCACATAGTATTCAAGGTGTGCACGTACATGGATTTATATAGAGGCAATATGATATTTTCTGTCTTATTATCTATCCCTTTCTTAATGATTCCCAACATTCTGTTTGCTTTTTTTGACTGCCGCTGCACATTGAGTGGATGTTTTCAGAGAACCATCCACAATGACTCCAACATCTCTTTCTTGAGTTTTAACAGCTAATTTAGACCCCATCATTTTGTATGTATAGTTAAGATTATCTTTTCCAATGTGCATTACTTTGCATTTATCAATATTGAATTTCATCTGCCATTTTGTTGCCCTGTCACCCAGTTTTGTGAGATCCCTTTGTAACTCTTTGCAGTCTGCTTTGGATTTAACTATCTTGAATAGTTTTGTATCATCTGCAAATTTTGCCACCTCACTGTTTACGCATTTTTCCAGATCATTTATGAATATGTTGAACAGTAATGGTCCCCTCAGGGATACCACTCTTTATCTCTCTCCATTCTGAAAACTGATAGTTTATTCCTACCCTTTGTTTCCCATCTTTTAACCAGTTACTGATCCATGAGAGGACTTCCCTCTTATCCCATGATGGCTTACTTTTCAAAAGTCAATTTAAATTAAGTAATTTAAAAAAAAATTATATTTGTTTTAGAAATCTAGAACTTTTTATGTGTTTTGGTGTAATTTGCATTATCCTTATGTTAAATTTGCATTATCCTAACAGAACATTTAATGTATTCATATCTCTTTTATATGTTGCAGGTCAAACTGAAAATGAAAAGACAAAAAACAATGCAACAATTTTTCCACTCAAAGGCCTCAAAAACTAACCAAGGTGAAGAACAAACCAAGAATATATCAACATGTCATCTGAAGGTTCAAGTGGTGTATCTACATCGGACTAGCCCAAAGCACAAATACAGCTACCGACTGAAGAAACAGTGTCTCCAAAACCTAAAGGCAGTTCCCGATGTTTGTCAGTCAACGTGTTCCCATTTATTGAAGTTACAAAAGATGGCTACTGCTGCACCTCTTGCAAAAAAGCTTACGAAGAAGGAAAGCTTCCCAATGCTATAATTGGTAATAGTGGAAGAGCTTGGTTTGCCAGACCGATCAGCAAAGCCAATGCTGACAAACGACATTTTGCAGCCTTTTCATGTAATGCCTCTGGAGTGCATCAACATGCAGAAAGCCTTATAAGCCCACTTTCAAGGCCAATTTTAGAAGTACTTAATGAGGCTGTTAAGAATGCTGGAGACACAACACAGTTCATGCAAACAAACATGACTGTGGCATCCTACTTTCTATTTAAGCAAGAGATATCACATACTACAAACTGGAGGCCAATGTTAAGTGTATTGTCACTTGTTCATCTTGAAGTCAAACACTGGTTCCGAACAAGACCAGCAAATGCTCACTATCTTTCTGCAAGTATCAGAGGGGTAGCCGTGTTAGTCTGGATCTGTAAAAAGCAACAGAGAGTCCTGTGGCACCTTTAAGACTAACAGATGTATTGGAGCATAAGCTTTCGTGGGTGAATGCCCACTTCGTCGGATGCATGTCAGTATCTTTCTGCAAGAAACTCAACTGACTGGCTAGATGCATGTGGTGCAACAGTGAAAGACTCAACAGTTGAAAAAGTGAAGAACTCTCTCACCACATTCAAAAAATGTGCATACATGGCTGATGAATGCGCCAATGCAAATGGTCATCAAGTATTAAGTCATTGTGTATGTTATCTTGATGTCAGTGTTAGGCCAGTAGATGCATTTCTAGATGTTCAAATTATAGAAGGCACATAGTCTGCATCTGTGACAACCCACATCTTAGAAGAGTTAAATGCTTGTCAATTGGACCCCAAACAGATATCTGCTTGTGCATTTGATGGAGCTTCAAACTTCTCTGGAAGACATGGTGGAGCACAAGCTTTGCTCAGAGAAAAGTGTAACCCTAGTCTCTCCTATACACACTGCAGAGGCCATCTACTCCAACTAGCACTAGTACGAGCTACAGACTCTTCAAAAGACATTTAAAAAGCTATACATTTAATGTCTTCATTATATTCTTTTTCTCAGCAAGAGTTCAAAAAGACTGACTATCTGGCACTGAAGTTCAAATTAGTCCAACCTGGGAAAACTCTCTGGCTTTTTCATGAGCGATCCTTGGCTGTTTTCTTAAAATTACTCCAGCCATTATTATTGGCTTTGGAAAGTATCTACCAAGATGGGATGGATCTAACTAGTGAGGCTGGTGGATTACTTTTGCTACTATGTTCAGAGAAGACTATTGCCATTCTCTCTCTTGTAAGTCTACTGTTGAAACCACTTGGGTCATTAAACAATGCCATCCAGGCATCTGCTACAACAGTAGTAGACCTTTGTCCAGCAGTAGAAGCTACATTTGGATCAATCAGAGAGCTATCCATTGAAAAAGTACTGGAAGAAGCAAAGACTTCCGTCCAGAAGTTGACTAATGAAGGCACTTACATTGAATCCTTAAGTGGAAAGGACAAGAAGTGTTTGTTAAGATAAATGAAAAAGTACACAGACTTGATTCTTAAAAATCTACAACAGCGACTTCTAGATTCTACTCAACCTCTACATAGCTTTTACAGACCCCTGTCCTATAAAACACCAACAGTTGAGTGGAGTGAGGCAGTACCAGCAATGGGGCTGCCATGTGCTCAGGACAGAATAGAGAATTTGAACAGAATGGAATATCATAAGGACAAATGAATGAAGCTTTGACTCAAACTTCTTTTTTATCAACACTAGTGGCTCGACCCGATTTTTATGCTGTTTCCTGGGATGAAAGAAGTAGGAATTCATCTCTCGCTACTCCCAGTCACAACAGCTACAGTTGAGCGTTCTTTTTCATCATTGAATATAATTTTGTGTTCTGAAAGAAGTCGTCTTCTGCCTGATCATGTGAATGAACTAATGAGCATATCAATTGAAGGAATGGAAGTACCGGACCCGCAAGAAGCTACCGAAGATAAACGCACTGCATTCGAGAAGTTCATTAACAGAGTTGTGCACAATTATAGCAAGAAACCAAGGATGTAGATGTAGTGCTTCATAGAAGGCTTGAGTAGCCAACTTTAATTTGTGTGATGAATTTAAAACATGAGTTAAATCTAATAAAAGGGTCATGAAACATTTTTCAGTTTTTACTATGGTGCTATACAGCCCCCCTTCACCCTCATGGTCTCACCCGTCATTGGCCCTGACCCCACCCCCCGTAAATTCAAACACCCACCCCCCCATTTCAATTCCTGGGGAAAACACTGGGGCAGCCAGAATGGGGGGCCCAGGACAGAATCCCCTCCCGCTCTGCCATGGGGAGCCCCGCCACCTCCAGCTGCTGAGCGTGGATACCCTAGAGACAGGTCCCTGCCCCCTGCAGCCCAGCGCCCCTTAGAGCAGCTCAGGGGCTTTGGGGCCAGCTCTCACTGCCAGGGGAGAGCGCCCCCTGCTGGGCCCCTGCCCCACCCCCTGGGTTTCCTTCCCTGTCTCCCATCCAAGCCATGACCCCTTCCCAGCCCGGCTTAGCAGCGGGTTTAACCCTTCCCTCGCTGGGCGGGGCACTCACTTCCTCGGGTTCTTCTGTAGCAGACGAAGACCAGGAGGAGGAGGAGGAGGCTGGCGGCCGCCGCGCTCACCCCGGCGATGATGGGGCGGGTCAGAACCGGTGCTGGGCTTGGTTCCGATTCACCTGGGAAGCAGCATCAGGCTGTAAGCTCCGTGAGCGGCTGGTTCGTTACCTGCTGCCCCAGCCCCTCCCCCTCGAGGACCCAGGGACCCACAACAGAACATTCTATGGGGCTAGTGGGGGGACAGGAGCAGAGGGGATTCTGGGTAATAGTGGTCTGGGGGTTCACTCACAATGGCAGAGGGTTGTACTGGGGTGGGGACAGGGTGTGTGTGGGGGTGTACTTCAGGTCCCATGCCTGAGAAGCCAGTTGGGCCCAGATCCTGCAGCACACCCCCCACTCGGGTCCTGCCCCTGTCCTGGCAATTTCTCAGTAGCTTCATCTGACTTCTGCAAAGGAATCATATGGGTGGGAGGATGGCAGGGGTATGGCAGTGGGAGAGGGCTTCTGGCCAGGGAGGTCGCTTTGAGATCATTGGGAGAACCAAGCCCTGGTGAAATAATCAGCAGCGGAAGACGTAAGGGTGCTGTCGTTGCACCAGCCGTCATTAGGTTCCAGAGTCAACGATATATCACTCTGAATCAGTGGGTTCAAGTGTTAACACCATGTCTATCTGGATTGAGAGGTTCCAGAGCTAATGCCCCACTGGGCAGCACCCCAGCGAAGGGGGAGCCCTGCTTCTGAGCCGTTCCACTGGGCTGTCTGCAGACTCAGGCAGACAGACATGGGATCATTATCCCTGACTCTCCATCCCTGGCCCTGTTCTCCCAGGGGGTTGCACCGAACTGTGCCCCACATGGGTGGCTTTGTTCTGCCAGTGGGCAGCACAGCACCCCGGTCTTTGGGACCCCTGGGATGGGGCTGTGGGTTTAGGGGAAGCTCTCCCAGGCCCTGCCCTCACCAGAGATTGTGACACCCAAGATGGGCTGTGGCACTGAAGGCGGTTCCCCCCAGGGACAGTGGGGAGCAAGCACAGGCTTGTGAATCCATGACTTCTTGGGAACAGCGCGGAGATGGCCTGTAACCATCTCCGGAAGAAGGACATTGCAGAGCTGTGCAGAGAGATGGCTGCGCGTTGGAAAGCTCACCAAGGCACAGCTGATTGCTCAGTTGGAAGAGGACGATCGCTCTAAGGAGCCAGTTCCTGACCCAACTGGGGCTGCGAGAGAGGCTGGGAGCAGCCAGGCAGCCCCAGGGCCCACACCCATTCCTGGCCCAGCTGAGGCCGTGAGAGAGGCTGGGAGCAGCCAGGCATCCCCGAGACCCATGTCCCTGACCAGCAGGGGGTCTCCAGCCAGCTCCCCGTGGGGGGATCTGAGATGGATGGAATTGGAGCGGAGATTGAAGGAGTCGGAGGACCGTGAGAGACAGGGAAGGCAGGAGGCAGAACAGCAGGAGATGAGCTGGCGATGGTGGATCTGAGAGGCAGAGGGACCCGTCCAGGGGTGAGTGGGGATGGACCCTGGGGTGCCAATGCCGCAGGGAACCTTGACACTAGATTGCTGCCCCAGGTTAAGGAGGGGGGAGATATAGATGCCTGTCTCGCAGCCTCTGGGAAGGCTGGCAATTGGAGCCAGGCTGACCCTGCAGAAAGGCTCTGGCTTCTAGCTCCGTTTCTGGGTCCCAAGGCCATAGAGCTGTTTAGCCAGATGTGCGGGGTGGCAGACTGGCTCCCACTGCTGCCCCCAGCATATATGTCTGCGTGTCCTCTCCTGGGCTCAGGCCCCTCGTACCCCCAGTGGGAGTGGAAGGTGGTGGTCAATGGGGAGAAATTCCTGGGGGTGGTGAGATCCTGGCAGAGAGATCTGTTGTCAGGCTGTGACGAACTGGGACTGTTCTTAAAGTGGTCTGTGAATGCTGACAGGGGAGTGTGGCTAGGATAGTCTGCATTGGGGGATGGGAGACTGACCGACAGAGAATACCTGAGCATGTAACATGAGAACCCAGGAAGGAGTGAGAGGCGAGGTGACACCTTTGCCCGGGAAACTGAACAAAGGCTGGGGGAGGGGTCGCTGAAGGCAGAGTCTCAGGAGCTGGCTAGTGACCATGGCTGGGAGGCAGACGGGGCTCTGACCTCCCAGGGGGGCTAGGGTGCCCGGGGACCCCAAGATGGACCTAACTGAGGGGGTCCTGTTGTCTGCGCCGGCAAGACCGGTCTTGGACTGTATTCCTGACATCTAAATAAACCTTCTGCTTTACTGGCTGGCTGAGAGTCATGGTGAATCGCAGGAAGCCGGGGGTGCAGGGCCCTGAGTCCCCCCACACTCCGTGACAACTGGTGGCAGCGGTGGGATGTACTGCACCCCGTGGACGGCGCTTCCTGCAGTAAGTGACTGGGGAGAAGTAAAACGAAGGGGGATTGACGGGGACCAGGCGTGCTGAAGAGTCAGAGAGAGACGATTCAGGGAGTGAGTGAGCCCTGGGAGTGTGTGACCAGTGAGAAGGACTGTTGCAGTAACAGGGTCCCCCGGGGGATCGCAGCGAGCGGTCCCGGGGCAGAGGAGTCTGCAGCTCGACCCTGGCAGAGAGGTGGTAACCTGAAGAAGGGCTGGCACACTAGGGGTCCCCCTGGAACGGTGGAAAGCGGAGAGCACAGGCCGGCGAGTGGCCAGCAGGAGGATGTATGCTAAACGCCTTAAGAGCGACCTGGTGGAGCTGTGCAGGCAGAGGGGGCTGCGCATTGGGAGGTCCACCAAAGAACAGCTCATTGCCCAGCTGGAGGAGAGGGATCGCTTGGATGAACCGAGCCCTGTCCCTGAGAGAAGCCGCCCGGCGGATGCAGCGTGGGCCCCGGGGCCTGACATGGCTGGGAGGGAGCAGACTGCTGCCGAGGACATCCCGAGACCCTGCCTACCTATGCCTCGGGGAGGGGTTGGGGGAAGCCCAGCGAATACCGAGGGCACCCTGAGCCCGGCGGCCAGCAGGGGATCATCCCGGCGGAGCTCCCCGTCCCGGGAGCGGATGCGACTGGAATGTGACAGGGAGCTGAGACTGAAAGAGCTCGAGCTCGAGGTAAGGCGGCAAGAACTGAAGCAGGAGCGGGAAGAGAAGGAGAGACAACGTCAGCATGAGGAGAACTAACGTCAGCATGAGCGGGAAGAACGGGAAAAACAGCGTCAGCATGAGGAGAACCAACGTCAGCATGAGCTGGAACTGGCCAGGCTGAGGAGCAGTGGGGCCCCAGCTGCGGTGAGCGAGCGGGGACCCAAGACTGCAAAGAGCTTTGATAAGTGCTTGCTGGCCCAGCGTAAGGAGGGGGAGGACATGGATACCTTCCTGACGGCCTTTGAGAATACCTGCGAGCTGCTCCAGGTTGACCCTGCAGACAGGCTCCAGTTTCTCATCCCCTCACTGGACCCCACAGCCAGGGAGGTGTACAGCCGACTGAAAGGGGTGGAGACAGGGGACTATGAACTGTTCAAAAAGGCCCTGCTCTGCGAGTTTGGGCTGACCCCTGAGATGTACTGGAAAAGGTTCCGGAGTCAGTGTAAAACCCGTGAGGTCACATACCTACAACTAGCCAACCGGGCGCAGGGGTATGCCCGCACGTGGACAGCTGGGGCCCAAACTAAAGAGGACCTGCTTGACCTATTCGTACTGGAGCATGTGTATGAGCAGTGCCCATCCGACCTGAGGCGATGGTTGATGGACCAAAAGCCAGAGAACCCGCAGCACGCAGGCCAGTTGGCCGACGAGTTTGTGAACAGTCGGGCAGGGGATAACAGGGAGGAGTCCCAAAGGAACAGTCCCACCACAACGCAGAGCGAGAGTCACCATGGGACCTCCCAGCGGGAAAATACGGAAAAACCCCATCAAAGGGGAAGATCCAGTGTCAGGTCCATCCAACCCCCTCGAGGGGACCCATGGGACATGGGCTGCTATCACTGTGGCCAGAGAGGCCACATACGGGCCCAGTGCCCCAGGCTCAGGGACAGACTGAGCAGACCAAACCCACAGAGGGTTGACTGGGTAGAGACCCAGCCAGGCGAGAGGCAGCATTCCCAGGGAAGGGGGGCTGGCAGAGTACCACCTGCTAAGGAGGGAGGAGAGCTCCAGGCCAGCTCCTCTGGGGGGCTGGATGCTCCAGACTCAGGGTTTTTGGTTTATACGGTGGGCGCGGGGCTGTCCCTCCAGAGAGAGTACCTTGTTCCCCTGGAGGTGGATGGGAGGAAGGTCGATGGATACTGGGATAGGGGCGCAGAGGTGACGCTGGCCCGGCCCGAGGTGGTGGCCCCAGATCAGGTGGTGCCCAACACCTACCTGACCCTGACGGGGGTGGGCGGAACACCAGTCAAAGTGCCCGTGGCGAGGGTACACCTGAAGTGGGGGGCCAAGGAGGGCCCCAAGGACGTGGGGGTACACCCGTATTTGCCCACTGAGGTGTTGATGGGGGGGACCTGGAGGACTGGCCAAGCAACCCCCAGAATGCACTGGTTGTGACCCGCAGTCAGAGCCGGCGAGGGGCACTGCGCCCTGACCTTGGGGAGGGTGCCTTGCCTGAGGTGCAGGACCCTAACCTGGTGGGGAGGGAACGCCCAGGGACACGGCTCAGGGAGGCGGCGGCTTCAGACCCAGCCAGCAAGAAAGAGCAGGTGGCCATCCCTGTCCCAGCTGCTGAGTTCCAGGCCGAGGTGCAGAAAGATCCCTCCTTGCGGAAGATAAGGGACCTGGCTGACCTCGGTGCGGTACAGACCATGGGGAGAGGTGGCCGGAAAAGGTTCCTGTGGGAGAAGGGGTTCCTGTACTGAGAATGGGCTCCCCCAGGGAAAATGGAGTCAGGGGGGATCAGGAGGCAGCTGGTGGTACCCCAGAAGTATCGCCGCCAGCTGCTGTACCGGGCCCATGACACCCCCCTCTCAGGGCACCAGGGAACCTGGCGTACCCAGCAGAGGCTGCTACGGAGTTTTTACTGGCCTGGGGTCTTTGCTACTGTCCGACAGTACTGCCAATCCTGTGACCCCTGTCAGAGGGGGAGGAAGGCCCGGGACAAGGGGAAAACGGCTTTAGGACCCTTACCCAGCATAGAGGAGCCTTTCCAGAGGGTGGCCAAGGTTAAAAGGGGGGCTCTGAACCAAGAGAGCCCGAAGCACAGACCTCCAGACTGGAGCACTGGGAGAAGACCACAGCCCAGTTGGAACCCCAGGGGTATTGGGGTGGGAAAAGGGCACAGGCCGCATAAACCTTCCCACATGCGAACTACGAGTGCCATCGAGCAACCGCGACCTAAGGGGGGGCGTGAAACTGGAGGGGCCTGGTGTAATTCTCACCAAGGAATGGGAGGGATGCTGGGGCATCCATGGGAACGGGGGTAGGTTCGAACTTCCCCGGGTCACTGGCTAAAGTGACCCCGCTCAGTTCGGTCTCGGAGGGGGGAGAGATGTGACGAACTGGGACTGTTCTTACTGTGGTCTGTGAATGCTGACAGGGGAGTGTGGCTAGGATAGACTGCATTGGGGGATGGGAGACTGGCCGAGGGAGAATACCTGAGCATGTAACATGAGAACCCAGGAAGGAGTGAGAGGCGAGGTGACACCTTTGCCCGGGAAACTGAACAAAGGCTGTGGGAGGGGTCGCTGGAGGGGGAGTTTCAGAGCTGGCTGCTGGAATGGCTGGGAGGCAGACGGGGCTCTGACCTCCCAGGGGGGCTAGGGTGCCCGGGGACCCCAAGATGGACCTAACTGGGGGGGGGGTCCTGTTGTCTGCGCCTGCAAGACCTGTCTTGGACTGTATTCCTGTCGTCTAAATAAACCTTCTGCTTTACTGGCTGGCTGAGAGTCATGGTGAATCGCAGGAAGCCGGGGGTGCAGGGCCCTGAGTCCCCCCACACTCCGTGACACAGGCCCTGGGTGGTGTAGCAATGGCCATCATTAATATTGAGAGTTAACTGTCACATGGAATTGGTGGCTTTGTGGTGCCAGTGGGCAGCATAGCACCCCGGTTTGTCGGGCCCCGGGGTGGGGCTGTGCAGTGGCGAGAAGCTCTCTTGGGCCCTGCCCCCACCAGCCAATCTAGCATCTTTCCAGTGACCCCCCCCCCGCATGTGAAATGAGTCTGAAGGGGTGTTTAAAGATGGGGCATTCACTGTTGGAATCCACCCTCATCCCACCCAGTCAGCCCTTCATGATTCCCCCCGGAGGCAGCTCCTTGGGCAGCACAAACCTGTTTCTCGGGGGGTTAATGGTGATTTCCTGCCCCCCGCGGTGCCTGGGCGCATGGGAGCTGGTGTCGTTCCCGGCTGAGTTTGGTCAGTTCCCCCTGTGGGAATAAAACCAGTGTCTGTCAGGGGTGTGGCGTGGGGCTGAGAAAACTCTGGTGTCTGTGGTTAGTTATACAGGGAGCCCCCACCCCCAGTTGGCAATGGTGGCTCTTCCCTGGGCTGAGCCGGCATCCCTGGGGAGAGGACGGGACCCAGGGATTCGGGCCGGCTCAGCACCCTGGGATCCCAGAATGGGGAGGATCGGCCCAGCAAGACCCTGAACGTAGATACAACCCATGCCTGGCTCCACGGAAACCGGAACCAAAATCATTACTGACTAGTATTAATTAACAGGTGCCCCAGTCGTGGGTCAGCTCCACCGTGTGCTCGGAGCTGTACAAACACAGGATACAGAGATGTGCCCTGCTCATGTTGTGGATGGGGAAATCAGCCACATCCCCATGGGGTCCGTGGTGCGCTGTGTGTTCAGGTCTCCAGCTTTACTCAGAAGGAACCCTGCTCCCCGACACCGACACTCACAGAAGGTGACCCCCCGCTGGGGTGCAGGGAGATGTTGGGTTTGGGGTAGCTGGGCTCTGCAGACAGGAGGAGACAGGCCATGAGACACAGACCCCGGCACGGTCACTGCGCCCCGTCCTCACAGCCTGGCCCCAGTGACGAGGCCGATACAGGGGCCTGCAAGGAGAGTCTCCTAGATGCTTTTACCCCGAATCCAAGACCGAGAGAGCTGGGCTAGTGACACAGGAGACACGGGGTCCCCCACCCCTCAGCAGGGCAAGGGCACGGATCCATCTGCCAGGAGCCCGTGGAGGGGTGGCTGGGGCAGGGCAAGGAGAGGCCGAGGTGACCTAGAGGCCAATTGCGTTTTATCTCCATCAGCTGGGGAAGGAGAAATCAGTTCAGTGGGGAATGATCACAAGTGAATCAGAGTTCGCTGGTGTAGCAGGAACTGCTGGGTAGGGTCACACTGGGAACTATTGCTGAGCTCGCCTGGACAGTAACTACCATTGGCTGAATTAAACCCACTTCCTGGGCAACAATTTACATTCCTGGAGCACCAGGATGTGGAGTTAGAACGTCCAAGGCACTAGGGCAGAACCCCACCGCTCTACGGTCCCTTCGCGGCTTCTCTGTTCTTAGGCTGTTTTGTTGTGTCTGGAGCCATCCCCTTGCGCCGTCTCTGTTTGCTGCTCTGAGTTCCAGCTCAGATACCTGCAGCTATTTCTCCAGGCGATGGGTCGGCTTCTCAATCGAACAACTGTCCCTCTGCTCCTTTATCTAGAGTCCCTTTGCTCTCTGGCAATTTTTCCCTTCCTGTCGCTGCACCTGAAGGTTTTGTCCGTACTATTTGCTTTACTTTCGCTCCAGCTCACTTCCTCCTCATTTCTCCAGCCCGTTTCTCTTTGCTCACAGCTGGTTTCTGTCATGTTTCATTCGTGCTTCACTTCTCTTGTGGTTTTCTAAGAATTGCTTAGGTAACGTAGAGACTCTTTTTTCTTTGTGTTTCACAAAAAATACACCCCCCCAGGCTCGAGCTCCCCCACTTCTGCTGCCCGGGAATCCTTGGGAGTCTCCCAACAGCTGTTGTTTCCAGGCTGCTTGTGAGCAGCCAACGTGTGCAGCTCCCACTGCTCTTTAACCCGACAGCCCCCAGCCCCGGTGGGCATCACACAGCCAGCCATGGAATGCAGTCACAGGCTGGGGGCGGGGCCGGCTGGGCAGCCCCTGGGCCCTGATTCCTCTGTGCATCCCCAGAACTGGGGCAGCCGGGGGAGCATCCCCCTGGTAAAGGCCTCTGGTCTGAAGCTCCCCCATGGGCAGGGTTCCCCCCTCCCTCGGCCTTGAACCTCCAGCAGCTGCTGCTGCCCCTTGCTTGGGAACCCACCAGTGATTCTGTCCCTGCCCCCCAGCCAGGCATCCCCTCTGCTGGGCCCAGGGCTCTGCTCCCCGGAGGAGTTCTGTGCTCCAGCGCCACTGATTCAGGGGGGCCCCTGCGCCTGCTTCCCCCTTGCACATGGCCCTACCCCTGAGGGTCTGGCTGGGGGTGGGGCTGGAAGTGAGGATACTGAGCCGGGCCCCTCACCTGCTACCACCAGCTCAATGGGGTCGCTGGGATGTGACCAGATGAACGGGTACCAACGGCCGTAATAATAGCAGCTGTAGTTCCCTGCGTCTCTCCAGCTCAAATTGCGAAGGGGAAACTCAGCCACGTCCCCAGCCGGCTCCACGTCCTGCAGCGCGTTCGGGTTCCCATCTTTGTACAGAAGGAACCTCACGTTCTGGTGCCGACCCCGACACTGGATGGTCATGGCTCCACCCAGGGGGACCCCCCCGCTGGGGCTCAGGGAGATGGAGGGTTTGTCGTAGCTGAGCTCTGTGGTGAGAAGGAGACAGACCGTGAGACAGACCCTGGCACAGTCACTGCATCCCGTCCTCGCTGCACAGTCCCAGAGACAGGGCCCCGGGGAGAAAACCCAGCCAGAGGAACCTCTCTGACATCCCAGATATTCCTGGGAGCTACACCCGAAACTGCCTAAAATCCAGAGCACCCCTCTGTACCCGTCTATCTCCTTAACGGGGCCCAGCAGCCTGGGAGCCAGGACTCCTGGGTTCTATCCCCGGCTCTGGGAGGGGAGTGGGGTCTAGTGGTTAGATCGGGAGGGGGCTGGGAGTCAGAGGTGCTGAGTGCTGCACAGACACGGTGAGAAAAAGACCCTGCCCTAAAGCCAAGTCCTGACAATCTAACCAGACACCAGGTGCAGAGTGACTCAATATCCCCCATTCATACAAGGGGAAATGGAGGCACAGGCAGGTTAAGTGAAACCCCAAGGAGTTTCCCATCTGCCTGGAGCCCCCCCCCCCCCAAGGGTCTGGCTGGGTGTGGGGCTGGAAGCCAGGATGCTGAGCCGGGCCCCTCACCTGCTACAATGATCTGCACGATGTCACTGGGATACGACCAGTTGAGCGGCTCTGATCTGGAGCGAGATTGGCAGCTGTAGAACCCTGTGTCTTTCCGTCTGGCGCTGGGGATGGTGAATTCACCCCCGTCCTCAGCAGCATCCAGCTCCCGGATTTGGATTCCATCTTTATACAGAAATAACCTCCTGGCCTCGCACCGACACTGACAGCGAATGGTGATGACTCACCCTGGGGCGATCACCCCGCTGGGGCTGACAGAGATGGAGGGTCTGGGCGCAGGGAGCTCTGCATTCACACACAAACAGGAGTGAGATGGGGAGACACAAACCCCTCCCCGTGTCTCTGTAACCTGCCCTTAGCGCCCAGCCCCAGGGATAGCGCCAGGGGTAACAGACACCTCACTGCATCCACAGGGAACGTTCGGGTTTCCATCTTAGTACAGAAAGAACATCACGTTCTGGTGCCAAAGCCAAGAGTGTATGGTCATGGCTCACTCCAGAGAAGGCCCCCCACTCTGGGCGTAGGAAGATGGAGGGTGTGGGGTAGCTGAGCTCTTCGGTGAGAAGGAGACAGGCCGTGAGACAGACCCCGGCACAGTCAGTGCTCCCCGTCCTCCCCGCACCGTCCCAGAGACGGGGTCCCCGGGAGAAAACCCAGCCAGAGGAACCTCTCTGAGATCCCAGAGATTCCTGGGAGCTACGCCTGAAACTGCCTAAAATCCAGGGCACCCCTCTGTACCCATCTATGTGCTTAATGGGGCCCAGAAGCCTGGGAACCAGGACTCCTGGGTTCTATCCCTGGCTCTGGGAGGGGAGTGGGGTCTAGTGGTTAGATCGGGAGGGGGCTGGGAGTCAGAGGTGCTGGGTGCTGCACAGACACGGTGAGAAAAAGACCCTGCCCTAAAGCCAAGTCCTGAGGATCTAACCAGCCACAAGGTGCAGGAGGGCTGATTATCCCCCATTCGTACAAGGGGAAATGGAGGCACAGGCAGGTTAAGTGACACCCCAAGGAGTTTCCCATCTGCCCAGAGACCCCCACGATGGTCTGGCTGGGTGTGGGGCTGGGAGCAGGGACACTGAGCTGGACCACTCACCTGTTACCAAGATCCACACAATGTTACTCGGATACGACCACTTGGGTGGCTCCGATCTGGAGCGAGATCGGCAGCTGTAGACCCCTGAGTCTTCCCATCTGGCGCTGGGGATGGTGAAGTTACCCCCGTCCCCAGCAGCATCCAGCTCCCAGTTTTTGATTCCACCTTTATAAAGAAATAACCTCCTGGCCTCGCACCGACACTGACAGCGGATGGTGACAGCTCCCCCCGGGGCGATCACCCCGCTTGGGCTGACGGAGATGGAGGGTCCGGGCGCAGGGAGCTCTGCGTTCACACACAAACAGGAGTGAGATGGGGAGACACAAACCCCTCCCTGGGTGTCTGTAACCTGCCCTTAGTGCCCAGCCCCAGGGACAGCGCCAGGGGTAACAGACACCTCACTGCATCCACAGGGAACCTGTGGGCTGGATTCTGATCTCAGCCCTCGGGGTCAATCCGGAGTCACCCCTGACTGCACTGGGGGCAGGGCTGGGCTCTGATCTTAGCCCATCTGTAGGGTGACCATATTTCCCTATGCTGAATATGGGACACCTGGTAAAATTACTCGTATTCAAGCGAGTTCAATGCCAATCAATCAGAACTAGGCAGTAAAAACATCCTAATTAACATTAAGTTGACTGAGCCCCTGTTAATAAGAAATTCTGCGTAGCTGGATTCTTTGTATTTACCTTCTTATCTTTAAGGCTTTACAGTTCAAATTGGGAGGGGTGACATATACACCCCATCCCCCCCTCTGCGGGGAGAGGTTTTACACACACACACACACACACACACACACACACACACACACACACACACACACACACACACACACACAAGGTGGGGGTGACTGACCGACGGGAACCTCTCTGCCCAGCGCTCTCCTCCCTCCATGCCTGGCTGGGCCCCCGGGGACGGACCTGCCTCTCCTGGTACCTGGCACCTGGCACCGTGTCTTCCCGAGGCAACACGTAGGAGGAGGCAAGACACAGGGTCACATGCCCCCACCCCCACCCCCGATTTCTGCCAGGGTTCACAGCAGAATGTGGCCAGCAGCAGCCTCTTGGCACTGTGTGGGAGGGAAGGGATGGGAGCTGCTTCCAGCCACCGGGGAGGAGCAGAGGTGGGGTGAGGGGGAAGGAATGACCTGGCCCATGTCTTTGCAGAGCTCATCTCTCCCCCTCTCCCCCGGGGATGGAAGCAGCTTGTCCCTTCCTGCCCGCACAGTGTGGAAAGGCAGTGAACACCCCCAGGCTGCTGCTGGCCACCCACATAACCCAGCCGCCTCCTGTCCCCCAGCTACCGTGCGGGCAGGAAGGGGTTAAGCCCTAAGGCTGCATTGTGCCCCAGGGCCCAGGGAACCTGACTGCAGGGGCCTCAGTGACCCTGGCCAGAGAGGGAGCTCAGCAGGGGAGGTGCCTAGGGGACGGAGCAGCCCCGTGCTCCCTGGGGGCAGGACCCAGGGCGAGGGGGTGGGGGGTGAAGGGGGTGCTAAGTTCCTGTCTGGGAAGCTGCTGTGGAGTCTGCAACTTCGGGGTCTGAACAGGCTCAAAATCGCTTCCCCCGACCTCCCCGTCCTGAACACTAAAGTTTCCCCTGCCCCACAGATACTCACGTCCCGACACCCCGCTCTGCCCGGCCAGCCAGCAGCCTGGTAAGGAGACAGCTCGTTAGGGACCAGATCCCAGAGCAACTCAATACTGCACCCTGGTCTCAGATTCCCCCACCCCATGGACATACGCCATGGTCTCAGATTCCCCCATATGGACACACACCCAGGTCTGAGATCCCCCGCCCCTGTGGGCACATGCCCTGGTCTCAGTTTCCCCCCATGGGCACATCCCAAGTCCCTATGGACAAAAGCCCTCTCTGTCTCCTATACTCACCAAGGAAGAGGATCATGAGAGCAGACACCATAATGGGGGCAGCGAGGGGCCCCTCAGTGCTGCCTCCAAGACCCAGGTGCCCAGCTCCACCAAGCCCCAAATGAGGAACTCAGCTGGTGGCTCCAGCTACAGGAAGTCGATGATGTCTCATCTCTTCCTGCGTCCATCACATGCTGTCTCTAATCTGCAGACGAAATCTACTGCGTTCAAAGTAAGCAGAGGGCTTTGCAAAACTGGCCAAGTGTCATGCAGCTCACAGCTTGTTTGTGTCTCTGAGGAGAGGGGGGACAGGTCACCATCAACGTACCCTGCAGCCTTGTGGAAGGTGCATCAGGCTGAGAGCCAGGCTGTCACAGACTCACAGGTTGTGCCCACTCTTGACCCCGTGCGGTCCGTGGGGGTGCCCCTTTCAATGAGATGGCCCTTTTCCCGGGGGTCCAATCTCTCTTGGGGTCAGGCCCCTCCACCTCCTGGAGCCGCACCTCTCTGAACCTTAGCACATCTGTCTCTGCCATGGGCCCCCTCAGGGAGTCCACTCGCTCTGGACCCCCGGGGTCTCCACCCCCCGAAGGGGTTGATGCCACCCTGTTCTCTAGACCGGAGTGACTCTCAGCCAGCATAAAACAGGAGGGTTTATTTAGCATTGAACGCAGCACAGGAAACTCCCAGGGCCTCAGGGCTGGTCTCCCTCAGCACAGCACATTCCCCGTGTTCCCTGCATCCAGGTGGGCTCTACCTGCTCCCCCTCTATAGCCCAGAGTCCCCCTGCTTCCCAGTTGGGCATCTGATATCACCGGCCCCGGGCCCCGCCTCTGTCCATTGTCTTCTATCCATGTAAGCAGGGTCGTAAACCGGGTCACCTGGGCCTCCTCTCCTCTCTTCTGTCCTCTGGCCCCCTCTGGCTGGAACCGGCTGGTTCGGTCACTTGGTCCTCTCTTTGCAGCCCATTGTCCTCCCACTGGCCAGATCCAGCTGCAACTCCTGAGCTCAGTCTCCGGGTCGTCAGGTCACCAGTCGCTGGGGTGTCCATCCTCCAGATCATCGGGTGGGGTCCCAAACTCCCTCTCCCCTCACCTCGTTAAACCAGTAACACCCAGGGACACTGAGACCCACTCCCTCTGCATGCAAACCATTGAAAACCAAGGAAAACACAAGAAAATCCCCCATTTCGTAACACAGGCGACCACGGGGTCTGGTCTTCAATCTTCCATTGACCACGATTTCCATGACAATTCCATCCCCTTTTCATTCTGGGTTCAAGCCCGGCTGATGACCCATGTAGGTAAAATTAATACGTGATCTTGCAATTAAAGGCCGGCGTCGTAATGGAGCTGCATGAGGGGGCAGAGTTAAGGTTGTTCAGAAAACCGTAACTGTGGCATTTCCTTTTGCTGGAGGGTTTGACTCTGCAGCCTTCCCTCTCAGCCTGCAAACCTGCCCACCTGCGACACGAGCCGTGACACTGTGTGAGGAGTGGGCGCGATGGGGGACGCCTGGGTTTGCTGCCCCTTGTGCCATAGCTGAGTGGTGATGATGGGTTTACACTGTAGCACCTGGTTCTAAGGGGCTTTTCTCAGCATGTGAATTAAATCAACCAGGTTCAAAAGAAAATCAGAGAAAGAGAAATTTCATCCCAGTCCACCATTGAGTCACCAGCCGGGAGAGACCCGGGGACCTTCTAATGCCCCCGCAGAGACCCTGCTCCCGAGCTGGAGGAGACACTGTCACTGGTTATGTGGCCAGGCCCCTAGAGAGGGACGTGACACAGACTTTGTTTATACAGCCATTGGCTAGAGGGCAGCAGGAAGCTGGGGGTAGGGTGCTCTATTCACGGCTCCGGGAGGGGAGGGGGGTCCAGTGATTAGAGCGGGGGGGCAGTGGAGGTAGGGCTGGACCCGGGTGTGGTGGTTGCGCCGTCACCCCTCTGTTCTCACATGACTCAGGAGCACCTTTAGAAGATGGTTCAGGAGCCTGGTCGGATGGTCCAATTGGCTTCTTAAATTCCCTATCCCCCTGCTCACCAGCTGCCCCCCAACTGCTCAGGAACCTCCCCCCATAGCTGCCCCCGGCCCCGTGGAGCAGGAGGGGGACGAACAGCAGATTCGCTGCCAAGCAGAGTCACCCCTAGCCTGTCACCCATAAATAATACCCCCCCACCCCAGCCTGCCCCCCCCAATCTCCAATCCTGCCCCTGGCCTATCCCCCTTCAGATCCCCCTGAGCCTGCCCCCCGCACACCCTGCCCCCACCATGGCCAGTCCCTCCTCACACCCCTGCCCTTTTCCCCTCAAATGCCCATCCCCACCCTCAGTTAAGATTGCTGTCATCTCCCAGTGTCCCCAGTTGGCTGGGCACCAGGCTGGGCTCAGGGGGGCAGGAGGGGGCAGGGGAATACAGGGTTGGGAGAATGTGGGGGAACATTGGGGTGTGAGGGCTGAGCGGTAGGAGCTGAGGGGAGCAGGGCAGGGGCGGGGAAGGGGGGATAATGGAAGTTGCCCCCCCCCACATTTTGGGGGCATCTGGCTTTCCCCCTTGTGAGCATTTCCAGGTGAATCTGCCCCATGGCCATGCACTAGGGGGCGTCGCAGTTTTGGCTGCAAAACAAATCTCTCCACACACACCCCATCCGCCGACCCCTAGTCTGTGAGGGGGGAGCCCCTCCCCATCCCCTTGATCTGCTCGCCCCCATTCTCCTTCCACCTTCTCCCCCTCTTCTGTTTCCCCTCAAGTGCCCATCCTATCACCTACACCCACCCACCTGCCCCCTTTCTGTCTCCCATCAAATTCCTGTCCCCATTCCCTCAGTGATATCAGCCAGCTCCCCTCTAATCTCTTCTCCCCGCCCCACCCTTGGCCTGCCCCCCCCCAACTCATTTCAAACCCAGCCCCTGGTTCTACTCGGCTGCTGGGCAACCCCCCAGCAGCAGCCGTTCAACGGCAAAGCTTTCGGGTTAAACCCCCGGACAAGGAATCACACCCGGCCTGTCTATTGAAATGGGGGCTGAGCGACCGCGGCCAAGAGCCGGAGTCAGACCGGCTCCAAGTCTCGCTCCTTCGGGAGTCACCGGAGCAGAGCCGCTTGTTTCCAGAACAGCCGGGCTTTGTGGGGAGGAACCGGTTCATTTCACTCTCCGGACGGACGGGCAGGGCGGCCGCTGACCCCACTCCTAGCGTAAGTGGGGGAATGGTCCCGCTATTGTGGGGAACTTTCCTGGCTCATACACGCCCCAGTGGGATTGGCTAGTGAAAGGATCTGAGTCCTCGCTCCCACTCCCTTTACCCAGAGGCCTGCCTGACCTCAAGAGCTCCCCTTCCTCCCTCCCATGCGGCAGAGTCCTCGTAACCACGGCAAGGCTGGGCCCTGAATCCCTGGGGGTCAACCCCCAGTCTTGTCCTGGGCCGTCCGGGGGGCAAGTGGGGCAATTTGCCCCAGGCCCCAGGCCCCACAGGGGCTCCCATGAGACTATAGTATTCTATAGTATTGCAACATTTTTTTATGGAAGGGGCCCCCCAAATTGCTTTGCCCCAGGCCCCCTGAATCCTCTGGGCAGCCCTGATCTTGTCGTGGTCACTTAGGACAGTGGCAAGGGTGTCCCCACTCTGGAGCACTCTCTTTGCACTGGATGCTTCCCTGACCCACTGATCATTACATAGAGTTCAGAGCACATACCATTTATTAAACAGGAACTCAGAGAAAATAAGTAAAAATGGGGAAGGTTAAAGGAAACAAGTTACCTCACCCTCTGGGCTCGGGGACACCACAAACAGCCGTCTCTGCAAGGGAAAGGAAGTTCACAGTCTGTTCCCAGGTCTCTTTCCCAGGCCCTGGTCATGCCAGGGTGATACCACAGTGTGGCAATCTGTACCTCAAAGTAGCTCCCTGGAGCCCGCGTATTCACTGCTACAACAGAATGATGATAGGTTGGATACAAAGTTGCCTTGTGAGGCATCATTTTAAAAGTCTTGATATCTTGAACATTCATGTCCAGTTGCATTGTATGTGCTATCTTTGTATAGGACATTATGAAGCATTGCTGTGTGTGCTACTGAAATATGTTGTGAGGTTAAGAGATGCCCACAGCCAACCTTTCAACTGCAAGAGAGGACCAGTCAGACACTGGTAATGGCTCATCAACACCCCTCAAGGAAAGAATCCACTATCCCAAAGACTGTGTACAATGGAAACAACAAGGAGTCTGGTGGCACCTTAAAGACTAACAGATTTATTTGGGTATAAGCTTTTGTGGGTAAAAAAAAACACTTTTTCAGATGCATGGATTGAAAATTGCAGATGCAGGTATTATTTACTGATACATAAAGAGCAGGGAGTTACCTCACAAGCGGAGAACCAGTGTTGACAGGGCCGATTAGATCAGGATGGATGTGGTCCACTCCCAATGATAGATGAGGAGGTGTCAATTCCAGGAGAGGCAGCCACTCCCAGTCCCTAGTCAAGCCCAGATTAATGGTGTTAAATTTGCAAATGAATTTTAGTTCTGCTGTTTCTCGTTGAAGTCTGTTTCTGAAGTGTTTTCGTTCAAGTATAGCTACTTTTAAATCTGTTCTAGAATGTCCAGGGAGATTGAAGTGTTCACCTACTGGCTTTTGTATGTTACCATTCCTGATGTCCAATCTGTGTCAATCTATTCTTTTACGTAGGGACTGTCCAGTTTGGCCAATGTACATGGCAGAGGGGCATTGCTGGCACATGATGGCATATATCACATTAGTAGATGTGCAGGTGAATGAGCCCCTGATGGTGTGGCTGAAGTGTACGTAAGGGGACTGTTGCTCCCTTACTAACATTCAGTGGGGGTGTTTTGGTTGGCTAGCTCCCAGCACTAAAGGATTGGGGAGAGGCCAATGCTCCAGGTCAGCCTCAGCCTCCGAGCCTGATTGACAGGGCGGCAGGCTAATCAGGGAGTCAGGAGGCCAGGGTGTGAGCTGGAATTGCCTGGGTCAGACAGAGGGGGGCAGAGCTAAGGAGAGAGCAGGGGCCCAAGCTGAGCTGGGGAGTAGAGTCGGGCCAGATCCAGAGGGGGCAGAGACGCAGCCACAGAGCCAGAGACACAGCCCAGGGAGAGCAGATCCTGTGCTGGGAGCAGAGCTGCAGCCACAGAGCCAGGTGTGGTGAGCAACTGGGGCCAGCCAAGGGGGTACCTTGGGCAAAGGGCCCAGTGCAGAAAGACACCCCCAGCCAAGGGTCCTTGTGGGCCAGCCTGGGAGGGGGATCTTAACCCAATGGGGGGCTGACGCTGGGAAGAAGGGTCCCACCACCCAAAGCCCGGAGGTCTGTGGCCACCACCATTGCAAGTGTCCAACCCGCAGCACAGCCAGGACCTGAGAAGGAGACCTGGGACCTACAAGGAACAGACTGTGAACTGCCCTGATGTCCAGAGACACTGTTTGTGATGTTCCCTGCCACAGAGGGAACCTTTAACCTTTCCCATTTTTTCTTATTCTTCTTATTTAATTAATTGTTAATTAGACAACTTGTATTTGCTTTAAATTGTATGAAATGATCAGTGGGTCAGGGAGGTGCCCAGTGCAGAGAGAGTACCCCGGAGTGGGGACACCCTAGCCCCTGTCCTGGGTGACCACAGCAGGGTTGGGGGTCGAGTCCCCCGGGAATCCTGGCCCCAGCCTTGTCGGAGTTACGAGGACTCTGCCACACAGGAGAGTGGAAGGGGAGCCCTCGAGGGCAGGGAGGCCTCTGGGTAAAGGAAGTGGAAGCGAGGACTCAGATCCTTTCGCTAGCCCACTTCAGCGGGGTAGTGCAGAAGCCAGGAAAGTTCCCCACTTACATGTACAATGGAGATTGCTGGACCAATGGGGACTGCCTGATCCCCAGGTCACAGCAAAGATCTTTCCAGCAAGCTGGAAGAAAATATAAAAGAGGGGAAGGGATATAACCCCTGGGCTTCTCTTCCCCACAACGCAACACCTGGAGGAACATGTGGAGAACGAGGACTTTGCACTGGGGAAGGGTGGCCCCAGGCTGGAATGGAGTCCAGTGTGTGTATTGAGGGTCTGTAACCTGCTTGTCCCATCTGTCAGGGGGAGACACTGACTGATTCAAAGCCTGTTTTGTTTGTAGAATTTAGACTGCAAATTTATTTTTAGTTCTTAAGTAGCCAACTCTGATCTTTGCGCCTGCTCCTTATAACCACTTACAATCTTTCCTTCTGGAGTTAATAAATCTGTTTTATATTTGACCTAAAACAGTGTGTTTTGGTTGAAGTGGTTGGGAAATCTCAACTCAGTACCTTTCTTTGGCACTGGGATCTGGCCAACCAAAAACCCCACAAAGTGTCAGTGAGGGGCCAACACTCCCCTTACATTAGCAAATGGACAGATGGGGGGTGGGGATAGAGACAGGATGGAAATGGGGGTGAAATGCAGCTTCTGGGCATGGTGGCAGGTGCTGGATGCGGGTTAGTGACAAGCGGGTGCGTTGGCTGCAAGGCGACCCCGACCCCTGCTGCTCGGAGCCTGGGTGGTTACAATCCGGGCAGGGCCGGCCCCACGTTGGGTCCGTTCTCCTTAGGCAGGGCAGGTGGGGTGGGTGCCACATACCCGACTGCAGCATCCGATGGAAAGCCAGGAGTGTGAGCTTGGAGAGGAGGAAAGACACAGCAGGGCAGAAAATAACCCAACCAGGGCAGGGAAAAGGATCTCCAGGGCCTTCGCAGCGCTGCTAATCAGCTATCCCCTGCTATCAGCTGCAGGGTGCCCCCTCCCCCCCATGGACACTGATGGGCCCAGCTGCCCCCAGATAGGGTTGTCAACTGTCTAATAACACAAACCGAAACACCCTTGCCCCGCCCCTTCCCCGACGCCCCCCCTTATCTGAGGCCCTGCCCTACTCACTCCATCCCCCCTCCCTCCGTCACTCGCTCTCCCCCACCCTCACTCACTGTCAATGGCCTGGGCCAGGGGGTTGGGGTGTGTGCGGGGGTGGGCTCTGGGCTGGGGCCGAGTGATTTGGAGTGTGGGAGACGGCTCTGGGCTGAGCATGGGGCAGGGGGTTGGGGTGCAGGATGGGGTGCACAGTGCTGGCTCTAGGAGGGGGCTCAGGACTGGGGAAGGGGATTGGGATCAGGGGTGAGGGGTGCGGGCTCTGGCAGGGAGTTTGGGTGCAGGAGGGGGTGCTGGGCTGGGGCAGGGTGTTGGGGTGCAGGAGCGAGTGCGGGGATGTGGCAAGGGATTGGGGGCAGGGAGTGAGGGGGTGGGCTCTGGGAAGGAGGTTGGGTGCAGGAGGGAGTGAGGAGTGCTGACTCTGGCCGGGCAGTGCTTACTTCGGGTGGCTCCTGGTCGTTGGTGCAGCGGGGCTCAGGCAGGCTCCCTGTCTGCTCTGGCCCCGCACCGCTCCCAGTAGCAGCAGGAACCACCCTGTGGCTCCTCAGAGATGAGCAGGGGGTTCTGCACGCTGCCCCCATCCCGAGTGCCTGCTCCGCAGCTCCCATTGGCCGCATTTCCCAGCATTGCGAGAGGGCAGAGACAGGGCCAGGGATCCAGGGCACCATCCAAGATCTCCCCCCTCCCCACTCCCTCCTCCAGGGGGCTGAAATCTCTTCCACACATGACACCTTCACTGGCTGGACGTCCCATCTGCTGAGCGCCAGGGCTCGCGGAGACCCCCTGGGGTCTGGCTGGGTGTAGTGCTGGGAGCCGAGGTGCCGGGCTGGGCCCCTCACCTGCTACAATGATCTGCACAGGGTCGCTGGGCTCCGAGTAGGCAGCTTCTCCTGTTTTGTTGCTATAGTGACAGGTGTAGCTGCCACCGTGTTCCCGTCTGGCGCTGGTGATGGGAAATTCAGCCTCAGAGCCAGCAGGGTCTGTGTAATTCAGATAGTTCCCATCTCCAGCCTTGTAGAGGAGGAACCTCATGCCCAGGTGCTGATGCCGACACCGGATGGTGACGTTTCCCCCCACGGGGATCACCCCACCGGGGCTGACAGAGATGGAGGGTTTGGGGTCGGACCCCTCTGGATTCACAAACAAACAGGCAGTAAGTGGGGGTGACACAAACCGCGTCCATCTCATTCAACCCTCTGCCCATCTGTCGCTCCAGCGTTTTACCCCCCGCCCGTCCCCGGGGTGCAGGCCCGGCCCTCGGCTCACAGCCGGGGAGAGACACAGCAGGGGGGAAAAGAGATTTCCAATCTCAGATTCCTTCAGTTCTCCAGCATCAATTCATCCCTGCCCCTATTGCAGTCAGAAGTGACTCCGGATTGTCCCTGGGGGCTGAGATCAGAACCCAGTCCTGATCCCAGTGCAGTTGGGGATGAATTGGGATTGACCCTGGAGGGGTTTGTGAGACAAATCTGGGTCCTTTGAGCAAGTAGCTCCCTGGACAGGCCCCCCAAGAAACATGTTTACAAAATCCCCCGGTTGTTCTAACATTTTCCTGCCCACCCCTGGGGCTCAAACTCTGGCTCTGCTCCGCCCCAAACCGCTCCCAGCCACTGGGGATTTAGCTCCGCTCTGCACGGTGCCGGCAGCCCCTCTGGGGACGGGATATTCCCAAAGCTGTTCAGGGGACTTTCCGAACGCCAGGCCGGGCTGAGCCAGACCCACAAGCAAAGCAGTGACACGCGCGTGTGCAGCAAGCCGAGGGTAAGACACAACGGTGCCTTGCTCCAGTCCCTCTGCGTGTCCACGTCTTACAGCCCTGCTGTGCCTGACCCATTCCCCGGGCTCCTGCCAGCTCCCCGGGCACAGTTCGGGGGCGCTGCGGGGTGGCTGGTGCCTTCACTCTGTATTTCCTGGGGGGCAGAGCGTTGAGTGCCGGTGAATTCACCCTGTGTGGTGCCCATCCCTGTAATGAGTGGGGCGAGGTCTCACTCCCTACCTCTGGGTGTGGAGGGGAGCAGGGGTCTGACAGGATCATCCCTTTGGGGGATCTGCACCCCCCCACCCCCCACCCACGTCCCTCGTCCTTAAAGTGGAAATTCCCCCAACTGCCCCATTCCACACAGATACTCACCTCCCGACACCCCGCTCCGCCCGGCCAGCCAACAGCCTGGAGATGAGACGGGTCATTAGGGACCAGATCCCAGAGCAACTGGATCCTACGCCCTGGTCTCAGATCCCGCCCATGGACACACGACCTGGTCTCAGATCCCCCTGCCCATGGGCACAGGCTGTATCCGATACTCACCGAGGAAGAGGACGGTGAGAGCAGATGCCATGATGGGGCAGTGAGGGGGGGTGTCACAGACTCACAGGACTCATGCTCTCTCTCAGCTCCGTACGGTCCCTGGGAGGAACCCCCTTCAGAGCGACAGCCCTTCTCTGGGGTCCACTCTCTCTCGGGGGTTAAGCCATAGGCTCCTCCGCCGCCTGGAACCGCACCTCTCTGAGCCTTCAGCACCCCCTCAGCACAGTACATCTAAATCTCCCCTGTATCCAGGTGGACTCTTGCCTGCTCTCTCCTGCCAGCCCAGAATCCCTCCTCCCAGCTGGGCATCTGATTTCACCGCCCCAACAGCTCCTCCCCTGTCCTTTGTCTTCTGTCCCAGGTAAACAGGTCGCCTGGGCCTCCTCTCCTCTCTTCTGTCCTCTGGCACCCTGTGGCTGGAACCGGCTGGTCAGGTCACCGGCGTCCTCTCTTCACAGCCCATTGTCCTCCCACTGGCCACAACCAGCTGTGACTCCTGAGCTGGGCTTTCTGGTCACCCGTCGCTGGGGTATCTTTTAGAACCCTCAACCCTCCCCCTTCCCTGGTTCTTGTCACGCAGACAGCGAGCAGCAAAAGACCAGACGTCCGAAGCGCAGCCAATGTGATGTTTATTGGGGTTAGTTAGGGTTACCATATTTTGAGCCTCCAAAAGGAGGACACTCCACGGGGCCCCGGCCCCGCCCCCAGGCCCGCCCACGCCCCAACTCCGCCCCTTCCCCAAAGTCCCCGCCCCAACTCTGCCCCCTCCCCTGCTTCCCGCGAACATTTGATTCGCGGGAAGCCTGAAGCAGGTAAGTGGGGTGCGGGGGGAGGAGGCGCGGCCCAGTCTGGCCCCCCCGGCGTCTCCAGCCTGGGTCGGCTCGGGCTCTGGGGTGCCGGCCCGGGGCCCGGCCCCCGGCCGAGCACCCCCAGCCCGCCCAGCACTGCCGGTCCCCGGCCCGGCCCCCGGGCCCCCGGCCGAGCACCCCCGGCCCGCCCAGCACTGCCGGTCCCCAGCCCGGCCCCCGGGCCCCCGGCCGAGCACCCCCGGCCCGCCCAGCACTGCCGGTCCCCGGCCCGGCCCCCGGAGCTTGCTACAGCTGTCCATGTGTATGTGACAAATTTGCCTCCTTGCAGTTAAGTAGAATAATTTTATTTCAGCACCCACTAATTTTTCCCCGTGGGTGCTCCAGCCCCTGAGCACCCACAGAGTCGGCACCTATCATAAATATAAAGGGAAGTGTAACAACCTTTATATATGCAGTAACATCACATCCCTCTTGGCCAGGGGTACAGAATCACTTACCTCTAAGGGGTTAATCAGTTCAAGTAATCTAGTTGGCACCTGAGCAGAAGGACCAATGGGGAAAGAAGATACTTTCAGATTGGCGGGGGGAGGCTTTGTTTGTTCTCTTGTGTGTGTGTTCGCTCTTGAGAGAAAGAGTGGGACCAAGCAGGTAACCCAGCTCCTACTGAAATGATACATCTAAAATTACAGAAATTGTCAGTAATAGCAAGGAAATGTGTTAGATTATCTTTTGTTTTAGCTTGTGAATTTTCCCTATGCCAAGAGGGAGGTTTATTCCTGTTTTGTAACTTTGAAGTTGAGCCTAGAGGGGAAATCCTCTGTGTTTTAAGTCTTTTTATTACCCTCTAAAATTACCTTCCATCCTGATTTTACAGAGGTGCTTCTTTTATTTATTTTTATAATAAAGTTCTTCTTTTAAGAACCTGATTGGTTTTTAGTGTCCTAAAAACCCAAGGATCTGGTCTGTGCTCACTTTGTTAACCTATCGGTTGGTATATTATTCTCAAGCCACCCCAGGAAAGGGGGTGAAGGGATTTGGGGGGATATTTGGGGGGGGGGACAGGGCTCCAAGTGACCCCTCCCTGAATGTTTGTTTAAATCACTTGGTGGTGTCAGCAATACCGTCCAAGGACAAGGAAAGGAATTTGTGCCTTCGGGAAGTTTTTAACCTAAGCTCGTGGAATATAAGTTTAGGGGGTCTTTCATGTGGGTCCTTACATCTGTACCCAGAGTTCAGAGTGGGGAGAGAACCCTGACAGGGCCTATGCACCCCACCCGTCCCCACAGCAATCCCATCTCCCCCAGGTGTGACACACTGTCCTGGCGCTAGGACGGAGGGCTGGGGGCTGTCCAGGGGGGCTGATTTGTGGTTCTGTGTTTATTATAAATCTGGAGGTTAACAGCATGCAAAATAACATCAAAGCTGCCTTGATGCGTCCCCTCCCCCTCCCAGTGCTGAGCCCTCCCCCACCCCCCGCACATGTGTCTCGGTGGGACAGCGGGACGCAGCTTGATGGGACGGGGTTGCAGCAGAGGGAGGGCAGCGTCCCCCCTATATCTTCCCTAGAAGCAGAGTTCTCTGGGGCTGGCGCTGTAGTGGCATGAGTCTGTTGCCTCCTCCGTCTGGCACTCCATGGCTGCGGGGTGCTCTCACTGCGGGGCCCCCCGGCTCACGTTGATCATGTCATACACGCTGGGCTGCAGCATCTGGCGGTCCAGCTCCGCGTAGGTGCCAGGGTCGGGCTCCTTGGGGTAGGAGGGGAGAGAGTCACTTGTATGTGTGTGTGTGCGCGTGCGTGCGCATGCACCAAACAGCCCCCCCACACACACACACAGAGCAGGGCCCATCCCCTCCAGCAGGGAGCGACAGGGACACACACACACACCCTGAAATCCCAGCTGGCGATCCCATAAGCCCACCCAGCAGCCCGACCCCCACCACAAACCACAGAGTGTGCCAGGAAAGGTGGGGGGGCTCTGAGGGGGCTGCTGGGCCCATGCAGGTCAGGGTTGGGGGTCAGGCCCCATGGGGGGAAAGGGGACACTTACCAGGGTCTGCAGCTCTTTCCCTTCGTCGATGGAGGCGTCTGCAGAACAGAGACACCCGCTGAGCTGCACCCCCGGCCGGCCCAGAGCAGAACCCCACACCCAGCTCTGACCCCTCTGTCCAGCCAGGGGGCTCAGAGCCCGGCACAGCCACCCCTCCCCCTCCCCACAGCATGGGCCAGGGTCATTAGCCCCATGTTACAAAGAGGAAAACAGAGGCAAAGAGATGGCGGCAGAATCTAGGGGGTTACGGTGGGACGGGAAGGGGGCTCGGAGCCAGGACTCCTGGGTTCTCACCCCGGCTCTGGGAGGGGAGTGGGGTCTAGTGGTTAGAGCAGGGGGCTGGGGGCCAGGAGTGGATGGGGATTCCCCACAGGTCACTGACTGGCAAGGTCTGATGGAGAAGTGAAGGGGCGGGACACAAAAGGCCCAGGCCTGGAAGGGGAGCATGGGGGGCCCACAGAGGCAGACACTGAACTAGAGGGGGAGGGGAGCCCCCAAAAGCCCTTCCCTTCCCCAGCTGTCTTGCCCTACCCTGGTACCCCTTGTGTGTGTTAGTCACAGACGGGGTCTTCCTGAGCTGGGGTTTTCAACACCCCGAAATGGCTGGAATTAAAAGAGAGAAAATCCCTTTGTAAATGTCATAGCCCCCCCTCCCGTAGGGAGATTCCATAACACACACAGAGAGCCCCTCATTGTGCCTCATACTGAACCCTGTTCCCTAACCCCGCCCCCCCGCCACAACCACTAGACCCCACTTCCCTCCCAGACCAGGGAACAATCCAGTTGTCCTGGCTCCCAGCCCCCCTGATCTAACCATTAGATCCCACTCGCCTCCCTGAGCTGGGGAGAAAACCCAGAAGTCCTGTGTCCTGGGGCAGGTAGATCAGGGATGGGGAGTGGAGCTGGGGTCTCACCTGCTCTGTCTTGGGGCTGGTCCTTTCCCCGCAGAGACACAAAGTAGAATCGTCCATGAGTCGACCCAGATCCCCGTGTACCAGCCCTGCCCCTCAGCCCTACAGGGGAGTCCCCCACCCCACTGCTCTGCCAGGAGGAGCCCCACCCCCTCCAGCTGCTGAGCCTGGATACCCTAGAGACAGGTCCCTGCTCACCACAGCGCCCCCTAGTGATCCCCTGCCCCACCCCGTGCAGCCCAGCGCCCCCTGCCCTTCTCCCTGCACCACAGCATCCCCTACTGAGCTCCCACCCCCTGCACCACAGCGCCCCCTAGTGGTGTCCAGGGGCTTTGGGGCCAGCTCTCACTGCCAGGGGAGAGCGCCCCCTGCTGGGCCCCTGCCCCACCCCCTGGGTTTCCTTCCTTGTCTCCCATCCAAGCCATGACCCCTCCCAGCCCAGCTTAGTGGTGGGTTTAACCCTTCCCTCGCGGGGCGGGGCACTCACTTCCTCGGGTTCTTCTGTAGCAGACGAAGGCCAGGAGGAGGAGGAGGAGGAGGAGGCCAGCAGTCGCCACGCTCACCCCGGCGATGATGGGGCGGATCAGATCCGGTGCTGCACTTGGTTCCGATGTACCTGGGAAGCAGCACCAGGCTGTGAGCGGCTGGTTCATTACCTGCTGCCCCAGCCCCTCCCCCTCGAGGACCCAGGGACCCACAGCAGAACATTCTATGGGGCTAGTGGGGGAACAGAAGCAGAGGGGATTCTGGGTAATAGTGGTCAGGGGGTTCACTCCCAATGGCAGAGGGCTGTACTGGGGTGGGGAAGGGTGTGTGGGGGGGGATGTACCTCAGGCCCCATGCTTGTGAAGCCAGCTGGGCCCAGATCCTGCAGCAAACCCCCACTCGGGTCCTACCCCTGTCCTGGGAATTTCTCAGCAGCTTCAGCTCACTTCTGCATAGGAATCATATGGGTGGGGGGATGGCAGTGGGAGGGAGCTTCTGGCTGGGGAGCGGCTTTGAGATCATTGGAAGAACCATGCCCTGCTGAAGTGATCAGCAGAGGAAGACGTGACGGTGCTGTCATCACAGCAGCCATCATTAGGTTCCAGAGTCAATGACATGTCACTCTGAATCAGTGGGTTCAAGTGTTAACGCCATGTCTATCTGGACTGAGAGGTTCCAGGGGGTGACGAAGTGGGGGATTTTCTTGTTTTTTCCTTGGTTTTCCAATGGTTTGCATGCAGAAGGAGTGGGACTCAGTTTCCCTGGGTGTTACTGGTTTAACAAGGTGAGGGGAGAGGGACTTTGTTGTTTCAGAGGACCGGAGAGGGAACTTGGGACCCCAGCCAATGGCCTGGAGGATGGATACCCACCCCAGCGACTGGTGACCTGACAACCCGGGGCCTGCCGGTTCTGGCCAGTGGGAGGACAATGGGCTGTGAAGAGAGGACCCCAGTGACCTAACCAGCCGGTTCCAGCCCGAGGGGGCCAGAAGACAGAAGAGAGGAGAGGAGGCCCAGGGGACCCTGTTCACCTGGAGAGAAGACAATGGACAGAGGTGGAGCTTGGGGCCGGGGATCTCAGATGCAAAGCTGGGAAGCAGGGGAGCTCCGGGACTGGAGTGGGGGAGCAGGCAGAGCCCACCTGGATGCAGAGAGACTGGGGTGTGCTGTGCTGAGGGAGGCCAGGCCTGAGGCCCTGAGAGTTTCCTGTGCTGTGTTCAACTCTCAATAAACCCTCCTATTTTACACTGGCTGAGAGTCGCTCCGGGCTAGAGAACAGGGTTGCATTATTCCCTCTGGGAGTGGAGGCCCCGGGGGGTCCAGAGTGAATGGACTCACTGAGGGGGCCCACAGCGAGAGACGGACGTGCTAAGGCTCAGAGAGGTGTGGCTCCAGGAGGTGGAGGGGCTTAACCCCGGGAGAGAGTGGACCCCCGAGAAGGGCTGTCTCACTGAAAGGGGCACCCCCCACGGACCGCATGGGGCCAAGAGTGGGCACGATCTGTGAGTCCGTGACAAGGGGTTCCTCGCAGGGACCGTGGGGAGCTGAGAGAGCACAGACCTGTGAGTCCATGACCACTTGGGAACAGCGTGGAGATGGCCTATAACCATCTCCAGAAGAAGGACATTGTAGAGCTGTGCACAGAGACGGCCGCGCGTTGGAAAGCTCACCAAGGCACAGCTGATTGCTCAGTTGGAAGAGGACGATCGCTCTAAGGAGCCGGTTCCTGACCCAGCTGAGGCCGTGAGAGAGGCTGGGAGCAGCCGGGCGTCCCCTAGACCCATGTCCCTGACCAGCACGGGGTCTCCACCCGGCTCCCCGTGGGTGGATCTGAACCGGATGGAATTGGAGCGGAGATTGAAGGAGTCAGAGGACCAGGACAGACAGGGAAGGCAGGAGGCAGAACAGCAGGAGATGAACTGGCGATGGCAGAGCTGAGAGGCAGAGGGACCCATCCAGGGGTGAGTGGGGATGGACCCCGCGGTGCCAATTCCACAGGGAACCTCGGCACTAAATTGCTGCCCCAGGTTAAGGAGCGGGGAGATAGAGGTGCCTGTCTCGCGGCCTTTGGGAAGTCTGGCGATTGGAACCAGGCTGACCCTGCGGAAAGGCTCCGGCGTCTAGCCCCCTTTCTGGGTCCCAAGGCCATAAAGCTGTTTAGCCAGATGGGTGGAGTGGCAGACTGGCTCCCTCTCCGGACCCCCAGTGGGCGTGGAAGGTGGTGGCCAGTGGGGAGAAATTCCTGGGGTGGCGAGATCCTGGGACAGAGACACCTGTTGTCAGGCCCCGGGTGGTGTAGCAATAGCCATCATTAGGAACCAGAGTTAACTGTGTCACATGGAATTAGTAGGTTACAGAGCTAACACAGTGTCTATCTGGGTTGGGAGGTTCCAGGGTTGACACCCCGCTGGGCAGCACCCCTGTGAAGGGGGAGCCCTGTTTCTGAGCCGTTCCCCCAGGCTGTCTGCAGACTCAGGCAGACAGAGGGGATTATTATCCCCATCTCTCCGTCCCTGGCCCTGTTCTCCCAGGGGGATACGCACCGAGCTGTGCCCCACACGGGTGGCTTTGTGGTGCCGGTGGGCAGCACAGAACCCTGGTTTGTGGGGCCCCCTGGGTTGGGGGGAAGCTCTCCTGGGCCCTGCCCCCACCAAGCCAATCTGGCATCCGTCCAGTGACGCTCCACCCCACCTAGAGGCCAATGGCATTTTATCTCCATCAGCTGGGGAAGGAGAAATCAGTTCAGTGGGGAATGATCACAAGTGAATCAGAGTTCGCTGGTGTAGCAGGAACTGCTGGGTAGGGTCACACTGGGAACTATTGCTGAGCTCGCCTGGACAGTAACTACCATTGGCTGAATTAAACCCACTTCATTGGCAACAATTTACATTCCTGGAGCACCAGGATCTGGAGTTAGAACGTACAAGGCACTAGGCCAGAACCCCACCGCTCTACGGTCCCTTCGCGGCTTCTCTGGTTTCAGCCTTGGTACGTCCAGTTTGGAGGCAGAGTTCTTAGGCTGGTTGGTTGCATCTTGAGCCATCTTCTTGTGACGTCTCTGTTTGCTGCTCTGAGTTCCAGCTCAGATACCCGCAGCTATTTCTCCAGGCGATGGGTCGGCTTCTCAATCGAACAACTGTCCCTCCGCTGCTTTTTCTAGAGTCCCTTTGCTCTCTGGCTATTTTTCCCTTCCTCTCGCTGCACCTGGAGGTGCTGGGTGGACGTTTTGTCCAAACTATTTGCTTTACTTTCGCTACAGCTCACTTCCTCCTCATTTCTCCAGCCCGTTTCTCTTTACTCACAGCTCATTTCCATCACATTTCATTCATACTTTACTTCTGCAGTTTTCTAACAATTTCCCAGGTAACTTAGAGACTCTTTTTTTCTTCATGTTTCACTGCCCGGTTCTTCCTTTAACTTTCCCCCTCATACCTCTGTCCTTCCTCTGTCTGCCTCCTCCTGTTCCTGCCATCTCTGTCCCTTCTCAACGGGACTTTCTCCCTGCCAGCTCTGTGCCTGGCCCCTTCGATGACACAGCTCGGCCACCGGGTCCCTTTCCACTGGCTCCCCGCTCGCTGGGTCCCTGCATTTCTGGTGCCGGTTGTTACCTCTCTGGCTGCTGGTGTCTCTCTCCCGGCGCTGGATACCCTCCCTCCAAACTCTACCAGTCATTCCACCAGGAGCCCTTGGGGGCGGAGGGCGGAACTGCTGCCTGCTGCCCCCACGGTTTTCTTTCTCTCCCCAGCACAAAAAAATCCCGCCCCAGGCTCGCACTCCCCCCACTTCCACTGCCGGGGAATCCTTGGGCCTGGAGCCCCCAGCAGCTGCTGCTGCCCCTTGCTGGAGAACCCACCAGTGATTCCATCCCTGCCCCCCAGCCTGGCGTCCCCTCTGCTGGGCCCAGGGCTCAGGGCAGAGCCTGGCTCTGAGCGTCCCATTGGTGCAGAGACCCCCTGATCAGGGGCGTGCACAGGAATAAAAATGTGGCAGCTTTTGGAGAGACACCTTCTGTGGCCTCCGCAGCCAGAGGAGCTGGCTCTGCTCCCCAGAGGAGTTCTGTGCTCCGGCCCCATTGATTCAGGCGGCCCTGCACCTGCTTGCCCCCCTTGCACATGCCCCTGCCCCTGAGGGTCTGGCTGGGTGTGGGTCTGGGAGTGGGGATACTGAGCCGGGCCCCTCACCTGCTACCACCAGCTCCACAGGGTCGCTGGGATGCGACCAGATGAACGGGTACCAATGGCGGTGGTAATAGCAGCTGTAGTTCCCTGCGTCTCTCCAGCTCACGTTGCGAATGAGAAACACAGCAAGGTCCAAATGAGGCTCCACGTCCTGCAGCACGTTCGGGTTCCCATCTTTGTACAGAAGGAACCTCATGTTCTGGTACAAACCCAAAGCCCTACTCCTACACCGGACGGTCACAACTCCCCCCAGGGGGACCATCCCGCTGGGGCTGAGAGAGATGTTGGGTTTGGGGTAGTAGGTCTCTGCAGTGAGAAGGAGACAGGCCGTGAGACAGACCCCAGCACAGTCACTGCGCCCCATCCTCACCGCGCGGTCCCAGAGACGGGACCCCTGGGGGAAAACCCAGCCAGAGGAACCTCTCCGAGATCCCAGAGATTCCTGGGAGCTACGCCCGGAACTGCCTGAAATCCAGAGCACCCCTCTGCACCCGTCTGTCTACCTAAATGAGCCCAGAATTGCCCCACAATAGCAGGACCATTCTCCCGCTTACACTAGGAGCGAGGTCAGTGGCAGCCCTGCCTGTCCATCCGGAGAGTGAAACGAACCAGTTCCTCCCCCAAAGCCGGGCTGGGAGCCAGGACTCCTGGGTTCTATCAGTGAACCCGGCCAGAGAGGTGGCTCAGCAGGGGAGGGTGCCCAGGGGACGGAGCAGCCCCGCGCTCCCTGGGGGCAGGACCCAGGGCGAGGGGGTGGGGGGTGAAGAGGGTGCTAAGCCCCTGCCTGGGGGGTTGCAGTGGAACCTGCAGGTTTGGGGTGGGAACAGGCTTTCCCCCCCCCCCAACTCCAGAGCTTAGCTGAGGGGTGGAGAGGCTTCCCCGTGCCAGTGCTGTGCGGGGCTGTGGCCAGGGCTGATGAGAGTGGGGGGAAGCCGGTACAAATTACCGGGGCCTGGTGGTCTGGAAGGGGGCCCGGGGCCCGGCTTTCCCGGCTTCCCCCATCTTGTCGGCCCTGTTTAGCTGGTCCGCCCTTGCTGGGCAGCCTCCCTCCAAACTCTACCAGCCGTTTCCACCAGGAGCGCTGGGGGCGGGGGGGGGGAGCTGCTGGCTGCTGTCCCCAGCTGTTTTCTATCTCTCCCCACCACAAAAAAACACTGCCCCAGGCTCGCGCTCCCCCCACTTCCGCTGCCCGGGAATCCTTGGGGGTCTCCCCACAGCTGCTGTTTCCAGGCTGCTTCTGAGCAGCCAACGTGTGCAGCTCCCACTGCTCTTGAACCCGACAGCCCCCAGCCCCGGTGGGCATCACACAGCCAGCCCTGGAATGCAGTCACAGGCTGGGGGCGGGGCCGGCTGGGCAGCCCCTGGGCCCCGACTCCTCTGTGCGTCCCCAGAGCGGGGAAGGCCGGGGCAGCATCCCCCTGGGAGCAGGGATCCCCCCTCCCTCTGACTTGAACCTTCAGCAGCTGCTGCTGCCCCTTGCTGGAGAACCCACCAGTGATTCTGTCCCTGCCCCCCAGCCAGGCGTCCCCTCTGCTGGGCCCAGGGCTCAGGGCAGAGCCTGGCTCTGAGCGCCCCATTGGTGCAGAGACCCCCTGATCAGGGGCGTGCACAGGAATGAAAATGTGGCAGCTTTTGGAGAGACACTTTCTGTGGCCTCCACAGCCAGAGGAGCTGGCTCTGCTCCCCGGAGGAGTTCTGTGCTCCGGCCCCATTGATTCAGGCGGCCCTGCACCTGCTTGCCCCCCTTGCACATGCCCCTGCCCCTGAGGGTCCGGCTGGGGGTGGGTCTGGGAGCGGGGATACTGAGCCGGGCCCCTCACCTGCTACCACCAGCTCCACGGGGTCACTGGGATGCGACCAGTTGAACGGGTACCAATGGTGGTGATAATAGCAGCTGTAGCTCCCGGCGTCTCTCCAGCTCACGTTGCGAATGGGAAACTCAGCGGCGTCCCCAGCCGGCTCCACGTCCTGCAGCGTGGTCAGGTTCCCATCTTTGTACAGAAGGAACCTCATGTTCTGGTACAAACCCCGACACCGGACGGTCAAAGCTCCCCCCAGGGGGACCACCCCACTGGGGCTGAGAGAGATGTTGGGTTTGGGGTAGCTGAGCTCTGCAGTGGGAAGGAGACAGGCGGTGAGACAGACCACGGCACAGTCACTGCGCCCCGTCCTCACCACACGGTCCCAGAGACGGGGCCCCTGGGGGAAAACCCATCCAGAGGAAGCTCTCCGAGATCCCAGAGATTCCTGGGAGCTACGCCCGGAACTGCCTGAAATCCAGAGCACCCCTTTGTACCCTGTACCCGTCTATCTACCGAAATGGGCCCAGAATTTCCCCACAATAGCAGGACCATTCTCCCGCTGACACTAGGAGTGGGGTCAGTGGCAGCCCTGCCCGTCCATCCGGAGAGTGAAATGAACCTGTTCCTCCCCCAAAGCCGGGCTGGGAGCCAGGACTCCTGGGTTCTATCCCTGGCTCTGGGAGGGATGTGGGGTCTAGTGGTTAGATTGGGAGGGGGCTCGGAGTCAGAGGTGCTGGGTGCTGCACAGACACAGTGAGAAAAGGCCCCCGCCCTAAAGCCAAGTCCTGACGATCTAACCAGCCACAAGGTGCAGGAGGGATGATTATCCCCCATTCGTACAAGGGGAAATGGAGGCACAGGCAGGTTAAGTGACACCCCAAGGAGTGTCCCATCTGCCCAGAGACCCCCATGACAGTCTGGTTGGGTGTGGGGCTGGGAGTGGGGACGCCGAGCCAGGCCCCTCACCTACAACAATGTCCTACTACAGGAACGGCTGCATTGTGCACCAGGGCCCAGGGAACCTGACTCAGTGAACCCGGCCAGAGAGGGGGCTCAGCAGGGGAGGGGAGGGTTACCATACTTCCGGATTTTCCCGGACATCTCCGGGAAAATACTCCCAGCTTTGTTTTGCCGGCATCCCTGCCCCAGTCCCCTGCTTACCTTAGAGCGGCTCCGGCAGGCTGGGAGCTGCAGGCGGATTCCCCAGCGGCGGCGGCGGCTGCTGCTCCCCCCAGACACCTCAGCTCTGTGTAGCTGAAGAGCCGAACTGCCCGAGCGCTACCGGCTTCACGGTTTGCCGGGCAGCCCCCAGACCTCCAGACCCTGCGCCCCCTGGGTCGGGACGGTTCCCCAGCGCAGCCGGAGCCCGGTAGGGGAACTGCCTGGCCGGGGACGCAGGGTCTGGAGGTCTGGGGGCTGCCCGGCAAACCGTGAAGCCGGTAGCGCTCGGGCAGCTGTTTCGCGTGACTGGGAGGGAGGAGGGGGAATGCGGGGCACTCAGGGGAGGGGGCGGAGAAGGGGCGGGGACTTTGGGGAAGGGGCGGAGTTGGGGCCGGGGCCAGGGACCCCTGGACTTCCTCTTTTTTTAATGTTTAAATATGGTAACCCTAGGGGAGGGTGCCCAGGTGACGGAGCAGCCCCGCACTCCCTGGGGGCAGGACCCAGGGCGAGGGGGTGGGGGGTGAAGAGGGTGCTAAGCCCCTGCCTGGGGGTTGCTGTGGAACCTGCAGGTTCGGGGTGGGAACAGGCTGGATATTGCTTCCCCCCCCACTCCAGAGCTTAGCTGAGGGGTGGAGAGGCTTCCCCGTGCCAGCGCTGTGCGGGGCTGTGGCCAGGGCTGATGAGAGTGGGGGGAAGCCGGTACAAATTACCGGGGCCTGGCGGTCTGGAAGGGGGCCCGGGGCCCGGCTTTCCCGGCTTCCCCCCATCTCGTCGGCCCTGTTTAGCTGGTCCGCCCTTGCTGGGCAGCCTCCCTCCAAACTCTACCAGCCGTTTCCACCAGGAGCACTGGGGGCGGGGGAGGAGCTGCTGGCTGCTGTCCCCCGCTGTTTTCTATCTCTCCCCACCACAAAAAATTCCACCCCAGGCTCGAGCTCCCCCCACTTCCGCTGCCCGGGAATCCTTGGGGGTCTCCCCACAGCTGTTGTTTCCACGCTGCTTCTCAGCAGCCACCGTGTGCAGCTCCCACAGCTCTTGAACCCGACAGCCCCCAGCCCAGGTGGGCATCACACAGCCAGCCCTGGAATGCAGTCACAGGCTGGGGGCGGGGCCGGCTGGGCAGCAGGGCCGGCTTTAGCAAGAGCGGGGCCCGATTCCTGGGGGCGGGGCTTGCTGCAAGCCCCGCCCCCAGGAATCGAGCCACACTCCGGCCGGGGTTGCCGGGCTTGGGTCCGGCCCGGAGCCGTGCCGCGCCGCTTCTTTTCAGACTTCCCGTGAATCTCTGATTTGCGGGAAGCAGGGGCGGGGGCGGAGCGTTCAGGGGAGGGGGGAGGGGGAAGTGAGCTGAGGGTGGGGTGGAGAGCTGCAGCGTGGGGCGCTCTTAGCTCGGGGCCCAATTCAGCCGAATCGGCTGAATCGGCCTAAAGCCGGCCCTGCTGGGCAGCCCCTGGGCCCCGACTCCTCTCTGCATCCCCAGAGCGGGGAAGGCCGGGGCAGCATCCCCCTGGGAAAGGCCCCTGCTCTGCAGCTCCCCCTGGGGCAGGGATCCCCCCTCCCTCTACCTTGAACCTTCAGCAGCTGCTGCTGCCCCTTGCTGGAGAACCCACCAGTGATTCCATCCCTGCCCCCCAGCCAGGCGTCCCCTCTGCTGGGCCCAGGGCTCAGGGCAGAGCCTGGCTCTGAGCGCCCCATTGGCGCAGAGACTCCCTGATCAGGGGCATGAACAGGAATAAAAATGTGGCAGCTTTTGGAGAGACACCTTCTGTGGCCTCCGCAGCCAGAGGAGCTGGCTCTGCTCCCCGGAGGAGTTCTGTGCTCCGGCCCCATTGATTCAGGCGGCCCTGCACCTGCTTGCCCCTTGCACATGCCCCTGCCCCTGAGGGTCTGGCTGGGTGGGGGTCTGGGAGCGGGGATACTGAGCCGGGCCCCTCACCTGCTACCACCAGCTCCACAGGGTCGCTGGGATGCGACCAGATGAACGGGTACCAATGGCGGTAATAATAGCAGCTGTAGTTCCCTGCGTGTCTCCAGCTCACATTGCGAATAGGAAACTCAGCGGCGTCCCAAGGAGGCTCCACGTCCTGCAGCGCATTCGGGTTCCCATCTTTGTACAGAAGGAACCTCATGTTCTGGTACAAACCCAAAGCCCTACTCCTACACCGGACGGTCACAGCTCCCCCCAGGGGGACCACCCCACTGGGGCACAGGGAGATGTTGGGTTTGGGGTAGCTGAGCTCTGCAGTGAGAAGAGACAGGCCATGAGACAGACCCCAGCACAGTCACTGCGCCCCATCCTCACCACGCGGTCCCAGAGACGGGGCCCCTGGGAGAAAACCCAGCCAGAGGAACCTCTCCGAGATCCCAGAGATTCCTGGGAGCTACGCCCGAAACTGCCTAAAATCCAGAGCACCCCTTTGTACCCTGTACCCGTCTATCTACCGAAATGGGCCCAGAATTTCCCCACAATAGCAGGACCATTCTCCCGCTTACACTAGGAGCGGGGTCAGTGGCAGCCCTGCCCGTCCATCCGGAGAGTGAAACGAACCGGTTCCTCCCCCAAAGCCGGGCTGGGAGCCAGGACTCCTGGGTTCTATCCCTGGCTCTGGGAGGGATGTGGGGTCTAGTGGTTAGATTGGGAGGGGGCTCGGAGTCAGAGGTGCTGGGTGCTGCACAGACACAGTGAGAAAAGGCCCCCGCCCTAAAGCCAAGTCCTGATGATCTAACCAGCCACAAGGTGCAGGCGGGATGATTATCCCCCATTCAGACAAGGGGAAATGGAGGCACAGGCAGGTTAAGTGACACCCCAAGGAGTGTCCCACCTGCCCAGAGACCCCCATGACAGTCTGGTTGGGTGTGGGGCTGGGAGTGGGGACGCCGAGCCAGGCCCCTCACCTACAACAATGTCCTACTACAGGAACGGCTGCATTGTGCACCAGGGCCCAGGGAACCTGACTGCAGGGGCCTCAGTGACCCCGGCCAGAGAGGTGGCTCAGCAGGGGAGGGTGCCCAGGGGATGGAGCAGCCCCGCGCTCCCTGGGGGCAGGACCCAGGGCGAGGGGGTGGGGGGTGAAGAGGGTGCTAAGCCCCTGCCCAGGGGGTTGCTGTGGAACCTGCAGATTTGGGGTGGGAACAGGCTGGAAATCACTTCCCTCCCCCTTCCCCCCCACCCGAGCTTAGCTGAGGGGCGGAGAGGCTTCTCCGTGCCAGCGCTGTGCGGGGCTGTGGCCAGGGCCGACAAGAGGGGGGGAAGCCGGTATAAATTACCCGGGCCTGGCAGTCCGGAAGGGGGCCCGGGGCCCGGCTTCCCCCATCTCGTCGGCCCTGTTTAGCCGGTCCGCCCCTTGCTGGGGGACCCGAAATTTTTTTTCACCGGGGCTTGAACCTGCTCTTGGCGGCCCTAGCTGTGGCACACCCAGGGCTCGGCTCCTCCTGGCCAGTGCCCCAGGCCGGAGGGTCTTGGGCTTTCCCGGGTGCCGGCCCAGCCAGAGGCAGCAGGGGAAGGAAGGGAGGAGCCTGCCGGCCAGGCTGTGGGTAAGCTGAGCACTCCGACCAGGGGCTGGGTCTCCCCACAGCGCTGGGTTGGGCTGCGCCCCGCCGGGGGGGATATGGAGGAGCAGCCGGGCTCCGGGGGAGGTGAAGGGGCAAAGCAGGGAGAGGACAGCGAGAGGGGGTGACATAAGGGCCAATGGGTGGGCAGCAGGGGTGACACATAACCGTCCGCTGCCTGGCACCTGCCCGCACCCACCAGCCACCGCAGCTTGTGCCGGGTGGAAACGGGATGGGGGGCAGGGCCCTGCTGGCCAAGAGATGGCATGAAGTGACTCTATTGGCAGCTGTAGCTCCCTGCATCTCCCCGGTCTGTGGTGTACCCGGGGTGGGGCTGTGCATTGGGGGGAAGCTCTCCTGGGCCCTGCCCCCACCAAGCCAATCTGGCAACTGTCCAGTGACACCCCCCCGCATATGAAATGAGTCTGGGGGGGGTTCAGATGGGGCATTTGCTGTGGGGATCTGCCCCCGTCCCACCCAGCCATCTGTTTGTGACTCCCCCCGGGGGCGGCTCCTTGGGCTGCACAAATCTGTTTCTGGGAGAGTTGATGTCGAATACCTGCCCCCAGCACTGGTACCTGGCTCTGTGCTGCTTGGGAAGTTGGGAGCTGGCATGGCTGTCATGTGAGGCAAGTCAGTTCCCCCTGCAGGAATAGAACCAGCATCTGTCAAGGGCAGGGCCTGGGGGTGAGAAAGCTGGAGCCCTGGTGTCTGAGGTTAGTTATACAGGGACCCCCTCCCCCAGTCGGCAATGGTGGCTCTTCCCCTGGGGAGAGGACGGGACCCAGGGATTCGGGCCGGCTCAGCACCCCCGGGATCCCAGAATGGGGAGGATCGGCCCAGCGACACCCTCAGCCGGCGCAGCAAGGGTTGCACTGATGGACTAGCAGGGGAGCTGCCGGCCCCACACGCTGCATCTTTGCCCCACCACCAGCCTTGCACACCCACCGCGTCATCTGTCATTGGACTCCGCCGCTCACCATTGGTGGGCAGACGGCTGGCGAGCAGGGATCCGGCCAGTACTGATGGGGGGAGACAAAACATATGGGACAATTTGCCTGTTTTTCAGAAAAAGTCGGGACAGCTGTAGGAGGGTTAAATATAGGACTGTCCCTTTAAAAACGGGATCAGGACTCACCCCCGACTGCACTGAAGGCAGGGCCAGGTTCTGATCTCAGCCCCCTGGGATCAATATAAGGAGGTTGAACCGATTTTGGGAGTGAAGGTTCAGGTCTCAGCTCCTCTTTTCCTCTCCCCTTTTCCCCCTCCCCATCTGATTCCTGAACACTATAGTTTCCCCTGCTCCACAAATACTCACATCCCGACACCTCGCTCTGCCCGGCCAGCCAGCAGCCTGGAGAGGAGATGGGTCGTTAGGGACCAGATCCCAGAGCAACTGGATCCTGCACCCTGGTCTCAGATCCCCCCTGCGCCCCCTGGACACACGCCCTGGTCTCATATCCCCCCCATGGACACATGCTCTGGTCTCAGATCCTCCCTCCCCCCCGCATGGACACATGTCTTGGCCTCACATCCCCCACCCCATGGACACACACCCTGGTGTCAAATCCCCCCTCCATGGACAAAAGTCCTGGCTGTCTCAGAAACTCACTGAGGAAGAGGACGACGAGAGCAGATGCCATGATGGGGGCAGCGAGGGGCCCCTCAGTGCTGCCTCCAACACCCCGGTGTCCAGCTCCACCGAGCCCCAAATGAGGAACTCAGCTGGTGGCTCCAGCTACAGGAAGTCAATGATCTCTCATCTCTTCCTGCATCTATCATACATTGTCTCTAATGTGCAGGCGAAATCTACAGAGGTCAGAGTAAGCAGAGGGCTTTGCAAAACCCAAAAAACCCAGGGACTGTCAGCCTGGCCAAGCATCATGCAGCTCCCAGCTTGTCTGTGTAACTGTGCAGAGGGGGGACAGGTCAACCTCAACGTACCCTGCAGCCTTGAGAAAGGTGCATCAGGCTGAGAGCCGGGCGAACATGGGGTCTGGTCTTCAATCTTCCACTGACCACAATTTCCATGAAAATTCCATCCCCCTTTCATTCTGGGTTCAAGCCTGGCTGGTGAGCCATGTCACTCTCTGTCCGGATGGGCAGGGCTGCCGCTGACCCCGCTCCTAGTGTAAGCAGGGAAATGGTCCCGCTATTGTGGGGAACTTTCCTGGCTTATACACGCCCCGGTGGGATTGGCTAGTGAAAGGATCTGAGTCCTCGCTCCCATTCCCTTTTCCCAGAGGCCTGCCTGACCTCGAGGGCTCCCCTTCCTCCCTCCCATGTGGCAGATTCCTCGTAACCCAGGCAAAGCTGGATCCCTGGGGGCTCTACCCCCAGTCTTGTCGTGGTCACTTAGGACAGGGGCGAGGGTGTCCCCACTCCGGGGCACTTTATTTGCACCAGATGCTTCCCTGACCCACTGATCATTACACAGAGTTCAGAGCACGTACAACTTATTAAACAGCAACTCATAAAAAATAAGTAAAAATGGGGAAGGTTAAAGGAAACAAGTCACCCCAAATTGTGGGCACAGGGACACCACAAACATCCGCCTCTGCACGGGAAAGGAAGTTCACAGTCTGTTCCTCACATGCTCCAGGTCTCTTTCCCAGGCCCTCGCCACGCTAGGGTGATACCACAGTGTGACAATTTGTATCTCAAATTAGCACCATGGAGCCCCTGTATTCACCACTTTGATAGAATTATGGTAGGTTGGGTACAAAGTTGCCTTGTGAGGCATCATTTTAAAAGTCTTGATCTCCTGAACATTCATTTCCTGTTGCATTGTATGTGCTATCCTTCTGTGGGAAGTTCTGAAGCATTGCTGTGTGTGCTACTGAAATATGTTGTGAAGTTGGGAGATCCCCACAGCCAACCTTTCAATTGTAATAAACAACCGGCCAGACAGTGTTAATGGCTCATCAACACCCCTGAAGGAAAGAATCCACTATCCCAGAGACTGTGTACAATGGAGATTGCTTGACCAATGGGCACTGGCTGATCCCTGGGTCACAGCAAAGATCTTTCCAGCAAACTGGAAGAAAATATAAAAGAGAGGAAGGGACATAATCCCTGGGCTTCTCTTCCCCACAACTCAACACCTGGAGGAACATCTGGAGGACAAAGACTCTGAACTGGGGAAGGGTGGTCCCAGGCTGGAATGGAGTCCAGTCTGTGTATTGAGGATCTGTAACCTGCTTGTACCATCTCTCAGGGGGAGACACTGCCTGATTCAAATCCTGTTTCATTTGTAGAACTTAGAATGCGAATATATTTTTATTCCTTAAATAGCCAACTCTGATCTCTGTGCCTGCTTCTTATATCCACTTCAAATCTCTCCATCTGGAGTTAATAAATCTGTTTTATATTTGACCTAAAACAATGTGTTTTGGTTGAAGTGGTTGGGAAATCTCAGCTCAGTACCTTTCTTTGGCACTGGGAGCTGGGCAACCAAAAACCCCACTAAGGGTATGTCTACATTACGAAATTAGGTCGAATTTATAGAAGTCAATTTTTTCAAAATCGATTTTATACAGTCGATTGTGTGTGTCCCCACTTAAGACCATTAAGACCATTAACTCGGCGGAGTGCATCCACAGTATCGAGGCTAGCATCGACTTCCGGAGCGTTGCACTGTGGGTAGCTATCCCACAGTTCCCGCAGTCTCCGCTGCCCATTGGAATTCTGGGTTGCGATGCCAATGCCTGATGGGTCAAAAACAGTGTCGCGGATGGTTCTGGGTACATGTCATCAGGCCCCCCCTCTCTCCCTCCGTGAAAGCAACAGCAGACAATTGTTTTGAGCCTTTTTCCCTGGGTTACCAGTGCAGATGCCATACCACGGCAAGCATGGAGCCCGCTCAGCTCACTGTCACCGTATGTCTCCTGGGTGCTGGCAGACGTGGTACTGCATTGCTACACAGCAGCAGCTCATTGCCTTTTGACAGCAGATGGTGCATTACGACTGGTAGCCGTCGTCGTCGTCTCCTGGGTGCTCTTTTAGCCAACCTCGGTGAGGTCGGTCAGGGGCGCCTGGGCAGACATGGGAGTGACTCCAGGTCATTCTCTTTTTAAGTTTCATCTCATGGAGATTCAGTCCTGCCTGCAGTTGTACTGCGAGCAGCCAAGACGACGACGACTAGCAGTCATACTACACCGTCTGCTGCCAGCCTAAGATGTATAATAAAAAAAAAATGTATAAGAGAGATGGAGAGGATCAAAACAAGAAAAAGACCAGATTTGTTTTGTATTCATTTGCTCCCCCCTCCCTCTCTCTGTACATAGTGGCAGGAGGGATAGCTCAATGGTTTGATCATTGGCCTGCTAAACCCAGGGTTTTGAGTTCAATCCTTGAGGGGGCTATTCTTTGTGACAGTTGTGTGTGTTTCTCCTTGATGTAAACCCACCGCCTTTGTTGATTTTAATTCCCTGGAAGCCATGTCATCAGTCGCCTCTCCCTCCATCAGAGCGATGGCAGACAATCATTTCGTGCCATTTTTCAGCGGAGACATCATAGCACGGCAAGCATGGAGCCCGCTCAGATCACCGTGGTAATTATGAGCACTGTAAACACCACACCCATTATCCTGCAGTATATGCAGAACCACAACTTGCAAAAGCAAAAGCAGGTGAGGAGGCGATGGCAGCGCGGTGACGAGAGTGATGAGGACATGGACACAGACTTCTCACAAAGTACGGGCCCCGGCAATGTGCACATCATGGGGCAGGTTCATGGGGCAGGTTCATGCCGTGGAATGCCGATTCTCAGCCCGGGAAACAAGCACAGACTGGTGGGACCACATAGTGTTGCATGTCTGGGATGATGCCCAGTGGCTGCGAAACTTTCGCATGCGTAAGGGCACTTTCATGGAACTTTGTGACTTGCTTTCCCCTGCCCTGAAGCGCAAGAATACCAAGATGAGAGCAGCCCTCACAGTTCACAAGCGAGTGGTGATAGCCTTGTGGAAGCTTGCAATGCCAGACAACTACCGGTCAGTCGGGCATCAATTTGGAGTGGGCAAATCTACTGTGGGGGCTACTGTGATCCAAGTAGTCAATGCAATCAAAGAGCTGCTGATATCAAGGGTAGTGACTCTAGGAAATGTGCAGGTCATAGTGGATGGCTTTTCTGCAATGGGATTCCCTAACTGTGGTGGGGCGATAGACGGAACCCATATCCCTATCTTGGCACTGGAGTACCAAGGCAGCGAGTACATAAACTGAAAGGGGTACTTTTTCAATGGTGCTGCAAGCACTGGTGGATCACAAGGGACGTTTCACCAACATCAAAGTGGGATGGCCGGGAAAGGTACATGATGCTCGCATCTTCAGGAACTCTGGTCTGTTTCAAAAGCTGCAGCAAGGGACTTTCTTCCCAGACCAGAAAATAACCGTTGGGGATGTTGAAATGCCAATAGTTATCGTTGGGGACCCAGCCTATCCCTTAATGCCATGGCTCATGAAGCCATACACAGGCAGCCTGGACAGTAGTCAGGAGCTGTTCAACTATAGGCTGAGCAAGTGCAGAATAGTGGTAGAATGTGCATTTCGACGTTTAAAAGCACGCTGGCGCAGTTTACTGACTCAGATAGACCTCAGCGAAACCAATATTCCCATTGTTATTACTGCATGCTGTGCGCTCCACAATATCTGTGAGAGTAAGGGGGAGAGGTTTATGGTGGGGTGGGAGGTTGAGGAAAATCGCCTGGCTGCTGATTACGTGCAGCCAGACACAAGGGCGATTAGAAGAGCACAGCAGTGCGTGGTGCGCATCAGAGAAGCTTTGAAAACCAGTTTCATGACTGGCCAGGCTAGGGTGTGAAAGTTCTGTTTGTTTCTCCTTCATGAACCCCCCACCCCTTGGTTCACTCTACTTCCTTGTAAGCTAACCACCCTCCCCTACCCCCTTCGATCACCGTTTGCAGAGGCAATACAGTCATTGTTGCTTCACATTCATGCATTCTTTATTAATTCATCACACAAATAGGGGGATAACTGCCAAGGTAGCCTGGGAGGGGTGGGGGAGGAGGGAAGCACTGGGTGGGCTGGGGGAGGAGGGAAGGACAAGGCCACACTGCACTTTGAAACTTATTGAATGCCAGCCTTCTGTTGCTTGGTCAATCCAAGGTGGGGTGGAGTGGCTGGGTGCCCAGAGGGCCCCCCTCCCACCGCGTTCTTGGGCGTCTGGGTGAGGAGGCTATGGAACTTGGGGAGGAGGGCGGTTGGTTACACAGCGACTGTAGCAGCGGTCTGTGCTCATGCTGTCTTTCCTGAACCTCAACCATACGCTGGAGCATATCAGTTTGTTCCTCCAGTATCCTCACAATTGCCTCTTGCCTTCTGTCACCAAGCTGACGCCACCTATCATCTTCAGCCTGCCACGTATTATCTTCAGCCCGCCACCTGTCCTCGTGTTCATATTGTGCTTTCCTGGACTCTGACATTGTCTGCCTCCATGCATTCTGCTGTTCTCTTTCAGTGTGGGAGGACTGCATGAGCTCAGAGAACATTTCATCGCGAGTGCATTTTTTTCGCCTTCTAATCTTCGCTAGCCTCTGGGAAGGAGAAGATAGTGTGAGCGTTGAAACATTTGCAGCTGATGGAGGGGAAAAAAGGGAGAGTGGTAGTTAAAAAGACACATTTTAGAGAACAATGGGTAGACTCTTTCACGATAAACCTTGCTGTTAACATTACATAGCACATGTGCTTTCGGTACAAGGTCGCATTTTTCCTCTTATATTGAGGGCCTGCTGGTTTGGTGTGAGAGATCACTCATGCAGTGCCAGGCAACAGAATTCGGCTTGCAGGCAGCCATGGTAAACCACAGTCTTTTGGCTTTTTTAACCTTCATAACATGTGGGAATGGTTTCAAACAGCAGCGCCCTTATTGAGGGTATGCCAGTTTGGTGTGAGAGATCACTCATGCAGGGCCGGGCAACAGAATTCGGCTTGCAGGCAGCCATGGTAAGACACAGTCTTTTGGCTTCTTTAACCTTCATAACATGTGGGAATGGTTTCAAACAGCAGTGCCCTCATTTCCCATACCAAGCGGCCGTTGGGTTGGCCATTTAAAATGGGCTGGTAATTTAAAAGGAGGGGCTGCGGTTTTCGGGTTAACATGCAGCACAAAACCAACTAACCACCCCCCCACACACACACACAATTCTCTGGGATGATCGCTTCACCCCTCCCCCCACCACGTGGCTAACAGCGGGGAACATTTCTGTTCAGCCACAGGCAAACAGCCCAGCAGGAACGGGCACCTCTGAATGCACCCCTATTTCAACCAGGTGACCATGAATGATATCACTCTCCTGAGGATAACACAGAGAGATAAAGAACGGATGTTGTTTGAAAGCCAGCAAACACCAGGACCATATGCTGTGTTATGCAATGATTCCAGACTACGTGCTACTGGCCTGGCGTGGTAAAGTGTCCTACCATGGAGGACGGAATAAGGATGCCCTCCCCAGAAACCTTTTGCAATGGCTTTGGGAGTACATCCAGGAGAGCTTTATGGAGATGTCCCTGGAGGATTTCCGCTCCATCCCCAGACACGTTAACAGACTTTTCCAGTAGCAGTACTGGCCGTGAATGCCAGGACAAATTAATCATTAAACATGCTTGCTTTTAAACCATATATAATATTTACAAAGGTACACTCACCAGAGATCCCTTCTCCACCTGGCAGGTCCGGGAGGCAGCTTTGGGTGGGTTTGGGGAGTACTGACTCCAGGTCCAGGGTGAGAAACAGTTCCTGGCTGTCGGGGAAAATGGTTTCTCTGCTTGCTTGCTATGAGCTATCTTCAACCTCATCATCATCATCTTTCTCATCCCCAAAACCCGCATCCCTGTTGCGTGAGAATCCATTGACGGAGTCAAAGCACAGGATTGGGGTAGTCGTGGCTGCACCCCCTAGCATGGCATGCAGCTCATCATAGAAGCGGCATGTCTGGGGCTCTGACCCGGATCGGCTGTTTGCCTCTCTGGTTTTTTGGTAGGCTTGCCTCAGCTCCTTAATTTTCACGCGGCACTGCTGTGCGTCCCTGTTATGGCCTCTGTCCTTCATGCCCTTGGAGATTTTTTCAAATGTTTTGGCATTTTGTTTACTGGAACGGAGTTCAGCTAGCACGGATTCGTCTCCCCATACAGCAATCAGATCCCGTACCTCCCGTTCAGTCCATGCTGGAGCTCTTTTGCGATTCTGGGACTCCATCATGGTCACCTCTGCTGATGAGATCTGCACTCACCTGCACCTTGCCACGCTGGCCAAACAGGAAATGAGATTCAAATGTTTGCGGGCCGTTTCCTGTCTCCCTGGCCAGTGCATCTGAGTTGAGAGCGCTGTCCAGAGCAGTCACAATGGAGCACTCTGGGATAGCTCCTGGAGGCCAATACCATTGAATTGCAGCCACACTACCCCAAATTTGATCCGGCAAGGCCGATTTCAGCGCTAATCCCCTCATCAGAGGTGGAGTAAAGAAATAGATTTTAAGAGCTCTTTAAGTCAAAAAAAAGGGCTTCATCGTGTGGACGGGTGCAGGGTTAAATTGAGGTAACGCTGCTAAATTCGACCTAAAATCGTAGTGTAGACCAGGCCTAACACAGCTACCCCTCTGAAACCATTCTGCCCTAGCAGTGCTGGAGATCTGCCTTTTGGCCACCAGAGGCCACTGTAGTGCCAGAGCAGCCAGCAGCATGAACACAGTCCGCTGTTATGGTGCCACAGCGGCCCCTGGTGGGCAAAAGGCGGAACTGCAGCACTTCTGGGGCAGAATGTATTTCTGTAGGGAAAAAAATTCTCTGCCTGCCCCGTGCTGCAGAATTCCCCCAGAAGCAGAAGTTCATCACAGCACCTGCCGCAGAGCCAGGTGAGGGCAGAGTGGGGCACCCAGGGCTGCTGGGGGGGTCATAGACTGGAGCTCAGGAGCTAGTGGGGTGACAGGGTCGAGTCTGGGGATGGGGGAGGGGGTTGCAGAGACCTATGGGGATGGGCAGTGGTGAGCTGGAGCTGGTTTGCAGCAGTTCGCGCAAACCGGTTGTTAAATTGAGAAGCTGGTTTAGAACTGGTTGTTAAAGGGCTGGGCAAACTCCGGCCCGCAGGACCATCCTGTCCGGTCTGCCTGAGCTCCCTGCTGGGGAGGCTCCCCTGGCCCCTCCCCCACCTTCCCCCCTCTCACAGAGCCCGGCACCAGCGCTCTGGACCACTCCTGGGCAGCTCTGCAGCTCCTGCTGCTTTGGGGGTGGGGCTTTGAGCTCCAACAGACCGTGCGGCATCAGCGCAAAAAAAATTTCCCACGCCCCCCAGGTCCCATGCCAACTCCGCCCCTTCCCCGCCCCATTCCAATCCCTTTCCCAAATCACCAGCCCCGCCTCCTCCCCCGGGCGTGTCGCATTTCCCCTCCTACGCCTCCCTCCCAGGCTTGCAAGGGAGGGAGGGGGGAGAAGCGGAACGGCGGCACGCTCCGGGAAGGAGGCGGAGGTGGAGCGGAGGTGAGCTGGGCGGGGGAGCGGTTCCTCTGCCCCCCCCCCAGGGTTACTTCCTGTGGCCCTTCCTACCCCCCCCACTGCCGCAGCTCACCTTCGCTCCACCTGCTCCCCATAGTGCACAAAACAGCTGATTCGTGCGGCAAGCCTGAGAGGGAGGGGGAGAAGCGGAGCAGTGGCACGCTCAGGGGAGCAGGCGGCACTGGAGCGGAGGTGAGCTGGGGGGAGTGGTTCCTCTCCCCCCCCCAGGTTTACTTCCTGCGGCCCTCCCCGTGCCCCTCACCTCCGCTCAGGGCTGGCTCCCGGCTTTTTGCGCCTCAAGCAAAAAAAAGAAAGAAAAGAAAAGGCACCAGAGTGCCGCCCCTTGGAAAGTGCCGCCCCAAGCACATACTTGGAGCGCTGGTGCCTAGAGCTGGCCCTGCCTACACGCTGCCCTGAGCAGCATGGTAAGGAGCTGGGAGGAGGGGTTGGATAAGGGGCAGGGAGCGGTTGGAGGGGGCAGAGGCTCGGGGGGGCAGTCAGGGGACGGGGAACGGGGCGAGTTGGGTAGGGGGTGGGGCCCTGGGGAGCAGTTAGGGTGCGGGGTCTCAGGCTTGTACTTACCAGGCAGTGCTTAATAACCGGTTCCCTACTGAGGCGGCGGTGGCACTTCGGCGGCGGGTCGTTCACTCGCTCCAGGTCTTCGGCGGCACCGAAGGACCCGCCGCCGAAGTGCCGTCAAAAACCCGGTAGGGAACCGGTTATTAACATTCTGGCAGCTCATCACTGGGGACAGGGGTTGTGGGGACAGGGGCTGATGTCCCTGACTGAATGGGAGAGGCTTGAGGTCAGCCAGGGTCTGCATGGGGGAGGCTTCCCAGCTCCCTAACAATCCCCCCTGGAAAGGACACAGCTCATTAGAGACCAGATCCCAGAGAAACTGGATCCCGCACCCTGGTATCAGACACATTCCCTGATCTCATATCCTCCCCTCCAAAAGGACACATGCCTGGGTCTCAGGTCCCCCCCATGGGCACATGCCCTGGCTGAGGAGGAGGACGGTGAGAGCAGACACCACGATGGAGCAGCGAAGGGCCCCTCAGCACTGCCACGAATACCCCAGTGCCCAGGTCCGCCAAGCCCGAAATAAGCAACTCAGCTGGTGGCTGCAGCTAAAGGAAGCCGATGATGTCTCGTTTCTTCCAGTGCCCATCACACCTTGTCTCTAATCTTCAGGTGTAATCTAGTGCAGTCAAAATAAGCAGAGGTCTCACTTCTTGCATCTGAAGAAGTGAGGTTCTTACCCACGAAAGCTTATGCTCCCAAAACTTCTGTTAGTCTTAAAGGTGCCACAGGACCCTCTGTTGTTCGTATTTTTTCGTGGTTTTCCAATGGTTTGCATGCAGAGGGGGTGGCACTCAGTTTCCCTGGGTGTTACTGGTTTAACGAGGTGAGGTGAGAGGGAGTTTGTTGTTACAGAGGACTGGAGAGAGAGCTTGGGACCCCAGCCGATGGCCTGGAGAATGGAGACCCCAGCGACTGGTGACCTGACGACCTGGAGACCCAGCTCAGGAGTTGCAGCCGGTTCTGGCCAGTGGGAGGACAATGGGCTGCGATGAGAGGACCCCATGACCTAACCAGCCGGTTCCAGCCAGAGGAGGGCGGAGAGGAGAGGAGGCCCAGACGACCCTGTTTACCTGGAGAGAAGACAATGGACAGAGGCGGGGCTTGGGGCCGGTGATCTCGGATGCCGGCTGGGAAGCAGGGGGGCTCTGGGCTGGAGAGGGGGAGCAGGCAGAGCCCACCTGGATGCAGAGAGACTGGGATGTGCTGTGCTGACGGAGGCCAGGCCTGAGGGTCAGAGAGTTTCCTGTGCTGTGTTCAACGCTCAATAAATCCTCCTGTTTTACGCTGGCTGGGAGTCACTCCAGTCTAGAGAACAGGGTTGCATCTTCCCCTTCGGGGGTGGAGGCCCTGGTGGTCCAGAGCAAATGGACTCCCTGAGGGGGCCCACGGCGAGAGACGGACGTGCTCAGGCTCAGATAGGTGCAGCTCCAAGAGGTGGAGGGGCCTGACCCCGAGAGAGAGTGGACCCCCAAGAAGGGCTGTTGCACTGAAAGGGGCACCCCCCCACGTACCGCACGGGGCCAAGAGTGGGCACGATCTGTGAGTCCATGACACCCCCGGTACCTGGCCCCGTGCGTCACGGAGTATGGGGGAACTCAGGGCCCTGCACCCCCGGCTTCCTGCGATTCACCATGACTCTCAGCCAGCCAGTAAAGCAGAAGGTTTATTTAGACGACGGGAATACAGTCCGAGACAGGTCTTGCAGGCACAGACAACAGGATACCCCTCAGTTAGGTCCATCTTGGGGTCCTCGGGCACCCCAGCTCCCCTCCAGAGGTCAGAGCCCTCCCTGCCTGCCCGCCACCTCACCAGCCAGCTTCCCCGACTCTGCCTTCAGCGACCCCTCCCACAGCCTTTGTTCAGTTTCCCGGGCAAAGGTGTCACCTCGCCCCAGCCCCCTCCTGGGTTCTCATGTTACAGGCTCAGGTATTTCCCTTCAGTCATTCTCCCATCCCCCAACGCAGACCATCCCAGCCACACTCCCCTGTCAGCACTCACAGACCACAGTAAGAGCAGTCCCAGTTCATCACATCTCCCCCCTTCGAGACCGAACTGAGCGGGGTCACTTCAGCCAGTGACCCGGGGAAGTTCGAACCTACCCCCGTTCCCATGGATGCCCCAGCATCCCTCCCATTCCTTGGTGAGAATTACACTAGGCCCCTCCAGTTTCACGGCCCCCTTAGGTCGGGGGTGCTCGAGGGCATTTGCAGTTCGCATGTGGGAAGGGTTATGCGGCCTGTGCCCTTTTTCCACCCCAATACCCCTGGGGTTCCAACTGGGCTGGGGTCTTCTCCCAGTGCTCCAGTCTGGAGGTCTGTGCTTCGGGCTCTCTTGGTTCAGAGCCCCCCTTTTAACCTTGGCCACCCTCTGGAAAGGCTCCTCTATGCTGGGCAAGGGTCCTAAAACCGTTTTCCCCTTGTCCCGGGCCTTCCTCCCCCTCTGACAGGGGTCACAGGATCGGCAGTACTGCCGGACAGTAACAAAGACCCCAGGCCAGTAAAAGCTCCGTAGCAGCCTCTGCTGGGTACGCCAGGTTCCCTGGTGCCCTGAGAGGGGAATGTCATGGGCCCGGTACAGCAGCTGGCGGCGATACTTCTGGGGTACCACCAGCTGCCTCCTGATCCCCCCTGACTCCATTTTCCCTGGGGGAGCCCATTCTCGGTACAGGAACCCCTTCTCCCACAGGAACCTTTTCTGGCCACCTCTCCCCATGGTCTGTACCGCACCGAGGTCGGCCAGGTCCCTTATCTTCCGTAAGGAGGGATCTTTTTGCACCTCGGCCTGGAACTCAGCAGCTGGGACAGGGATGGCCACCTGCTCTCTCTTGCCGGCTGGGTCTGAAGCCGCAGCCTCCCTGAGCCGTGTCCCTGGGCGTTCCCTCCCCACCAGGTTAGGGTCCTGTGCCTCGGGCAAGGCACCCTCCCCAAGGTCAGGGCGCAGTGCTCCTCGCCGGCTCTGACTGCGGGTCACAACCAGTGCACTTGGTGGGTTGCTTGACCAGTCCTCCAGGTCTCCCCCCATCAACACCTCAGTGGGCAAATACGGGTGTACCCCCACATCCTTGGGGCCCTCCTTGGCCCCCCACTTCAGGTGTACCCTCGCCACAGGCACTTTGACTGGTGTCCCACCCACCCCCGTCAGGGTCAGGTAGGTGTTGGGCACCACCTGATCTGCGGCCACCACCTCGGGCCGGGCCAGCGTCACCTCTGCGCCCGTATCCCAGTATCCATCGACCTTCCTCCCATCCACCTCCAGGGGAACGAGGTACTCTTTCCGGAGGGACCGCCCCGCGCCCACCGTATAAACCAAAAACCCTGAGTCTGGAGCATCCCGCCCCGCAGAGGAGCAGGCCTGGAGCTCTCCTCCCTCCTTAGCAGGTGGTACTCTGCCAGCCCCCCTTCCCTGGGAGTGCTGCCTCTCGCCCGGCTGGGTCTCTACCCAGTCAACCCTCTGTGGGTTTGGTCTGCTCAGTCTGTCCCTGAGCCTGGGGCACTGGGCCCGTATGTGACCTCTTTGGTCACAGTGATAGCAGACCATGTCCCAGGGGTCCCCTCGAGTGGGTTGGATGGACCTGACGCTGGATCTTCCCCTTTGGTGGGGTTTCTCCGTATTTTCCCGCTGGGATGGCCCATGGTGACTCTCGCTCTGCGTTGTGGTGGGACTGTTCCTTTGGGACTCCTCCCTGCCAGCCCCTGACCGGCTCTTTACAAACTCATCGGCCAGCCGGCCTGCATGTCGCGGGTTCTCTGGCTTTTTGTCCACCAACCACAGCCTCAGGTCGGATGGGCACCGCTCATACAGTTGCTCCAGTACCAGCAGTTTAACCAGGTCCTCCTTTGTCTGGGCCCCAGCAGCCCACTTGCTGGCGTATCCTTCCATGCGGACGGCTAGTTGCAGATATGAGATCTCCGGGGTTTTATCCTGACTCCGGAACCTTTCCCGGTACATCTCAGAAGTCAGCCCAAACTCACGTAGCAGGGCCTTTTTGAATAGTTCATAGTCCCCTTTTTCCGCCTCTTCCAGTTGGCGGTACAAGGCCACGGCTTTGGGGTCCAGTAAGGGGGTGAGAACCCGGAGTCTGTCTGCAGGATGAACCTGGTGCAGCTCGCAGGCCGTCTCAAAGGCATCCAGGAAGTCATCCATGTCCTCCCCCTCCTTACGTGGGGCCAGGATGCACTTATCAAAGTTCCGTGCAGTCCTGGGTCCCCCCTCACTCACCGCAGCCGGGGTCTCGCGGCCCTTCAGCCTCGCCAGTTCCAGTTCCTGCTGACGCTGTCTCTCATTCTCCTCCCGTTCACGATGCCTCTCTCTCTCTTTATGCTGCCTCAGTTTCTCTTTCTCCTCCCGTTCATGCTGCCTTTGTCTCTCTTCATGCTGTCTTTGTCTCTCATTCTCCTCCCGTTCATGCTGCCTCAGTGTTTCTTCATGCTGCCTCTGGTGTTCACGATCCTCCAGCTCTCTCAGTTTTAGCTCTTTCTACCATTCCAGCCCATTCCGCTCCACGGATGGCGCGCGTGGCCGGGAGGATCCCCTGCTGGCCGGCGAGCGTCGCCGGGAGGATCCCCTGCTGGCCGGGGGGGTCACTGCACCCTCGGTATTTGCTGGGCTTCTCCCCACCCTTCCCCTAGGCATAGGAAGGAGGGGTCTCGGGAAGCCCTCAGCAGCCGGCTGACCACTCCCAGCTGGGACAGACACTGGGGCCTGCGCTGCATCTGCCAGGCTGCTTCCCTCAGAGACAGGGATCAGTTCATTCGCGCGATCTCCCTTCTCCAGCTGGGCAATGAGCTGTTCTTTGGTGAGCCTCCCAATGCGCACCCCCCTCTGCTTGCACAGCTCCACCAGGTCGCTCTTAAGCCGCTTGGCATACATCTTCCTGCTGGCCACTCACAGGCCTGTGTGCTCACCGCTCCTCACAGTCTCCAGGGAGACCCCGGGTGTGCCAGCCCTTCTCGAGGTCACCACCTCTCTGCCAGGGTCGAGCTGCAGACTCCTCCGCCCCTGGGACCACTCGCTGCGATCCCCCGGGGGACCCTGTTACTGCAAAAGTCCTTCTCGCTGGTCACACACTCCCAGGGGTGATAACCGTCTCTCTCTGACTCCTCAGCATGCCTGGTCCCCGTCAATCCCCCTTCGTTTTACTGCTCCCCAGTCACTTACTGCAGGAAGCACCGTCCACGGGGTGCAGTAGATCCCACCACTGCCACCAGTTGTCACGGAGTATGGGGGAACTCAGGGCCCTGCACCCCCGGCTTCCTGCGATTCACCATGACTCTCAGCCAGCCAGTAAAGCAGAAGGTTTATTTAGACGACGGGAATACAGTCCGAGACAGGTCTTGCAGGCACAGACAACAGGATACCCCTCAGTTAGGTCCATCTTGGGGTCCTCGGGCACCCCAGCTCCCCTCCAGAGGTCAGAGCCCTCCCTGCCTGCCCGCCACCTCACCAGCCAGCTTCCCCGACTCTGCCTTCAGCGACCCCTCCCACAGCCTTTGTTCAGTTTCCCGGGCAAAGGTGTCACCTCGCCCCAGCCCCCTCCTGGGTTCTCATGTTACAGGCTCAGGTATTTCCCTTCAGTCATTCTCCCATCCCCCAACGCAGACCATCCCAGCCACACTCCCCTGTCAGCACTCACAGACCACAGTAAGAGCAGTCCCAGTTCGTCACAGGCACCCCCCCATGTACCGCACGGGGCCAAGAGTGGGCACGATCTGTGAGTCCATGACACCCCCGGTACCTGGCCCCGCGCTGACCGGGCGGTTGGGAGTCAGCACCGCTCCAGGCAAGGTCGGGTCGGTTGCCCTGGGCAGGGTTTTGGGGTGCAGGCTGCCCCAGGGCTGCAGCGGGGAGAGAGGACTCCCCCCAGCCCTCTCTCGCTGCAGCAGCCTGGGGCTGGGGGAGAGGTGCGTCTCCCTGGCCACGGCAGCTTAGCGGGAACTTAGGGGCAGGGATCCCCCCTCCCTCGGCCCCGAATCTGCAGTGGCTGATGCTCCCGCACAGGTGAGGAACCCCCCAGTGACTCCGTCCCCTCTCCCTGGCTGAGCATTCCCTCTGCTGGGCCCAGGGCTCTGGGAAGTGCCTGGTTCTGAGCATCCCATTGGCACTGAGCCCTGCAAAGGGTATGGCTGGGTGTGGGGCTGGGAGTGGGGACACCGAGCCGGGCCCCTCACCTGCTACCACCAGCTGCACGGGGTCGCTGGGCTGCGAGGAGACAAAGGGCTTTGATCAGGGCTGGTAACTGCAGCTGTAGCTCCCTCAGGGTCTGGCCCTGGGTCTCATCCCCAAAATGGACTGGGCTGAAAGTCACTGATTTCTGTGCTAACAAGCTCTGTTCTACGCTTTGTTCCTGTCAACTAATAAACCACCTGTTTTACAACGCTGGCTGAGAGTCACTGCTGGCTGCGGAGCGGGGGTGCAAGGCCCTCTGGCTTCCCCAGGGGTCCCGTCCAGGTGGACCTGCCAAGGGGAAGTGCACGGTGTGACCAGGGATGCTGAATGCTCCAAGGTCAGACCAGGAAGGCTGTAGCCCAGGATGCTTTTTGCCGTGGACAGCGTGCCCTTAGGGGAGTTGCACCACCCTACAGTCTTGGCTGGCTGCATACAGAGCAGGTCCAGAGCATCAGACCTGTGACTCCATCACTACTGGTGGCAGCGGTGTGATCCACTGCAGCCCCTGGACGGAGCATCCTGCAGTAAGTGACTGGGGAGCAGTAGAACGAAGGGGGATTAGTGAGAGACAGGCGTGTTGAAGGTTCAGAGAGGTGCGGTTCCAGGAGGCGGAGGAGCCTATAGCTTAACCCTCGATGGAGATTGTGATCCCTGAGAAGGGCTGTCGCACTGAAGTGGTTCCTCCCAGGGACCGTGGGGAGCTGAGAGAGCACAGGCCTGTGAGTCCGTGACCACTTGGGAACAGCGTGGAGATGGCCTATAACCATCACCATAAGAAGGATATTGTAGAGCTGTGCAGAGAGACGGCCGCGCATTCGAAAGCTCACCAAGGCACAGCTGATTGCTCAGTTGGAAGAGGATGATTGCTCTAAGGAGCCGGTTCCTGACCCAGTGAGGCCGTGAGGCTGGGAGCAGCCGGGCGTCCCCGAGACCCGTGTCCCTGACCAGCAAGGGGTCTCCACCCGGCTCCCCGTGGGTGGATCTGAGACGGATGGAATTGGAGCGGAGATTGAAGGAGGCAGAGGACCAGGAGAGACAGGGAAGGCAGGAGGCAGAACAGCAGGAGATGAACTGGCAATGGCGGAGCTGAGAGGCAGAGGGACCCGTCCAGGGGTAAGCAGGGATGGACCCTGGGGTGCCAATTCCGCAGGGAACCTCGGCACTAAATTGCTGCCCCTGGTTCAGGAGGGGGGAGATACAGATTCCGGTCTCGTGGCCTTTGGGAGGCTGGCAATTGGAGCCCGGCTGACCCTGCGGAAAGGCTCCGGCGTCTAGCCCCCTATCTGGGTCCCAATGCCATAAAGCTGTTTAGCCAGATGGGCGGGGTGGCAGACTGGCTCCCACTCTGGACCTCCAGTGGGCGTGGAAGGTGGTGGCCAGTGGGGAGAAATTCCTGAGGTGGCGAGATCCTGGGACAGAGAGAACTGTTGTCAGGTCCCGGGTGGTGTAGCAATAGCCATCATTAGGAACCAGAGTTAACTGTGTCACATGGAATTGGTAGGTTACAGAGTTAACACGGTGTCTATCTGGGTTAGTAGGTTCCAGGGTTGACACCCCGCTGGGCAGCACCCCTGCTTCTGAGCCGTTCCCCCGGGCTGTCTGCAGACTCAGGCAGACAGACGGGATACACGGGATCATTACCCCGGCTCTCTGTCCTCAGCCCTGTTCTCCCAGGGGGATACACACCGAGCTGTGCCCCACACGGGTGGGTTTGTGGTGCCAGTGGGCAGCACAGCACCCTGGTTTGTGGGGGCCCCGGGGTGGGGCTGTGCGTTGGGGGGAAGCTCTCTCAGAGCCTGCCCCCACCAAGCCAATCTGGCATCTGTCCAGTGACACCTCCACCCACATATGGAATGAGCCCGCAGGGGACTTCAGATGGGGGCATTTGCTGTGGGAATCTGCCCCCATCCCACCCAGTCAGCCCTTCATGGCTCCCCCCGGGGGCAGCTCCTTGGGCAGCACAAACCTGTTTCTGTGAGGCTTGATGGTGATTTCCTGCCCCCAGACTCAGTACCTGGCCCTGGGCTGCCTGGGTGGATGGGAGGGAGTCGGCGCCGTTCCTGAATGAGTCGGGTCGGTTCCCCCTGCAGGAATAGAACCAGCGTCTGTCAGGGGCGGGGCGCAAGGGTGAGAAATCTGGAGCCCTGGTGTCTGTGGTTAGTTATACAGGGACCCCATCTCCCAGTTGGCAATGGTGGGTCTTCCCCTGAGGATAGGACGGGACCCAGGGATTCAGGCCGGCTCAGCGCCCCTGGGATCCCAGAACGGGGAGAATCGGTGCAGCGAGACCCTCACCCAGCACACCGCGGGGGCTGCGCTGATGGACTAGCAGGGGAGCTGCTGGCCTCGCATGCTGCATCTTCATCCCCGCCACCGGCCTTGCACCCCCACCTCTGTCGTCGGCCATTGGACTCCACCGCTCACCGTTGGTGGGCATGCAGCTAGCGAGCAGGGATCTGGCCAGTACTGATTGGGGGGGAAGGGGGGAGACAGAAAATACGTGACAATTTGCCTGCTTTTAAGAAAAAGTCAGGAAACCTGCAGGAGGGTTAAATACAGGACTGTCCCTTTAAAAATGGGAGGTCTGACCATCCTACACCCCTGCCCTCAACCAAGAGCCACCCCTGACTGCACTAGGGGCAGGGGCAGGTTCTGATCTCAGCCCCCTGGGATCAAAACAAAACAAGGAGGTTGAACTGATTTTGGAGTGGGGAGTCAGACAGCGAAGCCTATCTGCAGGGTCAATCTGGTTCAGTTCAAAAGCCTTTTCAAAGGCTGTGAGGTAGGCATCAATATCCCCCCCCCCCCCTCGAACTGGGGCAGCAGTTTGGTGTCTAAACTCCCCCCAACACCGGTGTCTCGGGGCCCTTCCCCACTTACCCCCCGGCAGGCCCTCTTGGCCTGCCGCTCCTCCAACTCCAACTCATGCTTCTGCTGTTCTACATGATCCACCAGTCTCCGATCCTCCAGCTCCAACTCGTGCTTCCGCTGTTCTACACGGTGCGCTCGTTCTCTCTCTCTGTCCGCCAGCCTCCGATCCTCTAGCTCCAGCTCCTTCGCTTTCAGCTGCAGCTCCAGTCTCCGCAGCTCCTCTAGGGAGGAACCTGACTGGGGTCTCCCTGTACTGACTGGGGAGTCAGGACTGACCCACTCCCGGTCACTACACAGACTGCCCCCACGGCTACTCCCCGGCTCTCTGGGCACCCCGGGAGCCCCCCTGGGGTCTGGAGCCTGTTCCTCAGACTGGTCATTCTCTACAAGCTGAGCAATCAGCCGCTCCTTAGTGAGCCTCCCCACGCTCAGCCCCCTCTCCCTGCACAGACGTGCCAGGTCGCTCTTATGGAGCTGGTTATAGGCCATTTCCAGGCTGGTTCCATTCAATACCCTCGTTCTATCGCTGGCAGCCACTCACTGCAAAGCGCCTGCGCCCGCAGCCAACGTCTACAGGGTGCATCCGCGAAACATCCCACTTCTGACACCACGTTGTCACGGACTCACAGACCGTGCCCACTCTTGGCCCCGTGCGGTCCGTGGGGGGTGCCCCTTTCAGTGCGACAGCCCTTCTCGGGGGTCCACTCTCTCTCGGGGTCAGGCCCCTCCACCTCCTGGAGCCGCATCCCTCGGAGCCTTAGCACGTCTGTCTCTTGCCATGGGCCCCCTCAGGGAGTCCACTCGCTCTGTACCCCCTGGGCCTCCACCCCCAAAGGGGTTGATGCAACCCTGTTCTCTAGACCGGAGTGACTCTCAGCCAGCGTAAAACAGGAGGGTTTATTGAGAGTTGAACACAGCACAGGAAACTCTCAGGGCCTCAGGCCTGGCCTCCCTCAGCCCAGCACATCCCAGTCTCTCTGCATCCAGGTGGGCTCTGCCTGCTCCCCCTCTCCAGCCCAGAGCCCCCCTGCTCCCAGCTGGGCATCTGAGATCCCCGGCCCCAAGCCCCGCCTCTGTCCATTGTCTTCTCTCCAGGTAAACAGGGTCTTAAACTGGGGCCTCCTCTCCTCGCTTCTGTCCTCTGGCTGGAACCGGCTGGTTAGGTCACTGGGTCCTCACTCTGCAACCCATTGTCCGCCCACTGGCCAGAACTGGCTGCGTCTCCTCAGCTGGGCCTCCGGGTCACCAGGTCGCCAGTCGCTGAGGTATCCATTCTCCAGGCCATTGGCTGGGGTCCCAAGCTCTCTCTCCGGTCCTCTATAACAACAAACTCCCTCTCCCCTCACCTCGTTAAATCAGTAACCCCCAGGGAAACTGAGTCCCACCCCCTCCGCATGCAAATCATTGAAACCCCACTGAAAACAAGGAAAAAACAAGAAAATCCCTCACTTCGTCACACTGTGCCAAGCAAAGTGTTGTGTAAGATCATAGTCCAGCGTACATCAGAGGCAGTTGATAGCGTTCTCAGAAAAGAGCAAGCTGGTTTTCGGAAAGGGCGTGGATGCACAGACCAGATCTTCACTCTACAAAACATAATAGAACAGTGCTTAGAATGGCAACAGCAACTCGACATACATTTCATAGACTTTGAGAAGACTTTAGCATTCACAGGACCAGCCTATGGCGCATTCTGTGGGCATATGGAATTCCTTTCCGTATAATCAACATCATCAAAAGATTTTATTTCAACTTTACATGCAGTGTTGATCACAGTGAGCTCAGTTTTGAAGTCAAAGCAGAAGTACGTCAGGGATGTGTCATGTCTGCAATCCTCTTCCGCATTGCCGTCAACTGGGTAATGCGGCGTACAACACAAGATATGCCAAGAGGCATTAAATGGACACTTTTCTCATCCCTTGAAGACCTGGACTTCGCAGATGATGTCACTCTCCTATCACATACTCAACACCATATAGAAGAAAAACAACTCAACTCAATGCATTCAGCCAACAAATTGGACTGAAAATCAACCGCAATAAGAGAGATATCATGATCTTTAATATTGCCTCACCATCACCAGTACAGATAGAGGATTATGTTGAAACATTCACATACTTGGGCACCAATGTAGAAACATTCACATACTTGGGCACCACCATCAGCCAGGACGGTGGAACAAGCCAGGACATCCGGAACAAAATCAGTAAAGCCAGGAACACCTTCAGGAGTTTAAATACAGTCTGGAAATCATCAAAATACAACACCAAAACCAAACTCAAGATTTATCAGAGCTGTATACTTTCGACACTACTTTATAGTGCAGAATGCTGGGGAATGAGAAAGTCTGACACGTCCAAACTGTCTTCATTCCATACAACCTACCGCAGAAAAATACTCCATATCTTTTGGCCCAGAACAATCTCAAACCAAGATCTATTGACACAGTGCAGCCAAGAAGATCTGAGCAGGGTCATTGCCAGGAGGCGTTGGAGATGGATCGATCATGTGCTTCGGATGGAAACTGATTCCATCACCAGAGTAGCAGTAAGATGGACACCTGATGGCAAGTGAAAACGAGGCCTCCCGAAAACAACATGGCGAAGAGCTGCGGAAGTCGAGCTGAAAAACCTGGGGCACAGCTGGGGAACCATTGAAAGACTTGCCCGAAACAGACAGGAGTAGAGGAGCTTCGTCACTGCCCTAAACGCCAGAGGTGTCATAGGAACATGATGATGATGATGAAGGGCGGGCAGGAGGGGTCAATCAAGTGGTGTCAGAGCAAGCAAGATTTGGGTGATTTAGGTGCTAGAGGGTGCTGGGTTGCAGGGAGCTCAGTAGGGGGCGCTCTCCCATGGCAATCAGGCCTGGCCCCAATGCTCCAGTGTGGCACTATGGGGTGCTGTCTGAGTAATCATTTCCACCCCACTGCTGCTCACCGCTGCCCCTCATGGTACCATGGCACCAGCCAGGCCTGGCCACACCAGCTGAGGCCAAGGGGCCCATCTAGCCTGGCATCCTGCCTCCCATGCTGGCTGCTCCTGGCTGCTTCACAGGGAGCTCCAGCCCCATGGCCACTGATGGGCCCAGCTGCCCCCAGAGGAAGCCTCCGGCCACCCCATTAAAGGAAGGCTCGTGTCTGAAGCAGGAGGCTTCTCTCCCCTCCCAAATCCGTTGGTGAGTTTGGGGGGAGTCACTACCCCTGAGAACAGCCTCCATCCCTCTCCCTGAGCAACCACTGGGGGAAACTGCCCCATAATCTGTGACTCAATAGATTCCCCGCTGGCCCCGGTACCTGGCCCCGCACTGCCCGGGCGGGTGGGAGTCGGCGCCACTCCAGGCTGGGTCAGGTCGGTTCCCCCTATGGGAATAGAACCAGCATCGGTCAGTGATCTCCCCTCCCCCCCTGCCGTGACTCAGCATCGATTATCAGGGTCCATCCCGGTGTGTGTGTGGGATTTATGTGGCTGGGACGGTGCCGGCTAGTCAGCCCCTGGGCCCCAACTCCTCTGTGCGTCCCCTGAACAGGGGCAGCCTTGGGGAGCATCCCCCTGGGAAAGGCCCCTGCTCTGCAGCTCCTCCCTGGGCCCAGGGTCCCCCCTCAGGACCTCCAGTGGTAGCTTTTCCTCCCTGGCTGGGGCCCCCTAGTGACTCTGTCCAACTCTCCGGCTGGGCGCCCCCTCTCCTGGGCCCAGGGCTCAGGGCAGAGCCTGGCTCTGAGTGTCCCATCAACACAGAGACCCCCCCAGAGGCTGGCTGGGGTTGGGGCTATGAGCAGAGACACTGAGCCGGGCCCCTCACCTGCTACCACCAGCTCCGTGGAGTCGCTGGGATGTGACCAGATGAACAGGTACCATTTGTCGTGATAATGAAGCAGTAGCTCCCTGCGTCTCTCCGGCTCACGTTGCGGATGGGAAACTCAGCCCCTGCCAGCTCAACATCCTCCAGCGCATTCGGGTTTCCATCTTTGTACAGAAGGAACCTCACGTTCTGGTGCCGACCTCAACACCGGACGGTCACGGCTCCCCCCAGGGTGACCCCCATGCTGGGGCTCAGGGAGATGGAGGATTTGGGGTAGCTGAGCTCTGCAGTGAGAAGGAGACAGGTCATGAGACAGACCCCGGCACAGTCACTGCGCCCCGTCCTCGCCGCACAGTCCCAGAGACGGGGCCCTGGGAGAAAACCCAGCCAGAGGAACCTCTCCGAGATACCAGAGATTCCTGGGAGCTACGCCCGGAACTGCCTAAAATCCAGAGCACCCCTCTGTACCCATCTATCTACTTAATGGGACCCCACAGCCTGGGAGTCAGGACTCCTGGGTTCTATCCCTGGCTCTGGGAGGGGAGTGGGGTCTAGTGGTTAGATCGGGAGGGGGCTGGGAGTCAGAGGTGCTGGGTGCTGAACAGATACGGTGAGAAAAAGCCCCCGGCCTAGAACCAACCCCTGACGATCTAACCAGCCACAAGGTGCAGGAGGGATAATTATCCCCCATTTGTACGAGGGGAAATGGAGGCACAGGCAGGTTAAGTGACACCCCAAGGTTGCCTGGGGGCAGGGATCCCTCATCCCCTAATCTTCAGGGGCTGGGGAACCCCCCTTTTACTCAGTCCCTGATACTCACCTGGGTGTCCCCCCTGCTGGGCCCCGGGCTCAGGTGAGAGCCTGGCTCTGAACCTGCCATTGGCCCAGAGACCCCCTGTGCATCTGGCAGGCTGTAGGGCTGGGAGTGGGAATGCCAGCCTGGACCTCTCACCTGCTACAACACTCCACACATAATCACAGGGATCTGACCAGCTGGGTGGCTCTAATCTGGAGTGAGATCGGCAGCTGTAACTCCCTTCCTATCTGGCGCTAGGGATGGTGAATTTACCCCCATCCCCATAGCATCTAGCTCCTGGATTCGGCATCCATCTTTAAACAGAAATAACCTCCTGGCCTCGCACCGACACTGACAGCGGATGGTGACGGCTCCCCCCGGGGCGATCACCCCACTGGGGCTGACAGAGATGGAGGGTCTGGGCACAGGGAGCTCTGCGTTCACACACAAACAGGAGTGAGTTGGGGAGACACAAACCCCTCCCCGTGTATCTGTAACCTGCCCTTAGCGCCCAGCCCTAGGACAGCACCAGGGCTAACAGGCTAGGGTTGCCAATTTTGGTTGGATGCATTCCTGGAGATTTCATCACAGGACATAATATTTAATTAAAGATTAATCTTTAATTTCTGGAAACTACAGGCCAATCCTGGAGGGTTGGCAACACTAGAACAAGCACAATTCAGCTGTCCTGCTTAATTTTGTTTTTTCCCCCGCAGAAAATACATTCTGCCCAAGAAGTGCTGAAGTTCCACCTTTTGCCCACCAGAGGCCGCTGTGGCGCCAGACCACCCAGCAGCATGAACACAGCCCTTTGTTCTGGCTCCACAGCGGCCCCTGGTGGGCATAAGGCGGAACTGCAGCACTTCTGGGGCAGAATATATTTTCTGTGGGGAACAAATTTCTCTGCCTGCCCCGTGCTGCAGAATTCCCCCAGGAGCAGAAGTTCATCACAGCACCTGCCTGCAGAGCCCGGTTAGGGAAGAGTGGGGCACCCAGGGCTGCTGGGAGGTCACAGACTGAGGCTCAGGAGCTAGTAGGGTGACAGCGTTGAGTCTGGGGATGGGGGAGGAAGCTGCAGGGACACATGGGGACGGGGGTTGTGGGGACAGGGGCTGATGTGCCTGACTGAATGGGAGAGGCTTGAGGTGAGACAGGGTCTGCATGGGGGAGGCTTCCCAGGTCGCTAACAATCCCCACCACCACCAAAAAACCCTTCTCCCGCCCGCACCCAACCCCTTCCAGTTTCACTCCTAGGCTCCTTCCTTGTCCCTCAGCTCCTCTGTTACCCCTGAGTCCCCCATGGCTTTGCGCTGCTTCTGACAGGTGCAGGAAATATAATTCTGTAGTGTGATTTAAATGAATTACTCAAAGTTCTGTGTAAATATGCGGTGACGTGTTTGGTCATGGAGATGCCCTTGGGACTGTCACCTGACATGCTGAAATTACCTCTGAGCTCGTTTTTCCTGCCAACTTGGTACCTCAGAAAACCCTGCCTTGTTGAGCCAGACACGCTAGTCCACTGCAACACAGACCCAGGTCTGGTCCACACCCCCAAAGCTGCAGACTAAACTGAAAACAGCTCAGCAAGTATTCCTCTCTCCAGCACCCAGACACCAGTTCCCAATGGGATCCAAACCACAAATAAATTAGTTTTACTCTGTATAAAGCTTATACAGGGTAAACTCATAAATTGTTCGCCCTCTGTAACACTGATAGAGATATATGCACAGCTGTTTGTTCCTCCAGGTATTAATCACTTACTCTGAGTTAATTAATAAACAAAAGTGATTTTATTAAGTATTAAAACTAGGGTTTAAGTGAATTCAAGTAATAACAGACAGAACAAAGTAAGTTACCAAGCAAAATAAAACAAAACACGCAAGTCTAAGCCTAATATATTAAAAAACTGAATATTGGTAAATCTCATCCTCAGTGATGTTCCAATAAGCTTCTTTCACAGACTAGACTCCTTCCTAGTCTGGGCCCAATCCTTTCCCCTGGTACAGTCCTTGTTAGCTCCAGCTCAGGTGGTAACTAGGGGATTTCTCATGACTGGCAGCCCCCTTTGTTCTGTTCCACCCCCTTTTATAGCTTTGGCATAGGGGGAATCTTTTATCTCTGTGTGTTCCCACTCCTCCTTCAAAATGGAAAAGCACCAGGTTAAAGATGGATTCCAGTATCCTGTGACATGATCACATGTCCCATGAGCCCCCCTCCATTCTTTCAGGATTGCCCCACATGTATGCAGTGGAGCTTGCAGGAAAACAGAGCCATCTACAGTAACTCATCCTAGTCAATGGGAGCCATCAAGATTCTAAACCACCATTAATGGCCCAGACTTTGCATGATTACAAGAGGACCTCAGAGTTAACTTCATATTTCTAGTATCAGAGGGGTAGCCGTGTTAGTCTGGATCTGTAAAAAGCAAGAGAGAATCCTGTGCCACCTTTAAGACTAACAGATGTATTGGAGCATTTTCGTGGGTGAATACCCACTTCGTCAGATGCATGCTCCAATACATCTGTCAGTCTTAAAGGTGCCACAGGACTCTCTGTTGCTTTTCATATTTCTAGTTTTAGATGCAAGAAAGATACATTTATACAAATAGGATGAACACACTCAGTAGATCATAAGCTTTGTAATGATACCTTACAAGAGACCTTTCGCATAAAGCATATTCCAGTTACATCATAGTTACACTCATAAGCATATTTCCATAAATGTATGGAGTGCAACGTCACACACGGCATCGGGGGTTCAATCCTGGGGTGCTGCTGTCAGGTCGAGAGCTGTTTGTGGGGGAGATTCTCTGAGGCAGGGGTGTTTGGGGGCAGGGGGGTTTGTGCCGGTGTCTCAGCACCCCACGGGGAAGCCACTTGTCCCCCGGGAAGATTCTCTTCCCTGCATGGCTGGATTCAGGCTCCTGGGGGTGCAGAGAGATGGTGCGTTAGAGGGGCCCATGTCACCCTCAGCCCAGCCGCCGGGGGGAGCAAGGGGCACAGAAAGGGGAGGTCACCTCACCTAGGGCGCCCCCTTGGGCGGCTGTAACAGGCCTCAGCCAGGATCAGCCCCAAGATGAGCAGGACCACGGCACCGAGCGCCAGGCGGGCGATGTTGGCGTTGGTGAAATCCGGGCGGGCTGCTGCGGGGGAAGGGTAAAGTCACTTGGTGGCTCAGATGGGGAAATCAGCAGCTGGTGCTGCCCTGGGATCGGAGCCCACAACCCCCCATCCGGCAGATCCGGCCCAGCCCCCTCTGGGGGTCTCCCAGGCGCTGCGGCTCTAGGGCCTCCCTGGGGCCAGACCCCCTCAGGGGAGGCTGCGTCCTACTACCCCGGGGGGCTGAGCCTCAGCTTCCCCAGTGAAGGGGGCTCCCAGGTGGACGAACTGCCCCCAAGACACCCGGCATCCCAGCACTGGGCCAGGGGATGGGGACAATCAGAGCCTCAGGCTCTTAACCCCCCAGAACAGGGAACCACCCCAGCTCCCTGTCCCCATAGGACCCCGCTGTCCACCCCCACAGGTGCCTCTGCCGCAGCCTGTCTGCTGTGAGGTGAGCCTGTCCCCGGGGTATCTCAGCTGCTGCCAAACACAGCCAGGCAGTGCGCACGGGGGGGGGGGGGGAGAAGCTGGTACTTCAACAGCTGCCCCCCACACTCGGGTGGTGGCCGGGCCCTGGGGACCAGGGCACAGCAAGAGGCAACAGAACATCTACTGCGGGAAGGCTCAGGGATCCCCTGGGACCCCACTGGGGGGAGGGGAAGCAAGAACAGAGGGAATTCTGGGTAATGCTCACTCCTATTGCCAGCGGGATGTCATGTGGCCCAAGAAGGGGGGTTATTGCCCCAGGACTATGGCACCTAGTTGGTCCCAATTTCACAGCCCAGCCCCCCAGATCCTGCCCCTCCCCTGGCATCCCCCAGCAAATTCTAGGCAGTGACCTGCAGGGCAGGAGGCATTGGGGGGGCTGGGGATCTGGTAGTGAGTGAGGGGCAGGGGGCTGCCCCTCCCACTCATGTCTGGGCCCCACCCACCCAGAGTTACTGCCCCCATAACCTCAACCAGCCCCAGCCCCTAGGCACCATGACCTGTTTCCATGGCTGGTTCAATGGCGGATTCCACCTCCCACCCCCGCCCAGACCAGGGGGCAGAAATCCCCCCCGTCAGCCCTGAATTTCCAGCTGCTGCTGCTCCCCCAAGCTGGAGACCCTCCAGTGACTCCGTCCCTGCTCCCCGGCCGGGCGTCCCCTCTGCTGGGTCAGGGATCAGGACAGAGACCAGACCTGAGTGTCCCATTGGAACCGAGTCCTTGTGAGGGTCTGGCTGGGGGTGAGGCTGGGAACGGGGACGCCGAGCCGGACCCCTCACCTCTCATCACCAGCTCCACGGGGTCGCTGGGGTACGACATGGCAAACGGCTCCGACCTGCTGTGATAGGAGCAGCTGTAGTTCCCGCTGTACTCCCGAGACATGTTGATGGAAAATACAACCTCAAACCTGTCCGAATCGACAGCTTGGAAATGGCGTCCATCTTTATTCAGCACGAACCGCATTCCCCGGTGCTGCCCCCAACACTGGACAGCCATGGCTCCCCCCAGGGAGACCCCCCTCGGGCTCAGGGAGATGTTGGGTTTGGGGTAGCTGGGCTCTGCAGTGGGAAGCAGACAGGCCGTGAGACGCAGGCCCCGTCACTCAGTCCTGGGGCCCGTCCTCACCACGCGGCCTCAGTGGTGGGTCAGACCCGGCGGCCCTGGGGACGGGCTCCTCGATGCCTTTCCACAGGGGCCAGAGTTTCCTCTGAGCCCTGGGCTAACAGCATGAGACACGGAGCAACCCCAGCCCCTGGAGGCACCGAGCTCTGCTCCCTGGCAGGTGACAGTCTAGTCTCCAGGGTCCATTCACTCCCTGGCTTCTCTGCTGGGAGGGCTGGGAACCAGGACTCCTGGGTTCTGTCCCTGGCTCTGGGAGGGGAGTGGGGTCTAGTGGGGAGAGCAGGGGGGGATGGGGGCCAGGACTCCTGGGTTGTGTGCACAGCACCACCACTGACTTGTAGGGGACTGTGCAAGTCTGTAATATACACTGAGGTTTAAAACCTTCAGCTCCGCCCATCACCCCCTAACTGATGTGTTGCCTGGAAAAGGCCCCCCCTGCACTGCAGCTCCCGGGATCCCCCCTTCCTCTGCCCCAAATCTCCTGTGTCTGCTGCTCCCCCCGGCTCAGGAACCCCCCAGTGACTCTGTCCCCACTCCCTGGCTGGGCGTCCCTTCTGCCGGGCCCAGAGCTCAGGGCAGAGGCTGGCTCTGAGCATGGCATCTGTGGAGAGCCCACTCGAGGATCTGGCTGGGGGTGGGGCTGGGAGCAGAGACGCCGAGCCGGGCCCCTCACCTGCTACCACCAGCTGCACGGTGTCGCTGGGCTGCGAGGAGACGAAGGGCTCCGATCGGGGCCGGTAGCTGCAGCTGTAGCTCCCTCCGTGCTGCCGGCCCACGGTGGGAATGAGGAACTTGGCCCTGTCCCCAGCAGGGTCCATGTGTTGCTGTGGGTTCAGGTCTCCAGCCTTGTGCAGGAAGAACGTCACGTTCCGGCGCTGCCCCTGACACCGGATGGTGACGTCTGCCCCTGGGGCGGTGACCCCGGTGGGGCTCAGAGAGATGGAGGGTCTGGGTAAGCTGGGATCTGCGCACAGGAGACAGGCTGTGAGAGCCAGACCCAGGCACCCACCCAGACCCAGCCTACCCAGCCGGCTGCAGCCATGGACAGATCCTGGGGCCCCGCACAGAGATTCCCTCCCAGATCCCAGAATTTCCCCCACCCAGAATACCGGCCCTGTGAGCTGGGCTCCCAGCCCCACAGACACCGAGCCGCAGCTCCCTAGTGCTTGGAATTCTCATATGCCCATGTGTGGCCCCCGCCTCATTCACTCCGTCCGCCCCCCGAACACAGAGCGACTCACGGGCTGGTCTCTGGTGCCCAGCACCACAGGGCCCAAGCTCCACACAGGAAGGGAGTGAGCCCTCACGGGGAGGTAGGGAGGGGTCCTTATCAACATTCTACACAGGGGAAACTGAGGCACAGAGATTCATTTTCCTTAGTGAGCTCCCAGGGGCAGCAACTGTCTCTTCACTCTGTGTTTATGCAGCGCCTGGCATAATGGGGCTCTGATCATGGCAGACAGGCCCATGCTCCCCCAGTGCTATTGAGGCCAATGTTTGCAGAGGTCTCCAGTAATGGTGGTTGCCTCGGTTTGTGGGCGCTTGGCTTGAGATCCCCCAAGACTGAGGCCCCCCCACAAGGAAGGACACTTTTGAAAACTGCAACGTGCTCCCATCACACAGAGTCTGTGGCCGCAGCAGGAGCTGGGCCAGATCTCCTGGGTCCCAGCCTAACGCCATGTCCACCAAGCCACCGCTTCTCCTGCAGCCCCTGCCCCATTCAGCCCGGGCCGCGGCCCTGCCTGGGCTGGGGCCTGGCGAACAGAGGGGATGGGATTAAATAGCGACTCACGGTTCCTACGCACAAGGGGCAGCGTTACAGTCGCCTCCCTGCCCTGAGTCTCCAGGGGCTGCTGCTCCCCCCTGGCTGGGGAACCCCCAGTGACTCCGTCCCCGCTCCCCGGCCGGGCGTCCCCTCTGCTGGGTCAGGGCAGAGACAGGATCTGAGCATCCTATTGGCACGTGAGGGTCTGGCTGGGGGTGGGGCTGGGAATGGGGACGCCAAGCCGGGCTCCTCACCTCTCAGCACCAGCTCCACGGGGTCGCTGGGGTACGACACGGCGAACGGCTCCGATCTGCTGTGATAGGAGCAGCTGTAGTTCCCGCCGTGCTCCCAGCTCACATTGCTGATGGGAAACACAACCTCAAACCCGTTCGAATCCACAGGTGGGAAATGGCGTCCCTCTTTATTCAGCATGAACCGCATGCCCCGGCGCTGCCCCAGACACCAGACGGTCACAGCTCCCCCTAGGGAGACCCCTCCTCTGGGGCTCAGGGAGATGTTGGGTTTGGGGTAGCTGGGCTCTGCAGTGGGAAGCAGACAGGCCGTGAGACGCAGGCCCCATCATTCAGTCCTGGGGCCCATCCTCACCACAGGGCCTCAGTGGTGGGTCCAGGGCCGGCTCCAGGCACCAGCCGAGCAAGCTGGTGCTTGGGGTGGCAGATTGTTGGAGGCGGCATTCCGCCCAATCCTAGGGCGGCACGGCCGCTTTTTTTTTTTTGGGGTGGTGTTCCGCTCCAGCCACCCTGTAGGGGGCGGTGGCGCGGAGGACGGGAGTGCCCTGCAGCAAGCGCGGCAGGGCAGTCCTCGTCCTTCCCTCCCAGCCGACCGGAGCAGCGCAGAGCCCTACCGGCCTCACCTGCCCCCGCCACCCCGCCTGAGGCCAGCCAGGGAGCCTGATCAGCAGGGCCGGCTCCAGGCACCAGCTTGCCAAGCAGGTGCTTGGGGCGGCCACTCCGGAGAGGGGCGGCAGGTCCAGCTGTTCGGCGGCAATTCGGCGGACGGTCCCTCATTCCCGCTCGGAGCGAAGGCATTCCCTCCCACCGAATTGCCGCCGCAGATTGCGATCGCCGCTTGGGGCAGCAAAAACCCTGGAGCCAGCCCTGCTGACCAGTGGGCCCCCTGGAGCTCTGCCCCCCGCCCCGGGGTTGGAAATAGAGTCTGTGACCCTACGGGAGCCACACAAGACCCACCTTTCCCCAGGCCTTGGGATGGGGGGGGGGACTGTGAGAGCAGGGGAGGGAGCTGTTAGGGGTGGATCTGGGGGTGGGGGCAGATCTGGGGGGTTCTCCCCACGGCTGCACAGACAGTGAACGTTTCGGTTCCCCGAGGGATCTAGAGCCCACGGCCGGATCCTGTTAGTGTTTGTATGAGCTGAAATAAATCCACGGGCTGCCCCAACTCCCCACCCCCGATCCTCACAGCCTGTGGGGGGCAGGACATTGAACCAGGGGACGGTTCCCATCTGCTTTGTCAGATCCCAGGAGCCAGATTCAGTTCCTAGTTACTGCATGGGGTTGCGGGGGAGGGCACAGAAGAACGGGGCTGGGTCTGAGCTCACAGGGGGAGTTTGGACTCAGTTTTGTGGGGTTCAGGGCTCAGTTCCTCTTTTCCCCACCCCATGCAACCCCTCCCCCATCCTTGATGTTACCGTCCTCCCCACAGACTGATACTCACCTCCCCACACCCTGCTGTGCCCGGCCAGCCAGAAGCCTGGAGAGGAGACGGCTCGTTAGTGACCAGATCCCAGAGCAACTGGATCCTACACCCTGGTCTCAGATCCCTGACCCCCATGGGCACACGCCCAGGTCTCAGATCCACGTCCCCAGGGGCACATGCCCTGATTTTGGATCCCCCCTCATGGGCAGATGCCCAGGACTCAAATTCCCCCTATGGGTGCACGCTCTGGTCTCAGATTCTCTCCCCACCCCCCCGCATGGACATGCCCTGGTCTCAGAATCCCCCGCCCATGGGCACACGCCCTGGCTGTCTCCGATACTCACCGAGGAGGAGGACGGTGAGAGCAGATGCCATGAAGGGGCAGTGGGGGGCCCCTCAGCGCTGCTACAAACGCCTCAGTGCTGAGCACCTCCGAGTCTGAGGCCCGAGTGCGAGCGGAATGAAGAACTGCGCTGGGGGCTGAAGCCCCAGGAAGCCCGTGATACGCTCGGCCCCTTTCTCCTCATCAGATGGTTTCTCTGCAATCTCCAGGCCAAATGTACCGTGGTCAGAACAAAGCCAGATCCCTGCCATGCCCAGCAAACCACATCCCCTCCTGCAGCTCCTTGGTCCCCCACCCCACATCATCTCCCAGCCCCACAGGGAGCTGCCCAGTCTGGCGATCATCTGGGAATGGGGCAATCTCAGGAGGTATCAAGAGGTGCCGAGGTTACCCTGATCTTTTCCAACAGGCCCGTCTAGCCTCCCTAGAGCAGCAGTTCAAGGCAGAGGAGGGCTCCCCCACACACACACACTGTGTCCCCCACCGAGTGACCCTCTCCCATGGAGCGGGGCAGAGATTCCTTCCTGACCCAGCTGGGTCCAGAATCTGCCCTGGAGCTTGAGGGTGGAGGAACCTGACAAACCACCTTCTCAGGTAGAGTCACTGCAGATGCTGTTCTTAGATAAGTGATGTGAGACAGAGACCAGGCAGAGGGGCTGTCGGTGCAGGCCCCTGTGAGGGAGGGATACATTTGGATCCTAAGTTGCTAAAGGAGCAGCCAAAAAATGTGTGAAAAGGAGATGTGTGTCCAGAGCCAGCGCTTGCTTGCTATTTCTGTTATTGTCAGTGAAACTCAGCATAAACCTGATTCTCCGGCAGCGACCCTGTAATTTATCCCAGCTCTGGGAGGGGACTGGGTGTAGTGGTTAGAGCAGGAGGGGCCCCCTGCCCCCCCTTGAGCAATTCCATCTCCCCTAGGTGTGACACACACTCCCGGAGCAGGGATGGGGGGCTGGGGACTGCCCATGGGGGGGCTGGTTTGTGGTTCTGTGTTTATTACAAATTTGGAGATTAACAGGATGCAAAACCACATAAAAGCTGCCTCAATGTGTCCTCTCCCCTTCCCTCTCCCCCTCCTGGTGCTGAGCTCTCCCCGGCCCCCCACATGTGGGCCTGGGCAGGGGGACAGCAGGTCAATGACCCCCTGTTCTGCAGCTCCCCCTGGGGGCAGGGATCCCCCCCTCCATCTGCTCTGAATCTCCAGCAGCAGCTGCTGCCCCCAGGCTGGGGAACACACGAACACCCCCAGTAACTCTGTTCCTGCTCCCCGGCCAGCTTCCCTGTGACAGAGTGGGAATTTTCTGTAAATATTTGGTACAAATTCCATGTTTGCCTCAGTTTCTCCTCTATGTTGCATGGTTAACTAGGTCGTGAACAAAGGCTGTTTACTCCCTGCCAGGCCATGACAAATGTCTGAACGGTGTCTGGGATTGGGGCGGCCCCAGGGCAAAGCCCATCTCCGGGACATTTGCTACCTGCCGCCAACTAACGACCATGGATGGCCCAGCCCCCGCAGGAAGCCAGCCGGGTGTGACCAGCCGGACAGCCAAGGACTGAGGAAAGGCAGGAGGCCGGGGCTCGCCCGGGAAGCTGAACAAAGAGGGAGCGGAGGGACAGATCAGGGGCCCAGGGGGGGCACCGCTTGGCAGGGGCTCTGGGGAGTCAGGCTGGACCCGGCTATAACGTTCTTCTCTCCGGGCAAACCCAGAACTTCCTGCGCTGGGTGCAGTGGCCTCCTAGCCCAACCAGTGTGCCTGCGCAGCGGCGTGCCCTGCAGAGGGACGCGATGCTCCCCAAGATTGTACCAGGCTCCCTTAGGGTCTGCCTCAGTGGCACTCACCAAATATCGCTCGTGATGGGGAGCCGGGGGGCAGGCGGCCCAGGGGTCCAGCCAAAGGAGGCAGGGGAGCTGTGGGGCTTGCCCTGAAGGAAGAGTGAGACGCCCAGGGGGTCTGGCACATTGACGAGGGCTCCAAGAGGCTGCTCCAAAGCTGGGACCATAACCCTGATTCTGTGGATCTGTGACAGTCCCCTTTGCTGGGCCCAGGCCTCACGGCAGAGCCTGGCTTTGAGTGTCCCATTGGCGTGGAGCCGCCCTGTGGGGCTGGCTGGGTGTGGGGCTGAGAGTGGAGACGCTGAGCCGGGCCCCTCACCTGCTACCACCAGCTGCACCAGGTGTCAGGATCCGAGTCAAGGGATAATAGCAGGTATTGCTGCCTCCCTCTGCCCGGCTCACTTTGGGGATGGGAAATTTGACCCCAGCCGAGTCCCCACCCGGCGCTGCTGAGTTCCTGGCCCCAGCCTTGTCCAGAACAAACGCCAGACCCCGGCGCTGACCCCGACACTGGACGGTCGCAGCTCCCCCCAAGGCGACCCCCCCCCCCCGCTGGGGCTGAGGGAGATGGAGGGTTTGGGGGAGCTGAGCTCTGTGGTGGGAGGGAGACGGGCATGAGAGAGACCCCAGCATGGCCACTGCACCCCATCCCCAGCGTGGAGTGTCAGTGATGGGGCAGAGACAGGGTCAGGGTCTCTCCTGGTTTCCAGGGCACAAAAGCACCACAGCGCCAAGATATCCCCCCTCCACCCAACCTTCACTGGTCGGGCTGGACATCCCATCTGCTGGGCACCAGGGCTCACGGAGACCCCGTGGGCATCTGGCTGAGTGTGGGGCTGGGAGCTGAGATGCTGGACTGGGCCCCTCACCTGCTACAATGATGTGCACAGGGTCACTAAAGTCCAAGTAGGCAGCTTCTCCTGTTCTTTAGCTGTAACGAGAAGTGTAATTTCCGCTCTGTTCCCATCTGGCACTGGTGATGGGAAATTCAGCCAACAGGGTCTGTGTTAGTCAGATAGTTCCCATCTCCAGCCTTGTAGAGGAGGAACCTCATGCCCAGGCGCTGATGGTGACACCGGATGGTGACATTTCCCCCCACGGAGATCACCCCACCCAGGGATTTCCCTACACCCCCCATGCCCCCCCCCAGTTTTGTGAACTAGTCACGTGCAGTGTTGCCAATTTAGTGACTCTTTGGACATTTGAATTGAAATTGAAACATTAATACACTTTATATGCTTTTGAAGTGTGTATCAGAAAATACGTGTATCTGAAACAGTAGAATAGATTTGAAAAGGATGAACATAGACTAGCTTCCTTATACAGCTGTTGTTTTTATGATCATGTCAGTGCATTCATTTCAGTGATATTGGCCAACCTAATAATTTCAAATGATGATTTGTAAGCAAAGTCTGAGCTCTCCCTGACAGCTAGTGATGAGCTGGGGGCTGGGGGGAAAGGCTTCAGGACCAGATTGTATTTACATTCACACCTAATCTACCTAGGTGTCCAGCAAACAGCGGTGTTGCCCAAGTGATAGATTTTGGCTGGGGTTGGGTTACAAATCACTTGACTGCGGGGGTAATGAAATGTTATTCTTATTGTATGAGTAAAGGGCAGTTGTATTTCGCCTGTGCTGATTTAGGGCATTAAGAGAGAGGGTGGGGACAGGTGTCTTGCTTGATGGTCTGCCTGAGTCACAAGTACTATTTGACCTTTCCCTCTCCACTGTTTAAAGACAGAGGTGATTAGGCTCCATAGATAACAAAACAAAAGACTAAGTGACCACTGCAGCTGAAATCACTGATAATCAGGTCTAAGTGCTTAGACCTGCTGTGGGGACAGTGTTTCTGTGGAAGAGACGGCCCAGTCTACACTAGCAGCGAGGTTCCTCCACTGAGAGCTCAGCTGAAATCACTGAGAGCTGGTGGACACTCAAGAGACCAACTTGCAGAGGTCACAGTGGCAGGTGGCAGCAGAAGGTGATGGCGCAGGGCCATTGGCAACAGAGCGATGGAGTGAACGGTGGCACAACGAACAACAGTGGCCAGAGCGAACAGTGAGCAGCTGGAGGAAGGAGCAAGGTGCCTTCTTGCCCCCACCTGGGAGGTGAACTCATGTGAAAGCACCTCTGAACTCTGAGTCTCCATTAACCAAGGACAACACCGGTGAGCGTTAATGAGGCTGTTAAGAATACTGGAGACATAACAGTTCATGCGAACAAACATGGCCGTGGCATCCTACTTTCTATTTAAGCAAGAGATGCCACACACTACAAACTGGAGGCCAATGTTAAGTGCATTGTCACTTGTTCATCCTGAAGTTGAATACTGGTTCCAAACAAGACCAGACCAAGTGAGCAAATGCTCACTATCTTTCTGCAAGAAACTCAACTGACCGGCTAGACGCATGTGGTGCAACAGTGAAAGACTCCACAGTTGAAAAAGTGAAGAACTCTCTCACCACATTCAGAAAATTTGCATACATGGCTGATGAATGCACCGATGCAAATGGGTATCAAGTAGTAAATCACTGTGTACGTTATCTTGATGTCAGTGGTAGGGCAGTAGATATATTTCTAGATGTTCAAGTTATAGAAGAAAGATTGGCTGCACCTGTGACAACCCACATCTTAGAAGAGTTAAATGCTTGTCAATTGGACCCCAAACAGATATCTGCTTGTGCGTTTGATGGAGCTGCAAACTTCTCTGGAAGACATGGTGGAGTACAAGAGAAAAGTGTAACCCTAATCTCTCCTATACACATTGCAGAGTCCATCTACTCCAACTAGCGCTAGTACGAGCTGCAGACTCTTCAAAAGACATTAAAAAAAGCTATAAATTTAATGTCTTCATTATATTCTTTTTTCCAACAAGAGTCCAAAAAGACTGAATATCTTGGAAAATATAGAAGATACACTGGGACTGAAGTTCAAATTAGTCCAACCTGAGAAAAACCGCTGGCTTTCTCATGAGCGATCCTTGGCTGTTGTCTTAAAATTACTCCATCCGTTATTACTGGCTTTGGAAAGTATCTACCAAGATGGAATAGATCTAAGTAGTGAGGCTGGTGGATTACTTTTGCTACTACGTTCAGAGAATACTATTGCCATTCTCTCTCTTGTAAGTCTACTCTTGAAACCACTTGGGTCATTAAACAATGCCATCCAGGCATCTGCTAAAACAGCAGTAGATCTTTGTCCAGCAATAGAAGCTACATTTGGATCAATCCGAGAGCTATCCATTGAAAAGTACTGGAAGAAGCAAAGCCTTCCGTCCAGAAGTTGACTAATGAAGGCATTTATATTGAATCCTTAAGTGAAGAGGACAAGAAGTGTTTGTTAAGATAACTGAAAAAGTTATCACAGACTTGATTCTTACAAATCCACAACAGCAACTTCTAGATTCTACTCAACCTCTACATAGCTTTTACAGACCCTGTCCTATAAAACACCGACAGTTGAGTGGAGAGCGGCACTACCAGCAATGGGGCTGCCATGTGCTCAGGACAGAATAGAGAATTTGAACACAGAGTGGAATATCATACGACGAATGAATGAAGATTCGACTTCAACTTCTTTTTTTATCACCACTAGTGGTTCGACCTGATCTTTATGCTATGTTTCCTGGGCTGAAAGAAGTAGGAATTAATCTCTTGCTACTCCCAGTCACAACAGCTACAGTTGAGCGTTCTTGTTCATCATTGAATATAATTTTGTGTTTTGAAAGAAGTTGCCTTCTCCCTGATCACATGAATGAACTAATGAGCATATCCGCTGAAGGAATGGAAGTACCGGACACATGAGAAGCCACCAAAGATTAATGCATTGCGTTCAAGAAGTTCATTAACAGAGTTGTGCAAAATTATAACAAGAAACCAAGAAGGATGTAGATGTAGTGCTTCATAGAAGGCTTGAGTAGCCAACTTTAATTTGTGTGATGATTTTAAAATCTAATAAAATGGTCATGAAACATTTTTCAGTTTTTACTATGGTGCCATACAACCCTTCACCCTCACGGTCTCACCCCTCATCGGCCCTGACCCCCCCCACATAAATTTGAAACCCTCCCCCTAATTTCAATTCCTGGGGAAAACACTGAGACGGAGATGGAGGGTTTGGGGTAGGACCCCTGATTCACAAACAAACAGGCAGTAAGTGGGGGTGACACAAACCACATCCGTCTGATTCAATCCTCTGCCCATCTGTCGCTCCAGCGTTTTACCGCCTGCCCGTCCATGGGGTGCAGGCCCAGCCCTTGGCTCACAGCCGGGGTGAGAGAGAGCAGGGGGAAAGGAGATTTCCAATCTCTGATTGCTTTAGTTATGCAGGGTCAATTCAGCCCTGCCCCCGCTGCAGTCAGGGGTGACTCTGGATTGACCTCAAAGAGCTGAGATCAGAACCTGTCCCTGCCCCCATTGCAGTCAGGGGTGTGACGAAGTGGGGGATTTTCTTGTTTTCGGTGGGGTTTCAATGGTTTGAATGCAGAGGGTTTCCCTGGGGGTTACTGGTTTAACGAGGTGAGGGGAGAGGGAGTTTGTTGTTACAGAGGACCAGAGAGGGAACTTGGGACCCCAGCCAATGGCCGGGAGGATGGATACCCCAGTGACCGGTGACCTGAGCCCCCGACCCAGAGGCCCAGCTGAGGAGACGCAGCCGGTTCTGGCCAGTGGGAGGACAATGGGCTGCAGAGTGAGGACCCAGTGATCTAACCAGCAGGTTCCACCCAGAGGACAGAAGCGAGGAGAGGAGGCCCCCGTTTACGGCCCTGTTTACCTGGAGAGAAGACAATGGACAGAGGCGGGGCCTGGGGCCGGTGATCTCAGATGCCCAGCTGGGAAGCAGGGGGGCTCAAGGCTGGAGAGGGGGAGCAGGCAGAGCCCACCTGGATGCAGAGAGACTGGGATGTGCTGGGCTGAGGGAGGCCAGGCCTGAGGCCCTGAGAGTTTCCTGTGCTGTGTTCAACTCTCAATAAACCCTCCTGTTTTATGCTGGCTGAGAGTCACTCCGGGCTAGAGAACAGGGTTGCATCAACCCCTTCGGGGGGTGGAGGCCCCGGGGGTCCAGAGCGAGTGGACTCCCTGAGGGGGCCCACGGCAGAGACAGACGTGCTAAGGCTCAGAGAGGTGCGGCTCCAGGAGGTGGAGGGGCCTGACCCTGAGAGAGAGTGGACCCCCGAGAAGGGCTGTTGCACTTAAAGGGGCACCCCCCCACGGACCACATGGGGCCAAGAGTGGGCACGATCTGTGAGTCCGTGAAAAGGGGTGACTCTGGATTGACCCAGAGGAGCTGAGATCAGAACCCAGCCCTGCCCCCATCACAGTCAAACGGTGAATTGCGATCTACCCTGTGGGGTTCCTGGTCCAAATTTGGGTCATTTGAGCAAGCAGCTCCCAGGACAGGCCCCCCAAGAAAACATGTTTACAAAATCCCCGAGTTGTTCTATCAGGTTCCCTTCCCTGTAATGAGTAGGGCAAGGTCTCATTCCCACCTCTGGGTGTCTGACAGGATCATCCCTTTGGGGAACTGGCACCCCTCACCCCCCACCCACATCCCTTGTCCCTAATGTGGAAATTCCCCCAGCTCCCCCATTCCCTACAGATACTCACCTCCCGACACCCTGCTCCGCCCGGCCAGCCAGCAGCCTGGAGAGGAGATGGGTCTTTAGGGACCAGATCCCAGAGCGACTGGATCCTACACTCTGGGCTCAGATTCCCCCCATGGACACACGTCCTGGCTGTCTCTGTTACTCACTGAGGACAGTGAGAGCAGATGCCATGACGGGGCAGCGGGGACCCTTCAGCGCTGCCACCAACTCCCAGGTGCCCAGCTCCACCAAGCCTGAGGCCCGAGTGCGAGCAGAATTAGGAACTGTGCCAAGGGCTGCGGCCCCAGGAAGCCCGTGATGCACTTGGCCCCTTTCTTCCCCAGCGCCCACCCTGGAGCATGAGGGTGGAGGGACCTGGCCAACCTCCCTCTCGTAGTGTCGCTGCAGAATCTATTCTTAGCCAAGTGGCATAGGACAGAGACAGGACAGAGGGGTGGGAGGCTAGGAGGGGTTGTGGTTTCCGGCCCCCCATGAGGGTGCGAGAAATGGGTAAATTTAGATCCTGAGTGGTTAAAGGAGCAGCTGATAAAGCCATGAAAGGGGAAGTCTGACCAGAGCCGGCGCTCGCTTCCTGTTTCTGCTACTGCCTGTGAAACTCTGTGTGAGCCTGATGCCCGGCACCTACCCTGTTATATACCCCGACTCTGGGAGGTGAATGGGGTCTAATGATTGGGGCAGGGAGGGGCTGGGAGCCAGGACTCCTGGGTTCTCTCCCTGGCTCTGCTTGTGGGGTGGGGTCTGGTGCTTAGAGAAAAGGATACAGATCAGAGCCAGCCCCTTAGAGGTGAAAAGCCCCATGTCCCTTCCCCAGCCCATCCCCGGGGCAGCGGGTCCGCGCAGCTCAGGGCCCGGGTCAGAGCTCACAGGGGCCGACGGCCGAGCCAAGCTTCCCTCTCCGACCCCAGGATGCTGCGAAAGGGACACGGGGGCGGGAGCCGACCAGCCCCCCAGAAAGGGGAGGGGGAAGATCACAGGGACAGAGCTCAAGATAAACTGCCCCCCCCCAGCAGATGCCCCAGCTCTGGCGCCCCATCTCATTTGCTCTTCACTCCCCCACCCCCGAAGTTCACGCACTGGGCCCCTCAGCCCCCCGTTCTGCTCCCTGACCTGCGTCCTCATGTCCCTGGCTGTCCCCCCTGTTCTATCCCCACAGCCTGTAGTTCCCTCACATCCCCCCCCCCCATCAGCTCCCCACCCTCCTAGTTCTGCCCCGTCCCAAGTCCCTTCACCCCGTTGTGCCCCTCATGCCCCACGTCCCATCCCCTGTTCTCCTCCCACATCCCATCCCGTCACGCCCCCGACCTCCCTGTTGTAGGGAAGGGACCCCTGGCGGCCCTCAGTTAACATGGCCACCCCATCACCCCCTGCAGCCCTCACAGGGCAGCCATGCTGCCCCCTGGCTGAGATGACCAGACTGTCGGGGTGGGGCGATGGCTGCATGGGAACGAGCCCTCCGGTTTCTCGGACCCTAGGCTGACCCCCAGCCTGTGCCCCCAACTCCCATCTCTTGATCCCACCCCGGGGCCATGGGGGGTTGTTGTCTCCCCCCGACCCCTCCCCCCCCACTGGAGCTGCCCCATCTTAATTGGGAGTTAGTGTCAAAACCATCCTGTCCCCCACTTTGCTGTGTAGGGCGAGTTACATGGGAAAGACCCCCCCAGCCTGCTCCCCCCTCATGCTCGCTCACTCCCTCCCCCCCCCCCCATCAGCCCATCTCCCCCAAAGCCCCCATCTCCCACCTGGCCTGTCCCCAGCAGGAGGGAGGCTGAGGGGATGTGGGAGCCATTATAAGACAGGCAGGGTGTGGGGTGGGGGAGGGGAGGACTGGGCAGGACAGTAACAGGGGAGGGGAGGGGGGATTTGGGATGAGTAGGGTCCCCCTGTGTGTGTTTGAGGCTGAACCTGCCCCATGGCCATGGGGGCACCTCCATCCCCTCTCCCTACCCCCGCCTGGCTCTGCAGGGGTTTTGGCAGGAAACAATCATGCTCCCCCACTTCAGATCTACTGAGGGTGGGGGGCTACATGGCAAAGTGTGGGAGCAGAGAAGGGGGTCAGGAAAGGGCATTGGGGGGCTGGGGAGGAGTACTGCAGAAAGGGATCTGGGGGTCATAGTGGATCACAAGCTAAATATGAGTCAACAGTGTAACGCTGTTGCAAAAAAAAAAAAGCAAATACAATTCTGGGATGTATTGGCAGGAGTGTTGTAAGTGGGGCAAATTGCCAGCACTACTATGATGGGGTCTTGTGCTTTCTCTTCTGGGGGGAGGGGGGTTCAGGGCACCATTTCTTGCCCCTGAACTGGGATATTAACTACCCCACTAGTGTCCTAGAGGAGGGGAGTAGAGACAGAGGGACCCAGGCCCACCCTCTACTCCGGGTCCCAGCCCAGGGGCCCTAGGGATAGCAGTAAACCACTTGAACTAGTGGTTCCTTCCCCTGGGCTCCTTCCCTCTCCTGCCCTTCAGCTTGTGGGGGCTTCCTTTCCTCCCTCTGCACAAGCCAGATGTCCCCTTACCTAAGGTCTTCTTAGCCCACCACAGTACCGCTCCAAACTTTCCTCTACTTCCCTCCAAACTGCTCTCTGCTCCAGATCCTTCCCTGTCTGATTTAAGCAGGGGGTTTTATCAGGTGACTGGCTTCGGTGCTCTAATTGGCTTCAGGTGCTTTAATTGGCTTCAGGTGCTTTAATTAATCTATAGCAAACTTTCTTCCCTGTACAGGGAATAAGGCTCCCTTCTAACCCACTCCTGCTGCCCTCTGGCCATACTGTATCACATAAGCAAGAGACGAGCAGTCATTCTTCTGCTCTACTCTGTGCTGATTAGGCCTCAACTGGAGTATTATCTCCAGTTCTGGGCGCCACATTTCAGGAAAGATGTGGAGAAATTGGAGAAAGTCCAGAGAAGAGCAACAAAAATGTTTAAAAGTCTAGAAAACATGACCTATGAAGGAAGATTGAAAAAATTGGGTTTGTTTAGTCTGGAGAAGAGAAGACTGAGAGGGGACATAACAGTTTTCAAGTACATAAAAGGTTGTTGGTGGTGGTGTCTGTAGATCAGTGGCTCTCATACTTTTGTACTGGGGACCCCTTTCACATAGCAAGCCTCTGAGTGTGACCCCCCTTATACATTAAAAACACTTTTTTATATATTTAACACCATTATAAATGCTGGAGGCAAAGTGGAGTTTGGGGTGGAGGCTGACAGCTCATGGCCCCCCATGTAATCACCTCGCAACCCCCTGAGGGGTTCCGACCCCCAGTTTGAGAAACCCTGCTGGAGATGGAGGTGGAAGAGAGAGAGCATGGCAAACAACTCTCCCTTTTATCATGTCCTTTCTTCCCTCTTGGCTTTGCCCACCGACCCCCACCCCGCTTCGGAGTCAGGTGAGCATTACCTCATCGCAGTCCCAAACTGACCAAAGGGGGGTGACTTGAGAGTCCAACAGATCCTTTGTTGCTGCCTAGGCCAGCGACCTTTGTTACTGTGAGGCTGGGCTGGGTTTGTCCCACACAGGCCTTGATGAGGTGTGAACTGCTTCAGAAGAGTTTTTGTCTGGGCTTGTTTTAAGCCACGAGGACACATTTTCAGCCTCATAACTATATACATGAAATTACAACCTATAACATCACTGTAACAACAATGCTCAGTGCATCATGAGCCTTCCGAAGACACCCGATGTGACAAACTCGGCAGTAGATCCCACACAATCATATTACAAGGATGAACATGGGGGCGCAGGGTGTTCCCCCAATGTACAGAGTGTTACAGATGAGGACTAGCAGGCTCAGGGGGGCTCTTTAAGCAGAAGTTAAGGGAAACTGAGGCATCGGGGAGACAGCCGACCTCTGAGTGCCCAGGGGCAGATGGACGTGGGTCAGTCATGTCCTTCCAGGCCAATCTGTGGGTCCAGAGGTTCCAGGGGCCAGGATCTCGGGGGGGGGCATCTCATGCAGGGACCAGGATCTCGGGGGGCAGGAGAATCTTGTGTAGGGTCCAGGATGGTGGAGCTGAGGGGACTACTCTTCCACACACCGCTGAACAGCAAGAAAGCCTCATTCAAAGGAAAACAGCCCCCCCACCCCCTGCAGGGGGGATTCAGAACTGCCCTGCTCTGTGTCCTAGCCCCCACACTGCTCCCAGCAAGTGTCGATTCCCATGTTGCCCAAGAGGCAGGCCCTGGGGGTGGGGCCCGAGCCCTTGCGGGAAAGTCTCAAATGGGGGATTAGCTGTGAGGCTCTCTGTGTGCCCATGTTGTCCGGCCCGGGGTCACAGGGTGATGCCCCCACATCTCTTGTACGGGCACCGCCCAGGGATCACTTCCCCTTAGCCCCCCCCCCCCCCAGCCCGGCTCATGGCGATGGATCCCCCAGCACAGCGGGGAAGGGACGACTCCATGGAGGGGATGTAAACAGCCGGCGCAAATTGGTCACAGGCATCAGACCCTTCTGCAGCTTCACCCAGAGTCAGGGTGTGAACCCCGGTGCCCTGCCCAACTGACGCCCTTCCCCAGAGGGGCTGCAACCCAGTGCTGGGCGAGGGGTCCCTGTAGAACCAGTGCCCCACCCCAGAGGGGCCGCATCCCAGCACTGGTAGAGGGTTCTCTGTATATTCAGCCCCCGCACCCCAGAGGTGCCGCATCCCAGTGCCAGGTGAGGGGTCCTTGTATAACCAGCCCACGCACCCGACCCCATCTCCCCCAGGTGTTACACACATTCCCGGCACAGGGGGGCTGTGGGGTGCCCAGGTTGGGCTGGTTTGTGGTTCTGTGTTTATTACAAATCTGGAGATTAACAGGATGCAAAATAATATAAACAGCCACTTCAGTGCATCCCCTCCCCCTTCCTGTGCTGAGTCCTCCACACTGGTCCCCACATGTGGGTCTGGGCGGGGCAGGGGGACAGCAACTCGATGGGAAAGGGGCTGCAGTGGCAGGAGGGCAGTGTCCCCCATAAATCTTCCCTAGAAGCAGAATTCTCTGGGTTTGGCACTGCAAGGGGGTGTCGCGCCCCATGGGGAAATCTCACTGCGGGGCCCCCCGGCTCATGTTGATCATGGCGTACATTCTGGGCTGGGTGGGCTTGGGGGCAGGTGCCAGGCCCCCTGCTTGGCCTGCAGCACCTGGCCGTCCAGCTCGGCGTAGGTGAGTCCGTCGGCGCCGCGGTCGGGCTCCTGGGGCTGGGAGAGGAGAGAGTCACTGATGTGTGGGGGTGGGGGTGAACACACACACACACACACACACACACACACACACACACACACAGAGCGATCCTGTAAGCCCACCCCCTCCCAGCAGCCCGACCTCTACCCCAAACCACTGAGTGTGTCAGGAAAGGGGTGGGTGTGTGAGGGGGCTGCCGGAGTCCATGTGGGTCAAGGATGGGGTCAGGCCCCATGGGGGAACAGGGGACACTTACCAGGGTCTGCGGCTGTTTCCCTTTGTCGACGGAGGCGTCTGCAGAACAGAGACACCCGCTGAGCTGCACCCCCAGCCGGCCCAGAGCAGAACCCCACACCCAGCTCCAACGCCCCCATCCATCCAGGGGGTTCAGAGCCCGGCACAGCCACCCCTCCCTCGCCCCACAGCACGGGCCAGGGTCATGAGCCCCATGTTACAGAGAGGAAAACTGAGTCACAGATGTCTGTGGGTTACAGCGGGGGCGGGGGCTGGGAGTCAGAGTGCCTGTGTCCTCGCCCTGGCTCGGGAGGAGAGGGGGGTCTAGACTAGTGGTTAGAGCAGGGGGCTGGGAGCCGGGAGTGGGTGGGGAACTAGAGCTGGAAGGGAGGGTGGCCCCAGGGAGCTCCTGGGAGTCCAACACTCTCAGCTGACACCAGCTACCTCTGGGGCCCTCTCCTTAGTCCCGCCCGGCAGCAGCTGTAAATCAGGCCCCGCCCCATATGGGTGGAGCCCCCACAAGCCCCTCCCCTTCCCCTGGGTCCTGCCCCACCCTGATTCCCCCTTAGGTGTGTTACTCACAGATGGGGTCTTGCTGAGCTGGTGCCTTTAATGCCCCCATAGGGCTGGTGCTAAAAGAGAAAATCCCCTTGTAAATGTCATATCCCCCCACCCGCGGGGGGGGGATTCCCCAACACACCCAGAGAGCCCCCCCATCCTGCTTCACCCTGAGCCCAGTTCCCTGAGCTTCCTGCCTCAACCACCAGACCCCACCCTGGCCCGCTCTAACCATTAGACTCCACTCCCCTCCCTGAGCTGGGACAGAACCCAGGAGCCCTGTGCCCCCGGCAGGTCGAGCGGGAGGGGGGAGGAGCCGGGTTCCTACCTGCTCGGTCTCAGTGCGGCTCCTTTTCCTGCAGAGGGACACAAACCAGAATCCCCCATGAGCCGATCGGGATCCCCCGGTCCCAGCGCTCGGCCACTCACCCCCCATGGGGCAGCAGGGATGGGGGGGGCTGGGGGGTCCCCTCTGCTGCTGAGCCTGGATCCCAGCTGGGGTGGGACGGACCACCAGGGGGCAGCGCAACACCATAGCATGGATCAGGGGGAGGGGCAGATTAACTCGGGGGGCTTTTCCTGTCCCCAATCCTCCCTCGTTAGTGATTTGTTATAACGAACCTGATCCAGGCCGGTCGGCTCCTCTGTCACCCCAGGTACCTGAGAAGCACGGTGCCGGCAGCTGATTATACAGGGACCCTTAGCCTGGCACTGAGATGCGGCCACCTCTGGGGTGGGACAGCTGTGTGTACAGGGATTACACATACAGCAGCTCCCTCTGCTGAGCCCCCCTGCTCCTTGGCTTTCCCGGCACAGATCCCCATCCAAGCCGTGACCCCATCCCGCCCTGCTTAGCCGCATGTTTAACCCTTCCCTCGCTGGGTGGGGCACTCACTGGCTCGGGTTTTTCTGAAGCAGACGAAGGCCAGAAGGACGAGGAGGAGGACGGTGGCCGCCGCGCTCACCCCAGCAATGATGGGCCAAGTCAGAACCAGCTGTCCTGATCCACCTGGGAAACAGCAGCAGGCCGTGAGTGTCATGAGTGGCTGGTCTGTTTGCCCCCCAGCCCCTCCCACCCCAGGCGGCGCCCAAGGGGCTGGGATACCACAGGGTAGAGGCAGCAGAAAATTTTATGGGGAGGATGTTGGGGGGCCCAGGGGAATCAAGTGGGGTCAGAGCCCGCAAGATTTGGGGGATTTATAGCACAAGGGGGCAGCGGGCTGCAGGGCAGGGGGCTCAGTAGGGGGTGCTGTCTGATCCAGCCTGGGCATCATTTCCGGTGCTCAGGGCGGGGGGCCTGAAACCCCCAGTGACTCACTCCCTGCTCCCTGGCTGGGCCCTGGTTCTGAGCATCGCGGAGACCCCCCAAAGGTCCGGCTCGGTGTGGGGCTGGAGGGGGGGGTCGCCGAGCCGGGCCCCTCACCTGGTACCACCAGCTCCACGGGGTCGCTGGGCTCCGACCAGCCAGTTGTTTGTGATTTGGTGTGATACTGGCAGGTGTAGCGTCCGCTGTCATCCGGTCCCACGCTGGGGATGGGAAATATGGCCTCACTCCCAGAAGGGTCCTGAATCTTTATATAGGCTCCATTTTTACTCAGAACAAACCTCATGCCTGGCTGCTCCCCCACACACTGGAACGTGACGTTTTCCCCCAGCTCAGTCACCCCCCGGGGGCTCACAGACAGGGAGGGCTTGGGAAAATTTCTCTCTGGATTAAAAAAAGAACCAGGTCAGTGGGGTGGGGGCCAGCCCCTGCCCCGTTGGTGTCTGTCTGTCTGTCCTGCCCCCACCCAACCCCTGCGTGTCCAGAAACCGCCCCGTCCTCACCACCCCTGGGAAATACACAGCAGGGTGAGCAGGGCCTGTCAGATCTCAGCCCGCCCCCGGGGTCAATCCGGAGTCACTCCTGACTACACAGGAAGCAGGGCTGGGTTTTGATCTCAGCTCCACCCCACCCCCACGGGTGCCAATCTGGAGTCACCCCTGGGGGCAGGGCTGGATTCTGATCTTGGCTTTCCCAGGGCTAATCAAGATTATCTCTCTTGCAGTCAGTCCAGGCACTCTAGATTCACACTCTCTAGAAGAGGAGCAGGCAGTGGTTTGATGGGACGGTTTTTTAGGCCTGGCTGGGTCTGGTGGGGGGGGGCATATTTTGGGTCCTGCACGGCAGGATGTGGGACTCCCTTTGACCTGGGAACAGCGGTTGAGGGGGTCAGTGTGAGGTTGGGGTAACGGTTCAGGGTTTGGCTCTCTGTTCCCTGTCCCTTCCCCACCATCCTTAATGGTAACATTCCCCCATATCCCACCCCATGGATACTCACCTCCCGACACCCCACTCTGCCTGGCCAGCCAGCAGCCTGGAGAGGAGACAGCAGGTTAGGGACCAGATCCCAGAGCCACTGGATCCCACACACTGGTCTCAGATCCCCCCCATGGACACACACCCTGGCCTCAGATCCCTCCCATGGGCACACGCCCTGGTCTCAGATCCCTCCCCTCATGGACACACGCCCTGGTCTCAGATCCCTCCCCCCATGGACACACACCCTGGGCTCAGATCCCCCCCATGGGCACACGCTCTAGTCCAGGGGTGGGCAAACTTTTTGTGCTGAGGGCCGCATCAGGTTTCCAAAATTGTATGGTGGGCCGATTAGTGGAGGCTGTGCCTCCCAAAACAGCCAGGCATGGCCCGGCCCTGCCCCCTATCCGACCCCTCCTGCTTCTCACCCCCTGACGGCCCCCCCGGGACTCCTGCCCCATCCAAACCCCCCCCCGTTCCCTGTCCCCTGACAGCCCCCGGAACCCCCGTCCCTGACTGCCCCCCGCCACCCCATCCAACCCCTGCTCCTACCTGATTGCCCCCCGGGACCCCTGCCCCATCCAACCACCCCTGTTCCCCGCCCTCTGACCGCCCCAACCCCTATCCACCCCCCTGCCCCCTGACCACCACCCGGAACTCCCCTGCCCTCTATCCAACCCTCCTGCTCCCTGCCCTCTTACCACACTGGCTGGAGTCAGCCACGCCACTGCGCAACACAGAGACCGGGTCAGGCCAGCCTCTGCAGATGTGCTGCCCCAGGAGCTCGCAGCCCTGCCGCCCAGAGCATGGCGGCGGCAGAGTGAGCTGAGGCCACGGGGGAGGGGGAACAGCAGGGGAGGGGCCAGGGGCGAGCCTCCTGGGCCAGGAGCTCAGGGGCTGGGCAGGAGGGTCCCGCGGACCAGATGTAGCCACGGTCCATAGTTTGCCCACCTCTGCTCTAGTGTCACACACACACACCCATGGGCACACGCCCTGGTCTCAGATCCTGGGCACGGGCCCTGGCTGTCTCCGGTACTCACCGAGGAGGAGGACGGTGAGAGCAGACGCCATGATGGGCAAGTGGGGACCCCTCAGCGCTGCCACCAACGCCCTGGTGCTGAGCTCCACCAAGTCTGAGGCCCGAGTGCGAGCTGAATGAGGAACTGCGCCGGAGGCTGCAGGCCCAGGAAGCCCGTGATGTGCTCGGCCCCTTTCTTCTATCACATGGTTTATCTGCAATCTCCAGCCCAAATCTATTGTGGTCAGAGCAAAGCCAGCTCCCTGCCACACCCAGCAAAGCACATCCCCTCCTGCAGCTGCCTGGTCCCCCCCACACTCCCCTCATCACCTCCTGCAGCAGGGCAGAGATACCTTCCTGACCTGGCTGGGCCCAGCACCCGCCCTGGAGCATGAGGGTGGAGGGGCCTAGACAACCTCCTTCTCAGGTAGTGTCGCTGCAGATGCTGTTCTTAGCACAGTGGTGTGAGACAGAGATGGGACAGAGGGGTGGAGGGGTTGTGGTTTCTGGCACCCATAATGGGAAGCGGGAGGGATAAATTTAGATCCGAAGTTGCTAAAGCAGCAGCCGAAAAATCTGTGAAAAGGGGAAGTGTGTCTTGCAACAGCCCATAGCTCTGGGGTGACCCTGGGGTGACGGCTCCCTGCCTCCAGCCAGGCCACAATCAGGGTCATGCTTGTCTGGGCAGGGGACAGAACTTCCTCCGGGGCTGGGCCCAGGCTGCAGAACGAGCTCCCCCAGCAGCCAAGGGCCCCCCAAACCTCCCCACCTCCAGCTCCAAGGCCAGGCGCCCTACCCCGGCCGACCTGCTCCATTATCGACCTGGGGCAGCGCGGCCATTGACCCTCCAAACCGCCCCAGACCAGACCCTCCACGGTGGGCACAGACCTCCCCCGGGGACAGGACAAGAGAGAACGACCCACCCGTGACAGACGGGGCCACGTCGCTTAATGCTCGACTGACAGGCGCCCGACACCGCGGTGACCAGGGCAGTGTCAGACCATGTGCAGGGTAGAAGGCTGCTCCCCCCTGGCTGGGACCCCCCCAGTGACTCCATCCCCGCTCCCCGGCTGGGCGTCCCCTCTGCTGGGCCCAGGGCTCAGGGCAGAGCCTCGCTCTGAGGGTCCAATCAGTGCAGAGCCTCCCCTCCCCCCCCCCCCCCCAAGTGTGAGGCTGGGCGTGGGATGTTACCTGCACACATTAGGGCACCCCACCTTTTCCCAATCCGTAGGGCTCCAGGCAAAAAGCACCTACCTGTACCCAATCCGTAGGGTTCAGGGTCACGCGTACCCAATCCGTAGGGTTCAGGGTGTAACTAACCTGGTCAATTTAAGTACCCACAACCTTTCCCAATACGTAGAGCTCCGGGTGTATACTGCTTCTGCAGGACCTTTTACCAGTGAAAGAGCCTTACACAGTAATATCCTACACAACCTTTGTTTAGTAACAATCACCCAGACCAGACTGCTAGGGTTACCATACGGCCGTATTGTCCCGGACATGTCCGGCTTTTTGGTTCTCAACTCGCCGTCCGGGAGGAATTTCCAAAAAGCCGAACATGTCCGGGAAAATAGGGAGGCACGGTAAGCCTAGAGTTACCTGCAGGAGCTGCGTGTCTGGGATGCTCGCCCGGCCCCGGCTAAACGTGTAACCTGCTTCCCCCCGCTGTGGGAGGGGGCGCTGCCGCTTTGATGGGCTCCGGCCGGCCAGGAAGTGATGTCATTCCTCTTCCGGCCCCACCCCGGCTGTGGGAGCGGGAGCCATGCGGGCCGCCGCCTGGCCCTGGGCACGGGCCCTGTTGCTGTGCTGCTCCCCTGGCCCTGGGGCTCCCGCTGCTGCCCGGCGGGTCCCCGGCTGCTCGGCTGGCCTGGGCTGAGTCCTGCTGCTCGGATCAGGCTGCCCCGTGCGCGGCTGCCCCGAGCCGCTCTCCCCATGAGTACCCGCCACCCTGCCCGCAGCCAGGGCGTCTCCAGCCCCTGCCACACCCCCTGCCCGCAGCCAGCCCCTGCCGCACCCCCTGCCCACAGCCAGCCCCCGTCTCCAGCCCCTGCCACACCCCCTGCCCACAGCCAGCCCCTGTCTCCAGCCCCTGCCGCACCCCCTGCCCGCAGCCAGCCCCTGTCTCCAGCCCCTGCCGCACCCCCTGCCCGCAGCCAGCCCGTCTCCAGCCCCTGCCACACCCCCTGCCCACAGCCAGCCCGTCTCCAGCCCCTGCCGCACCCCCTGCCCACAGCCAGCCCGTCTCCAGCCCCTGCCACACCCCCTGCCCACAGCCAGCCCCTGTCTCCAGCCCCTGCCGCACCCCCTGCCCGCAGCCAGCCCGTCTCCAGCCCCTGTCGCACCCCCTGCCCACAGCCAGCCCGTCTCCAGCCCCTGCCGCATCCCCTGCCCGCAGCCAGCCCGTCTCCAGCCCCTGCCGCATCCCCTGCCCGCAGCCAGCCCGTCTCCAGCCCCTGCCGCACCCCCTGCCCGCAGCCAGCCCGTCTCCAGCCCCTGCCACACCCCCTGCCCACAGCCAGCCCCTGTCTCCAGCCCCTGCCGCACCCCCTGCCCACAGCCAGCCCGTCTCCAGCCCCTGCCCGCAGCCAGCCCCTGCCGCACCCCCTGCCCGCAGCCAGCCCCTGCCGCACCCCCTGCCCGCAGCCAGCCCGTCTCCAGCCCCTGCCGCACCCCCTGCCCGCAGCCAGCCCGTCTCCAGCCCCTGCCACACCGCCTGCCCACAGCCAGCCCCTGTCTCCAGCCCCTGCCGCACCCCCTGCCCACAGCCAGCCCCTGTCTCCAGCCCCTGCCGCACCCCCTGCCCACAGCCAGCCCCTGTCTCCAGCCCCTGCCGCACCCCCTGCCCACAGCCAGCCCCTGTCTCCAGCCCCTGCCGCACCCCCTGCCCACAGCCAGCCCCTGTCTCCAGCCCCTGCCGCACCCCCTGCCCACAGCCAGCCCCTGTCTCCAGCCCCTGCCGCACCCCCTGCCCACAGCCAGCCCCTGTCTCCAGCCCCTGCTGCACCCCCTGCCCACAGCCAGCCCCTGTCTCCAGCCCCTGCCGCACCCCCTGCCCACAGCCAGGCCCTGTCTCCAGCCCCTGCCGCACCCCCTGCCCGCAGCCAGCCCCTGCCACACCCCCTGCCCTGCCTGCAGCCAGCCCCTGCTGCACCCCCTGCCCACAGCCAGCCCCTGTCTCCAGCCCCTGCCACACCCCCTGCCCGCAGCCAGGCCCTGCCGCACCCCCTGCCCACAGCCAGCCCCTGTCTCCAGCCCCTGCTGCACCCCCTGCCCACAGCCAGCCCCTGTCTCCAGCCCCTGCTGCACCCCCTGCCAGCCAGTCCCACACCCATAGGCACTGACTCAGGGGAGGAGGCGGAGGCAAGCTGGGGTGGGGGGATGCGCAGAGAGCTGCCAGTGGGTGCTCTGCACCCACCAATTTTTCCTGGTGGGTGCTCCAGCCCTGGAGCACCCACAGAGTTGGCACCTATGCCCACACCCCCTGCCCTGCCTCCAGCCAGCCCCACACCCCCTGCCCGCAGCCAGCCCCTGCCACAGCCCCTGCCCTGCCTGCGGCCAGCCCCACACCCCCCTGCCCTGCCTGCAGCCAGCCCTTACCTCCAGTCAGCCCCTGCCCTGCCTCCACCCAGCCCCACACCCCCTGTCTCCAGCCAACCTCACATCCTATCTCCAGCCAGCTCCTCACCCCCTGCCCTGCCTGCAGCCAGCCCCACACCCCCCTGCCTCCAGCTAGCCCTGCCCCATGCCCCACGTCCACAACACCTGCTTCAATGAGGGGGGCAGGGAGCAGCTGGGACCCACACATGTGAAACGGAGCTCATTTCTAGTTCAGGCCCATCTTTTTAAAAAAAGAACTTTAGGTAGGGTTACCATACGTCCGTGGACATGTCAGGCTTTTTGGTTCTTAAATCACCGTCCGGGAGGAATTTCTAAATTTTAAAAATTCCTCCCGGGAAAATATGGACATATGGTAACCCTATTTAAATATCTAAAAACATCCAGGAGAACAGCTGCAACAGCGAAGGTCCCCCCCATGGAGTGTCCTCTTTTTTGAATGTTAAAATATGGTAACGCTACAGACGGCACATGCTACACAGACAGTGCTCACCACTCCCAGTAAGACAGATGAACTTTTCTTCATGGCCAGTCAGGATCAGGTCCATCTGGGAGACTCCAGTTGCTGCCCGGTGTCACTGGCAGAGCGTTGAGGTCTGGCAGCTCTGATCTCTGGGGCTGTGTCCTGGAGTTGGTTCCCAAAGAACTTCCTTTTGGACCCCAGTTTATAGAGTGAAACACGAACCATGCTTAGCTATATCTTAACCAATCAGTATACTCAAATTTTACTAACCAATCCTAACATAGTGTAACAAAATTCTCTAACCAATCCTACCCCACCACCTTCATTAATTTACACCTGGCAAAATTAATTATGTAACAGACAGAAACTATTAAAGAACCAGACTGAGACCATACAGACAAACAGTAGGGAAGTGGAGACCATAATGACAAACCAATCAAGCAATGAGGGTTTCACAACCACAACTATTGAGAAGTGATTTCTTGCCAGACAGGATGTTATCAAACCAAGTTTTCTTTAACCATCTTAAGATCTGTTTCTTTCTCTGGTGATAGTGGGGGCCACCCCTCTGCCCCGTGGGTGCTCGAACCCCCGCCCCTACCCCACCCTTGCCCTGCCCCAATTCCACCCCCTTCCCCCAAGTCCCCACCCTGGCCCTGCCTCTTTACTGCCTCCTCCCCTGAGCGTGCCGTGTCCCCACTCCTCTCCCTCCCTCCTGGAAAGTCCTAAGTGCCGCCAAACAGCTGGTGGGGGGGGGGGAAGCTTGGCTGCTGGTGGGTGGGGACTATGCTGCCGACCCTGATTCTGTGAGGGGGGAGCCCATCCCCATCCCCCTGTCCCGCTCGCCCCCATTCCCCTTCCACCTCCTCCTCCTCTCCAGTCTCCCCTCAAACTCCCATCCTGTCAGCCCTTCAGCACGCACCCACCTGCCCCTGTCTCTCTCCCCTCAAATTCCTCTCCCCACTCCCTCCCTGATCTCAGCCCGTCTCACCTCTAATCCCTTCCCCCCGCACTAGGCCTGTCCCCCAAAACTCCGGTAGCCCGGCTGCTCTTTGCAGAGGGTCTCACTGGCCCAGAGGGTCCAAGGGGTTTGTAATCTCTCTCCCTCGCCAGCATTACACAGGCCATTTCAAACCGAGCCCCTGGTTCTACTCGGCTCCTGGGCAAACCCCCAGCAGCAGCCGTTCAAAGGCAAAGCTTTCAGGTTAAACCCCTGGACAAGGAATCAAACCCGGCCTGTCTATTGAAACGGGGGCTGAGCGACCGCAGCCAACAGCTGGAGTCAGACCGGCTCCAAGTCTCGCTCCTTCGGGAGTCACCGGAGCAGAGCCGCTTGTTTCCAGACCAGCTGGGCTGTGGGGGGAGGAACCGGTTCATTTCACTCTCCGGACAGACGGGCAGGGCGGCCGCTGACCCCGCTCCTAGTGTAAGCAGGGGAATGGACCCGCTATTGCGGGGAACTTTCCTGGCTTATACACACCCCGGTGGGATTAGCTAGTGAAAGGATCTGAGTCCTCGCTCCCACTCCCTTTACCCAGAGGCCTGCCTGACCTCGAGGACTCCCCTTCCTCCCACCCGTGGAGATTGCTTGACCAATGGGGACTGCCTGGTCCCCAGGTCACAGCAAAGATCTTTCCAGGAAGCTGGAAGAAAATATAAAAGAGGGGAAGGGACATAACCCCTGGGCTTCTCTTCCCCACAACTCAACATCTGGAGGAACATCTGGAGGACAAAGACTTTGAACTGGGGAAGGGTGGTCCCAGGCTGGGATGGAGTCCAGTCTGTGTATTGAGAATCTATAACCTGCTTGTACCATGTGTCAGGGGGAGACACTGCCTGATTCAAATCCTGTTTCATTTGTAGAATTTAGACTGCGAATATATTTTTATTTCTTAAGTAGCCAACTCTGATCTCTGCGCCTGCTCCTTATAACCACTTACAATCTCTCCTTCTGCAGTTAATAAATCTGTTTTATATTTGAGCTAAAACAGTGTGTTTTGGTTGAAGTGCCTGGGAAATCTCAGCTCAGTTTACAAAGGCTAGTGCGTGTCCAGTCCACACTGAGGGAGGGGGGAACTTAATGAACGTACACCGGACTGGCTTCTGACCAGCGCAGGATGGTACCAGTCTGGGGTGCAAGGCTGGGGAGCTGGGGGGAATTGGCTGGAGCCCCCTATTGATGGTACCTGAGTGGCTGGGAGATCATTGGTGTAACACAGCTGGGTGGGTCCCTGCCTGTGGATGGCTGGGTGAGTGCAGAGCCTCTCCCAGGTTCTTAACTTGACATCAGCATCGCAGTGTCAGAGGCAGCCTGAGGGCTCAGCGGCCCCACAGGCCGGGTTGCACCCCGGGGACCCCGTCACACACAGGTCAGACACTTGCTCTGGTGGTGGCCACACCCCCTCAGGTGATATTCAGTGGCGTAGGCAGGTTCTAACAGCAGGGGGAGCGAACACATAAAATAAGGCGCCACCCGACATATCAAATTACTAATGACATACTTTTAAATTCGTTATACGTATTTATTTTGTACTTAAAATAAAAACACAAGAATGATCCAGCCACGGAAGGGTTTGCACAGCCGGCATTGCGCAGGAGAACACCCACAAACCCAGCAGCCGGACGTGGTGCCTTGCCTAGGAAGCCAGAAGGGGAGGGGGGGAAGAAAAAATAAAATAAAAACCCATCGGGTCTCCTTTGTCCCCCCTCCCCAATCTGAGCCACCCCTCCCTGCAGCTCAGAGCCATCACCTGCACAACTCCCAGCTGGCCGGGCACCCAGGCACTGCCCGAGGCAAAGCACAGCCTGCCCGCGCCCCGAGATGCGCCCAGCGCTATTTCCAAAACAACACACGCTCGCGGCTCTTGGAGAAAACTATCCTGGGGAAACAGCACGGTTCAGTGCCCCGGGGGGCGGCCCGGGACTCCTGCACTCCACAGGGGGACAGGGCTAAGGCAGGAGAAGGCGATGGAGGGGGGCCATTAGGAGCAGTTACCTTCAGTCCTCTCCTGGTCCTGCTCCCAGCTCGGCTTGGCTGCTGCTCCCTCCTTAGCTCACCCGCTCTGGCTCAAGCAGCTCCAGCTCACAGGGAGGACGGGACCCTGGGATCCTGACTCCCTCCCTGGCCTGCCTGCCCTCTCAGTTGGGCTGATCTGGAGCATTGGCCTCTTCCCCATTGCCCCTGGGGATTGTCGGTCTCAGGGTCTTGATTTCTCATCAGCCCTTCCCCTTTCTTTGGCACTGGGAGCTGGCCAACCAAAAACCCCACTGTCAGTGAGGGGCCAACACTCCCCTTACATTAGCAAAAGGACAGATGGGGGGTGGGGAAGAGACAGGATGGAAACGGGGGTGAAATGCAGCTTCTGGGGATGGCGGCGGGCTCTAGACATGGGTTAGTGACAAGCGGGTGCGTTGACTGCAAGGTGACCCCGACCCCTGCTGCTCGGAGCCTGGGCGGTTACAATTCGGGCAGGGCCGGCCCCGCGTTGGGTCCGTTCTCCTTAGGCAGGGCAGGTGGGGTGGGTGCCACACATCCGACTGCAGCATCCAGTGGGAAGCCAGGAGAGTGATCTAGGAGAGGAGGAAAGACACAGCGGGGAGGAAAATAACCCAACCAGGAAGTGAAAAGGATCTCCAGGGCCTTCGCAGCGCTGCTAATCAGCTATCCCCGCGGGCGGGCTGGGGGCTGCAGGTCACAGCAATGGGACGACTTCCAGCTCGCAGAGGGGAAAACAAAGGTCCTTAAACATGAGCCAGGCCAGCCGGCTCCGGCCTCTCAGGGAGAAAGTCCTTTAGAGGAGTCGAGGGGCTGCAGTGCTGGGGGGCCGGGGCTGAGCTGGGGGAAGATGAAGCTGAGACAAGCTGAGCCGGGTCGCAAGGTGGGAGGGGGGAGGAGAGAGTTGAGCCCATCGTGGGGGTTTTTCCAATGTCTCTTTTTAAGGAACCCAGCGAGGGGGAAGTGGGCGGCCTAGTCCCTCCCTCTCATTATTTTGCCCCCCAATTAGGACCAAAGTCCCTCCTGCCAATTTGGGGCTATGAACTCCTGCTTCCAGCTTCCGTTTCCCCCAGTGCGATGTCGACAGTCGTGGGGCTGTAGCCAGGGGGCTTTTTGGGTCAGACCAACCCAGCGTCTGTGCCTGGTTCTCTCACCCGGGTTACAACGTTCAGCGTCGTCCCCAATTTCCCCTGGTTCTCCGGGGCCTTGGCACAGCTGGGGAACTTGCCCGTGGGTTTTACATGTGAGCTCGCAGCCGGGCCGCTTCACAGGCTCAACGGCCACCACAGTGCGAACGACCCCCAGGCGGCTCAGGCTGGGGGGACGATCCCACGTCCTCTCAGCTGTGGCTGTGTCAGAGCGTGTCCTGGAGGTCCCAGGCACGGGGGGGTGCTGCCCATGAAGCCCCGAGCCCTACGTGCCCCATGTCCTGATGGCTCCAGCCGCATTATAGGGCCCAGAGCTCTCCCCCAGGTGCGGCTCAGAGGGGTTCAGCTGCACTGGTCCTTCAAGCTCCATCCTGGGACAGCCAGGTTGGAGTGGGGGGGTGCTCTTGGGAGGGAGGGGGTCACCTCACCTAGCATGTTCCCCTCCTCCAGTCATGGGCAGCCTCGGCCAGGATCAATGCCAGGGCCAGCAGGACCACAGCACTCAGGGCCAGCCGGACGATGTTGCCCTGGGTGTAATCTGGGGTGACAAAGGGAGGAGGGGGCGTCAGCAGCTGCTCCAGGGGTTGGGGCGGGGGATCACTGTCCAGCTAGATGCACAGGGGCCCCCACCCTCTTTCTGCCCCCCAGAGGAAAAAAACACCACAGCCCCATATACCCATCCACCCCCTCTATGTAACTAATCTATCCCCGCCCACCCCCCTCTGTCTGGGAGTGCCAGAACAAGGTACTGGGCGGGCATGGCCTTCCCACTTTTTACCAGCGGTAGGAGTGAGTGACTGACGGGAAAGGACAGAGAGGCGGGAACAGGGCACGGGCTCTTGGAGGCTCTTGGGGGGAAGAGGCCGTGGGGGGGTAGGGTCTTGGGGAAAGGGGCAGGGCAGGGGCTTATTTCCTCCTTATTATGTTGTAGCCGAGCCTATGTGGGTCTTACTGTTTTGCATGAATACTGTGTGTGCCTCAGTTTCCCTGTGTGCTGCACCAGTGACTCGGGGGCGGGAATAAGGGTGTGTGACTTTTGCTGAGACCCGTGGGGGCAGGTGAGGCGGCTCCAGCTGCTTGCACGGAAGCGATGGACGGTGCCCTTCCTAACCTGAGACCCAGGAGGGGGATGCGACCAGGTGACACTTTGCCCGGGAAGCGAGACGAAGACCAGGAGGAGGGGCAATGGGCGTATCAGTGGTCAGGTCGCTGGAAGCTGGGCAGTTTCCGGTTTGGGATTCAGAGGGGGCATCCCGGGGTTCCCCCAAAATGGACTGGGCTGAAAGTCACTGATTTCTGTGCTAACAAGCTCTGTTCTACGCTTTGTTCCTGTCAACTAATAAACCACCTGTTTTACAACGCTGGCTGAGAGTCACTGCTGACCACGGAGCGGGGGTGCAGGGCCCTCTGGCTTCCCCAGGGGTCCCGTCCAGGTGGACCCGCCATGGGGAAGCGCACGGTGTGAACAGGAATGCTGAATGCTCTGAGGTCAGACCAGGAAGGCCATAGCAGAGGAGGCTTTTTACACTGGACAGCAAGTCCTGAGGGGAGTTGCGCCACCCCAGAGTCCTGGCTGGCTGCATACAGAGCAGTTCCAGAGCATCGGACCTGAGACTCCGTCACAACTGGTGGCAGCGGTGTGATCCACTGCAGCCCCTGCACGGAGCATCCTGCAGCAAGTGACTGGGGAGCAGTAGAACGAAGGGGGATTAGCGAGAGACAGGCGTGCTAAGGCTCAGAGAGGTGTGGTTCCAGGAAGCAGTGGAGCCCACGGCTTAACCCCCAATGGAGACTGTGACCCCCGAGAAGGGCTGTCGCACTGAAGGGGTTCCTCCCAGGGACCATGGGGAGCTGAGAGAGCACAGGCCTGTGAGTCCGTGACCACTTGGGAACAGCGTGGAGATGGCCTATAACCATCTCCAGAAGAAGGACATTGTAGAGCTGTGCAGAGAGACGGCTGCGCGTTGGAAAGCTCACCAAGGCACAGCTGATTGCTCAGTTGGAAGAGGACGATCGCTCTAAGGAGCCGGTTCCTGACCCAGCTGAGGCCGTGAGAGAGGCTGGGAGCAGCCGGGCGTCCCCGAGACCCGTGTCCCTGACCAGCACGGGGTCTTCACCCGGCTCCCCATGGGGGGATCTGAGACGTATGGAATTGGAGCGGAGATTGAAGGAGTCAGAGGACCAGGAGAGACAGGGAAGGCACAAGGGAGAATAGCAGGAGATGAACTGGCTATGGTGCAAGGGTGAGTGGGGATGGACCCACTTTATGGGCAACAATTTACATTCCTGGAGCACCAGGATCTGGCGTTACAACGTACAAGGCACTAGGCCAGAACCCCACCGCTCTACGGTCCCTTCGCGGCTTCTCTGTCCTTAGGCTGGTTTGTTGTATCTTGAGCCATCCCCTTGCCCCGTCTCTGTTTGCTGCTCTGAGTTCCAGCTCAGATACCTGCAGCTATTTCTCCAGGCGATGGGTCGGCTTCTCAATCGAACAACTATCCCTCCGCTGCTTTTTCTAGAGTCCCTTTGCGCTCTGCAGGGCTGGCCCACAACATTTTGGCACCTGAGGTGAGGAGCTCAAATGATGCCCCCATACCCCCTCGCTTGGGCCAAAACTTTGAAAGATCTCAATTCTGCCTTCTTCCTGTTCTACTCCTCTCATGATACTGCTCTGCTACCTACCCCAATAAAGGAGAACTAACAACTTAAAATTCCTTGTTCAAAAATGTTAAGTAACACGTAACTTTCAAATGCCTGAACAGCAAATGTAACTTTTCTTGTCTGCATAGTAAACACTGGCATTTTTATCTGTTTGAATAATCAAAGTGGTGCTTTCCATGCCTTCTTGGTTGCAAAGATTTGAACTGGTTCCTGAAGGTCCACAGTCTGGACCAGCTCATGCTCTATTAAGATGGTTGCAAGGCCGACCAGCCGCTCCTGTGTCATTGTGGAGCGTAGATGAATTTTTATTAACTTCAGCTTGGAGAAGCTGCATTCTCCACTGGCAACTGTTACAGGAAGGGTTAGAAGTATGTGCAGAGCAACAAAAGCATTTGGAAAGACGGTGGTCATCTTATTTGTGCCCATATATTCCAGAACAGCCTTTGGACTTGATCCTGCTGAAATGTAGCTTGAAAGGGCTTTCAGTTCATCACCTAAATCACTAGCATCAATATCGCGCATGTCATCATGTGTCAACACTGTCTCTAGTGCCCTGCACTGCTGGTGTAGGTCTTCTTCAGGTATAGTGAGGAGTTTTGGAATATCATACAACATCCCAAATATACTGCCGTGTTCCTTGAGCTGCATGAAATGTTCTTCAGCTGACTGTATTGCACAATCTAGCACCTGGTTAAAGACTTCAACTTTGAATTGTTGTTTGGGGTCTCTTATGGGATTATCCTGTGCCTCGTAATCAAAATGTCTTCTTCTTCGGTGACTCTTGTATTCTTGAATGGGTGGGAAAATAGCTTCAGTGTGAAGTTTCTCTGCCAACTTCTGTGCACTCTTCAGAACATTTTGAAATCTCTCATCTGACCGGTAAGACTGTAGGTATGACTTTGCGTTGTCCAATTGTTCCATTGCTCCAGATAGATCAAGGTCAACACCTTGGAGTCTCTTGCTTACAACATTTATTTCAAACAGTATGTCATGCCACAACACTAAGCCACACAGAAATTTGAAGTTATGTATGTTTCTGGTGATTCCATTTCCCTCTGCCACTGTTCTCCCACGAACAGTTCATGTCATAGCATTATCCTCCATAATGGCAACTTTGGCATCATCTATCTTCCCAATTTGGTGTTTGATAGGCTTTATCGCCTCCACTTCACTTTCCCATCATGTGGCACTCAGTGGTTTCAGTGTCAGAGAGGATGTTCCCAGATATTGCTTCAAAATTTGCCATCGATGAGTTGATGCAGAGAAAAATACATAGATGTTTTGAATTACATTAAAAAATTCAGCAGCCTCACTATAAGCTGATGCTGCATCACCGACCACCAAGTTCAATGAATGAGAACTGCATGGGACAAAAAAAGCTCAAGGGTTTAACTCTCGGACCCGTGTCTGCACTCCTCTGTTCTTTCCTCTCATGTTGGCACCATTATTGTAGCCCTGACCTCTCATGTCAGTTTTCGCAATTCCCGTATCTTCCAGCTTTTTAAGAAGCACATTTGTCATACCAGCTCCTGTAGTATCATCAATGTCAATAAATTCTAGAAAATGCTCTCTGACAGTCACCATTGCAGGGACATTTTCACTAGGTTCCGTTGTTGTTACAAAACGCATCATTAAAGTCATTTGTTCCATATGGCTGTGTGACGAAGTGGGGGGGTTTCTTGTTTTCGGTGAGGTTTCAATGGTTTGCATGCGGAGGGGGTGGGACTCAGTTTCCCTGGGTGTTACTGGTTTAACGAGGTGAGGGGAGAAGGAGTTTGTTGTTACAGAGGACCGGAGAGGGAACTTGGGACCTCAGCCAATGGCCTGGAGGATGGATACCCCAGAGACTGGTGACCCGGCGACCTGGTGACCCGGAGTCCCGGCTCAGGAGTTGCAGCCGGTTCTGGCCAGTGGGTGGACAATGGGCTGCAGAGTGAGGACCCAGTGACCTAACCAGCCGGTTCCAGCCAGAGGACAGAAGCGAGGAGAGGAGGCCCCGGTTTACAACCCTGTTTACCTGGAGAGAAGACAATGGACATAGGCGGGGCCTGCGGCCGGTGATCTCAGATGCCCAGCTGGGAAGCAGGGGGGCTCGGGGCTGGAGAGGGGGAGCAGGCAGAGCCCACCTGGATGCAGAGAGACTGGGATGTGCTGGGCTGAGGGAGGCCAGGCCTGAGACCCTGAGAGTTTTCTGTGCTGTGTTCAACTCTCAATAAATCCTCCTGTTTTATGCTGGCTGAGAGTCACTTTGGTCTAGAGAACAGGGTGGCATCAACCCCTTCGGGGGTGGAGGCCCCGGGGTTCCAGAGCGAGTGGACTCCCTGAGGGGGCCCATGCAGGGCCGGCTCTAACTTTTTTGCTGCCCCAAGCAGCAAAAAAAAGCGCCACCCCCCGAGTGCCCCCCGCCGAGCGCCACGCCGCCGGAACACGCCCCCCGCCGAGCGCCGCCGGAACACCCCCCCCCGAGCGCCGCGCCCCACGCCGCCCCCCCCGCCGAGCGCCGCGCCACCGGAGCCCACCCCCCCACCGAGCGCCGCCGGAACCCCCCGAGCGCCGCGCCCCGCGCCGCCCCCCCGCCGAGCGCCGCCGGAACACACACCCCCGAGCGCCGCGCCCCGCACCGCCCCTCTGCCGAGCACCGCGCCGCCAGAGCCCGCCCCCGCGGAATGCCGCGCCGCGCCGCGCTCCCCCCTCTGCCCCTTACCAGGTGCCACCCCAAGCATGTGCTTGGTTGCCTGGTGCCGGGAGCCGGCCGTGGGCCCACGGTGAGAAACAGGTGTGCTAAGGCTCAGAGAGGTGCGGCTCCAGGAGGTGGAGGGGCCTGACCCCGAGAGAGAGTGGACCCCCAAGAAGGGCTGTCGCACTGAAAGGGGCACCCCCCACGGACCGCACGGGGCCAAGAGTGGGCACGATCTGTGAGTCCGTAACAGGCTGATGTCAGGTGTACAGTCCAGAATAACAGAGTAATATTTTGCTGACTTCAGATCTGCCACAATCCTCTGTTTGACTTTTGTTGCCAGTAACTGTATGATCTCATTTTGAATTGTTTTTCCAAGGTAGTGGCGTGTGTACATTTCTTGGGTGGTGACTCTTCTTAGATGCTCCTGGAGTACAGAATCAAACTCAGCCATCAGCTTCACAATTTTAAGGAAGTTTCCATTGTTTGGCACATACAGCTGATCAGAAGTGCCACGCAGAGCTAGGTTTTGGGTAGCAAGCATTCTCACAATGGCAGTGAGCCTTTTCAGGACATTTTGCCAGTAAAGAGACTCTGATGCAATCTTCTCTTGATGCTGATCATCTATGGTGGCCTTTAACCTTTGTCTCATCTCAAGCTCTTTCCATCTATGGAATGCTCTCTGGTGATTTGCTGCCTTCCCATGGCATGCCAGATTTCTAGCCAGATTTTTCCAGTCCTTTGTTCCTGTAGAACCCAATGTGGCTGGAACATTAAACTGGAAGAGTTTGCAACAAAAACAGTATGCAGCATTCTGGGTTTTTGAGTACATAAGCCATGGCCTCTCCACTTTGTTACCATTGGAGATTTCACACCAGTAATGTGTTGGATGGAAACTTCTATTTTCATTGTCTTTGGGGAACATGAAGTTTTTCACTTGCTGTGGCCCATGCAGTACAAGGAAGTCCCTCAGGCTACTGCTCAAGTGGGTCCACTGTCCTGGATCATCTAGACTTAAGGAACTAAACTCAGCAGCAGCTGTTTCTTGCGCCTCCACCACACTCGTCGCTGATCTACACTTTTCTTCAGGAATGTGCATGGTTACATCCATTTGAGATGGAGATATGGATGCTGCAGTAGCTGCCAGGTCACCTGCACTCTGACTAACTGGAAGATCAGGCATCTCCTCACCACTCACATCCTCACTGGGGCCGGAAGGCTCACCGTGAACATTTGTGTCTATGTATCTCAGGAGAGCTCCTTCCTGCTTAGATAGAAAAGCTTCCTTTGCTTTCTTTCTTTTTCTGAATGCTGCCCCAAAGGGGCATTTTTTCTTCTTTCACTCATGACTGCTGTTCTGTGCCAGCTATAGTGACTCTCAACACTCAATTGAAGGGGACAAATAAGCAGGCTGGTAGCAGGGCCTGAGTGAGGGAAGATATCAGGGTCTTAAGGGCCTAACTGGCTCCTACTACTTCAGTTGACTGCCTGTTCTCCTCCAGTGGGTTCAGGGAAGCAGCAGGAAACAGGAAGCTCCCTGAGAAGCTGGTGTGAATCAGTCCAGGCTCATGGAGGTGCTAGAGAGGTACACAAGAGGCTCCTCCTCCTCTCTCTCCCTGCAGCTCCTGCTGCTTTCTGTTCTTCCCTCTCACCTTTTCTCCTGCCTGCCTGTTATGTCTCTTGTGCCCTCCTTCCTCCAGCACAGCACTCCACCATCTCTGTGCATCTAGAACAGAGCGAATACATAGGCACCTGCAGCAGACACAATTTGCCACACTCTGGGTTCTAGTGGTGCCCCCCACAGTCTGGCACCTGAGGTGGCCACCTCAGTTCACCTCATGGTAAGGCCAGCCCTGGCTCTCTGACAATTTTTCCCTTCCTGTCACTGCGAAGGTGCTGGGTGGAACTTGTCCGTACTATTTGCTTTCCTTTCGCTCCAGCTCACTTCCTCCTCATTTCTTCAGCCCGTTTCTCTTTGCTCACAGCTCATTTCCGTGATGTTTCATTCGTGCTTTACTTCTCCTGCGGTTTTCTAACAATTGCTTAGGTACTTAGAGACTCTTTTTTTCTTCGTGTTTCACTGCCAGGTTCTTCCTTTAACTTTCCCCCTCATGCCTCTGTCTTTCCTCTGTCTGCCTCCTCCTGTTCCTGCCATCTCTGTCCCTTCTCAATGGGACTTTCTCCCTGCCAGCTCCCTGCCTGGCGCCCTTCAACGACACAGCTCGGCCACCGGGTCTCTTTCCACTGGCTCCCCGCTCGCTGGGGCCCTTAATTTCTGGTGCCGGTTTCAACCTCGCTGGCTGCTGGTGTCTCTCTGCCGACGCTGGGCAGCCTCCCTCCAAACTCTACCAGCTGTTTCCACCCGGAGCGCTGGGGGCGGGGGGGGGAGCTGCTGTCTGCTGTCCCCTGCTGTGTTTTCTCTCTCTCCCCACCACAAAAAAATCCCACCCCAGGCTCGCGCTCCCCCCACTTCCTCTGCCCAGGAATCCTTGGGGGTCTCCCCACATCTGTTTCCAGGCTGCTTCTGAGCAGCCACCGTGTGCAGCTCCCACTGCTCTTGAACCCGACAGCCCCCAGCCCCGGTGGGCATCACACAGCCACGCAGGCACAGGCACAGGCTGGGGGTGGGGCAGCCCCTGGGCCCCGATTCCTCTGTGCGTCCCCAGAGCCGGGACAGCCAGGGGAGCATCCCCCTTGGAAAGGCCCCTGCTCTGCAGCTCCCCCTGGGGCAGGGATCCCCCCTCCCTCAGCATCAAACCTCCAGCAGCTGCTGCTGCCCCTTGCTGGGGAACCCACCAGTGATTCCATCCCTGCCCCACAGCCGGGCGTCACCTCTGCTGGGCCCAGGGCTCTGAGCATCCCATTGGCACAGAGACCCCCCGATCAGGGGCATGCACAGGAATGAGAATGTGGCCACTTTTGGAGGGGAACTTTGTGTGCCCCCCACAGCCAGAGGAGCTGGCTCTGCTCCTCAGAGGAGCTCTGTGCTCCAGCCCCACTGATTTGGGGGGCCCCTGCGCCTGTTTCCCCCCTTGCACATGCTTCTACCCCTGAGGGTCCGACTGGGGGTGGGGCTGGGAGCGGGGATGCTGAGCCGGGCCCCTCACCTGCTACCACCAGCTCCACGGGGTCGCTGGGATGTGACCAGATGAACCTGTTCAATTTGAGGTGATAATAGCAGCTGTAGTTCCCTGCAGGGGCCTCAGGAAACCTGGCCAGAGCGGTGGCTCAGCAGGGGAGGTGCCCAGGGGACGGAGCAGCCCTGCGCTCCCTGGGCGCAGGACCCAGGGCAAGGGGGTGGGGGGTGAAGAGGGTGTTAAGCCCCTGCCCGGGGGGCTGCTGTGGAGCCTGCAGGTTAGGGGTAGGAACAGGCTGGAAATCGCTTCCCCCCCCCCCCCCACTCCAGAGCTTAGCTGAGGGGTGGAGAGGCTCCCGCGTGCCAGCGCAGTGCGGGGCTTTGGCACACCCAGGGCTCAGCTCCTCCTGGCCAGTGCCCCAGGCCGGAGGGTCTTGGGCTTTCCCGGGGCGCCGGCCCAGCCAGAGGCAGTGGGGGGAGGAAGGGAGGAGCCCGCCGGCCAGGCTGTGGGTGAGCTGAGCGCTCCGACCAGGGGCTGGTTCTCCCCTCAGCGCTGGGTTGGGCTGCGCCCCACCGCGGGGGGGATATGGAGGAGCAGCGGGGCTGGGTGGGGGGTGAAGGGGCAAAGCAGGGAGAGGACAGCAAGATGGGGAGCACGTAAAGTGCTGATGGGTGGGCAGCAGAGGCAACACGTAACCAGCTGGTGTCTAACACCTGCCCGCACCCACCAGCCACCGCAGCTCGCACCGGGCAGAAACAGGACAGGGGGCTGCACTGATGGACCAGCAGGGGAGCGGCCGGCTCCACACGCTGCATCTTCGCCCCGTTACCAGCCTTGCACACCCACCCGTCTCGTCAGCCACTGGGGGCAGGCAGCTGGTGAGCAGGGATCCGGCAGGTACTGACGGGGGAGACAGAAAATACAGGAGAATTTGCCTGTTTTTAAGAAAAACTCGGGACACCTCCAGGAGGGTTAAATACGGGACTGTCCCTTTAAAATGGGAGGTCTGGTCACCCGCCCCCCCCTGCCCCCCCGTCAATCAGCAGTCACCCCCGACTGCACAGGGGGCAGGGCCAGGTTCTGATCTCAGCCCCCTGGGATCAATACAAGAAGGTTGAACTGATTTTTGGGGTGAAGGTTCAGGGCTCAGCTCCTCTTTTCCAATCCCCCATCCCCCCTCCCCGTCCTGAACACTAAAGTTTCCCCTGCCCCACAGATACTCACGTCCCGACACCCCGCTCTGCCCAGCCAGCCAGCAGCCTGGAAAGGAGACAGGTCGTTAGGCACCAGATCCCAGAGTGAGTCAGTTCTCCCCCACCCCATGGCACATGCCCTGGTCTCAGATCGGCCCTCCCCATGGACACACGCCCTGGTCTCAGATACCCCCCGCACACCCACATGGATACACGTGCAGGCTGTCTCCGAAACTCACAGAGGTAGAGGATGATGGGAGCTGATGCCATGATGGGGGCAGCGAGGGGCCCCTCAGCCCTGTCTCCAACACCCCAGTGCCCAACTCCACCGAGCCCCAAATAAGAAACTCAGCTGGTGGCTACAGCTACAGGAAGTTGACGATGTCTCGTCTCTTCCTGCGTCAATCACACGGTGTCTCTATTATGTAGGTGAAATCTACTGTGGTCAAAGAAGCAGAAGGCTTTGCGAAACCCAAGAAACCCAGAGACTGTCAGCCTCGCCAAGCGTCATGCAGCTCCCAGCTTGTCTGTGTCTCTGTGGAGAGGGGGGACAGGTCACCTCAACGTACCCTGCAGCCTTGAGAAAGGTTCATCAGGCTGAGAGCCGGGCGACCATGGGGTCTGGTCTTCAATCTTCCACTGACCACGATTTCCATGAAAATTCCATCCCCTTTTCATTCTGGGTTCAAGCCCGGCTGATGACCCATGTAGGTAAAGTGAATACGTGATCATGCAATTAAAGGCTGGCGTCATAATGGAGCTGCACAAAGGGGCAGAGTTAATGTCATTCAGGAAACTGTAACTGTGGCATTTCCTGATGCTGGAGGGTTTGAATCTGCAGCCTTCCCGCTCAGTCTGCAAACCTGCCCTCCTGCGACACGAGCCGTGTGAGGAGCGGGCGCGATGGGAAATGCCTGCGTTTGCTGCCTCTTGCGCCATAGGTGAGCGGTGATGGCGGGTTTACACTGTAACGCCTGGTTCTAAGGGGCATTTCCCAGCGTGTGAATTAGAAAAAAGAAAATTGTAGAAAGAGAAATTCCATCCTGGGCCCACAATGGGTCACCAGCCTGGAGAGACCCAAATTCCATCCTGCAGTAAGTGACTGGGGAGCAGTAGAAAGAAGGGGGATTAGTGAGAGACAGGCGAGCTGAAGGCTCAGTGAGGTGCAGCTCCAGGAGGTGGAGCCTATGGCTTAACCCCCGAGAGAGATTGTGGCCCCCGAGAAGGGCTGTCGCACTGAAGGGGGTTCCTCCCAAGGACCGTGGGGAGCTGAGAGAGCACAGGCCTGTGAGTCCGTGACCACTTGGGAACAGCGCGGAGATGTGGAGTGGGAACCAGTGCTGCTCCAGACTGAGTTGGGTCGGTTCCCCGTGTGGGGTCTGTTGGGGGGGGGTTATGAGAAAGCTGGAGCCCTGGTGTCTGTGGTTAGTTATACAGGGACACTCCCCCCGCCCCGCAATCGGCAATGGTGGCTCTTCCCCGGGCTGAGCCAGCGTTCCTGGGGAGAGGACGGGACCCAGGGATTCAAGCCAGCTCAGCGCCCCCGGGATCCCGGAATGGGGAGGATCGGCCCAACGAGACCCTCAGCACAGATACAGCCCCTGCCTGGCTCCATGGAAACCGGAACCAAAATCATTACTGACTAGTATTAATTACCAGGAGCCCCTGTCGTGGGCCAGTTCCCCCGTGTGCTCGGAGCTGTACAGACACAAACACACAGATGGTCCCTGGCCCAGTCAGGTGCCATTCACACCTGGAGTCACTGCCGAGCAGGTCTGGACGCGGCTGTTCCTATTTCGGAGGAGGAATGTCCCTGTGTCTGTAGAGCTACAGGGGAGCTTGTCTGCCAAACGGGGCTGTATCAAACCAGGGGGCGCTAATTCTGACAGCCCAGACTCGCTCTGAGATCACCAGTGGGGGTTGGGAACCACACGGGATTCGTCATTTCAGGTCCAGTTTTCATGGAGACGAGTTCTTAGTCCATCTTTCTATCCATCACCAGATGTGCTCCCATCTGTCCACCGCCCTATGTTCCCAAGGACCCATATTCCCGCCAATCCATGGCCGCCTGTCCCCAGTGATCTATCCATCACCCTCTATATAGAAGAATTGAACCCATCAGTTCTGTCTGCAGGGACCATCCCCGAATGGCCCCTTGGGCGTCTGAGTGGGGAGCTTTAAAGATAAGAAGGTAAATAAAAAGAATCCAGCTACGCAGTGTTTGTTTTTAACAGGGGCTCAGTCACCTTGATGTTAATTTGAAGGTTTGCACAGCATAGTTCTGACTGATTGTCATTGAACTCGCTTGAATACGGGTAATTTTACCAGGTGTCCCATATTCAGCAGAGGGAAATAGCTGAATTTGATAGCAGCCTTCAACTACCTGAAGGGGGGTTCCAAAGAGGATGGAGCTCAGCTGTTCTCAATGGTGGCAGATGACAGAACAAGGAGCAATGGTCTCAAGTTGCAGTGGGGGAGGTTTAGGTTGGATATTAGGAAAAACTTTGTCACTAGGAGGGTGGTGAAGCACTGGAATGGGTTCCCTAGGGAGGTGGTGGAATCTCCTTCCTTAGAGGTTTTTAAGGTCAGGCTTGACAAAGCCCTGGCTGGGATGATTTAGTTGGGATTAGGTCCTGCTTTGAGCAAGGGGTTGGACTAGAACCTCCTGAGGTCCCTTCCAACCCTGATAGTCTATGATTCTATGAAGGGGTTCGGGTCCTGGCAGTGCTTACTGGGGCTCAAGGAAGCAGTCACCTGGTCCCTGAGGCAGCTCTGTGGGGGGTGCGCTGCCTTCATGCCCTCAGGCTCCGCTCCCCGCAGCTCCCATTGGTCACGGATCCCGGCCCATGGGAGCTGCAGAGCCGGCACTGGGGTGGGGGCAGCATGCGGAGCCTAGGGGTTGCAGGGACCTGGCGGCCGCTTCCGGGAGCCACGTGGAGCTAGGGTAGGCAGGGAGCCTGCCTTACCCCGGGCCCCCGCTGTGCCGCCGACCTGACATTTAACGGCCCGGTCGGCAGTGCCGACTGGAGCCACCAGGGTCCCTTTTTGACCAGGCAACCCTGGTCCCCACTGACCCGTGGCCGTCTGTCTCCATGGATCTATCCATCAGCCTCTATGTAGAGGAATTGAAACCATCAGTTCTGTCTGCAGGGACCATCCCCCTCCAAACAGCCCGCATGGCCCCATGGGCGTCTGAGCGGGGAGCCCTGTTCCCTGGGGGATGAATTGTTCCATTTCTCCCGCTCACCTTCTCCCGCCGGCTCCATCAGGGGGGGATCCGGCTGCTGGGGCCCAGCTCGGTGGGTTCCCTCTGTGGGATAAAAACGAGCGTCGGGTGGGATGGGGGAGGGACAGAACCGAGCACCCAGGCCCGGGTGGGAAGGGGCTGAAATGGTGACGCTGCTCGGACCATGACCCGGCATTTGTTACGGCTTTAACTGTCCGGGCTGGTGGGGAGTGAATTCAGCGCTGGGGCCAGGGCCGGCTGGGCAGCCCCTGGACCCTGACTCCTCTGTGCGTCCCCAGAGCGGAGGCAGCCAGGGAGGGAGCATCCCCCTGGGAAAGCCCCTGCTCTGTAGCTCCCCCTGGGGGCAGGGATCCCTCCTTCCTGAGCCCCAAACCTCCAGCAGCTGCTGCACCCCCTTGCTGGGGAACCCCCTAGTGACTCCGTCCCCGCTCCCAGGCCAGGAGGGGAGTGGGGTCTAGTGGGGAGAGCAGGGAGGATGGGGGCCAGGACTCCTGGGTTCTGTGCACAGCACCACCACTGACTTGTAGGGGACTGTGCAAGTCTCTACTATACACTGAGGTTTATAACCTTCAGCTCCGCCCATCACCCCCTAACTGATGTGTTGCAGGGAAAGGCCCCCCCTGCTCTGCAGCTCCCCCTGGGGGCAGGAATCCTCCCTTCCTCTGCCCCAAATCTCCAGTTGCTGCTTCTCCCCCCTGGCTGGGGAACCCCCCAGTGACTCCGTCCCCACTCCCCGGCCAGGCGTCCCCTCTGCTGGGCCCAGGGCAAAGCCTGGCTCTCAGCATCCCATCGGTGCAGAGACCCCTTGTGGATCTGGCTGGGTGTGGGGCTGGGAGCCGGGACCCTGAGCCGGGCCCCTCCCTCACCTCCTACAATGATCTTGACGGGGTCACTGAGATCCAACCAGCGATTCTGTTCCGTTATGGAGCGATAGTCGCAGGTGTAGCTCCCTCCATCTTCCCAGCCGACACTGGCGATGGGAAATTCAGGCACGGTCCCATCAGGCACCATCCGCACCTGCAGGTTTGTTTATCCAGTTTTACGCAGAAAGAACTCCGTGCCCGGGTACAAACCCTCACAGCGAATGGTGACGCTTCCCCCGAGCGCCACCACCCTGCTGGGGCTCACCCAGATGGGAGGTTTGGGGTATTCTCGCCCTGCTTTCAAGAAGAGAAAGGAGTTAAACAGGGGAGACACACACCCCCGCCTGCCCCTCCCCAATTCAGTCCATCCGTCATTCGGCCTCTCTAGGAGTCTGTCCCCTACCAGGGTTGGCACTGCTGCCCATGGGGCTTGGGGGCAGGGGGTTCACCCAGACGTAGCTCAGGACCCAGCTGCATGAGAGATCACCTGCCCCCCCGACCCCACCTGCGGCCAGCCAGGGAGCCTGACCAGTGGGCCCCCTGCAGCTCTGTACCCCGCCCCGGGGTTGGAAATAGAGTCTGTGACGACAGGAAATAGAGTCTGTTACAAGACCCACCTTTCCCCAGGCCTTGGGATTGGGGGGGGGGGCTGTAAGTGCAGGGGAGGGAGCTGTTGGGTGGATCTGGGGGCAGGGGTGGATCTAGGGGGTTCTCCCCCACAGCTGCACTGACCGTGAACCTTTCGGTTCCCCAAGGGGATCTAGAGCCCATGGACGGGCCCTATTAGCATTTGTATGAGCTGAAATAAATCCACGTGCCGCCCCCAACCCACGATCCTCACAGCCTGTGGGGGGCAGGCCCAGACCCTGGGATCCAGATTCGGCTCCTAGTTACTCCATGGGTGCGTTGGGGTCACAGAAGAACGAGGCCGGGTCTGAGCTCACAGGGGGGAGTTTGGGTTGAGTTTTGGGGAAGGTTCAGGGCTCAGTTCCTCTTTTCCCCACCCCACGTATCCCCTCCCCCGTCCTTGATGTTACCTTCCTCCCCATAGAGTGATACTCACCTCCCCACGCCCCGCTGTGCCCGGCCAGCCAGCAGCCTGGAAAGGAAACTGGTGTTAGGGGCTACATCTCAGAGCAACTGGATCCTACACCCTGGTCTCAGATCCTCCCCATGGGCACACGCCCTGGTCTCAGATCCCCCCCATGGGCACACGCCCTGGTCTCAGATCCCCCCCATGGGCACACGCCCTGGTCTCAGATCCCCCCCATGGGCACACGCCCTGGCTTTATCCAACACTCACCAAGTAAGAGAACAATGAGAGCAGATGCCATGATGGGGGCAGCGAGGGGCCCCTCAGCGCTGCCTCCAACACCCCAGAGCCCAGCTGCATCGAGCCCCAAATGAGAAACTCAGCTGGTGGCTCCAGCTACAGGAAGTCAATGATGTGTCATCTCTTCCTGTGTCCATCACACCTTGTCTCTAATCTGCAGGCAAAATCTAGCACAGCCGAAGCAAGCAGAGGTCCCTACAAAACCCAGGAAACCCTGGGCCTATCAGCCTGGCCAAGCATCCTGCAGCTCCCAGCTTGTCTATGTCTCTGTGGGGAGTGGGGACAGGTCACCCTCAGTGTAACTTACAGCCTTGGGGAAGGTGCATCGGGCTGGGAGCCAGGAGACCACAGGGTCTTGTCTTCAATCTTCAACTGACCACTACAGTAGAACCTCAGAGTTACGAACTGACCAGTCAACCACACCCCTCATTTGGAAATGAAAGTGAGCGATCAGACGGCAGCAGAGATAACTTTTAAAAAAAAGCAAATACAGAACAGTTCTGTGTTAACCATAAACTGCTAAAAACACAAAGGGAAAGATTTGACAAGGGAAAGAAACTGTTTCTGTGCTTGCTACATTTCAATTAAGATGGTTAAAAGCAGCATTTTTCTTCGGCATTAGAAAGTTTCAAAGCTGTGCTAAGCCCATGTTCAGTTGTATGAAGTCAATGTTCACTTGTAAACTTTTGAACGACCAGCAATAACCTTTTGTTCAGAGTAGTGAACATTTCAGAGTTACAAACAACCTCCAATCCCGAGGTATTTGTAACTCTCGAGTTCTCCTGTATTTCCATAAAGATTCACAAACAGACCCCCTCCCACACACACACACACACACACACACAGCCTGCTTTGTTGCATTCTGAGTTCAAAGCTGGCTGGTGACCCATGTAGGTAAAATTAATACGTGATCACACAATTAAAGGGGGCAGAGTTGAGGAAAACTTAACTGTGGTATTTCCTGGTGCTGGAGGATTCCCTCTCAGCCTGAAAATCTGCCCACCTGTGACATGAGCCGTGGCACCGTGTGACGAGCGGGTGCAAGGGGGAACACCTGGGTTTGCTGCTCCTTGCGCCACAGCTGAGTGGTGATGGTGCGTTTACACTGTAACGCCTGGTTCTAAGGGGCTTTTCTCAGTGTGTGAATTAAATCAACCAGGTTCAAAAGAAAATCAGAGAAAGAGAATTTCCATCCCGGGCCCCCAATGGGTCACCAGCCAGGAGAGACCCAGGGACTTTCTAATGCCCCTGCAGAGACCCTGCCTCCAAGCTGGAGGAGACACAGTCAGTGGTTATGTGGCCAGGCTTCTAGAGAGGGACGTGACACAGGCTTTGTTTATACGCCATTGGCTAGAGGGCAGCAGGAAGCTGGGGGTCAGGGGGCTCCATTCCCGGCTCTGGGTGGGGAGTGGGGTCTAGTGGTTAGAGCAGGGGGCTGGAAGCCAGGACCCGGGTGTGATGGTTGCACCATTGCCCGTCTGTTCTCACACAGCGCTGGGTAACACCGGGGGCACCGTGACTCGGGGGCAGCGTTAAATGTGCTTCAGCCACCCGGCCAGATGGTCCCAATGGCCTTCGTAAATCCTGAAGCCCCCTGCTCACCTGCCACCCCCCAACCACTCGGGAGCCTCCCCCCACAGCTGCTCTCGGCCCCACGGAGCAGGAGGGGAAGGAGCAGCAGATTTGTTGCACAGCAGAGTCACTCCCTCCTAGCCTGACCCCCTATCTCCCATCCTCCCCCCGGTCTATCCCCCTTCAAATCCCCCCCAGCCTGCCCCCGTCTCCCCTCCAACCCCTGCCCCCCCATCTCCCCTACAGCCCCCAAGCTCCCACACTGTCCCTTCTCCTCTCAACCCTCTGCCCCCTACCCCCATCTCATGTACCCTCTAACCCCTTGTCTCGGACTCCCAGGCCTTTGTCCCGCCACTGGCCAGAACCAGCCGCTCCCAACATGGGCTGGGCCTCCGGGTCATCACTTCCTTGGTTCCACCACGTCCAGGCGTTGTCCAGTGTCCAGGCTGCTAGGCGAGGTCACACCTGGCCCTCTGCACCAACACCCCCCTCTCCCACCACCTCATTACACACACCGCACACAGGGGAAACTGAGGCAATCACAGTGCTCATACAAAGCACCAAGAAAATTCCCCACTTTGTCACATGGAGGGACCTGTCCAACCTCCTTCTCAGGTGACGTCCACTGCAGGATCTATTCTTAGCCAAGTGGTGTGGGACTAGGGTGACCAGATGTCCCGATTTATAGGGACAGTCCCGATTTTTGGGTCTTTTTCTTATATAGGCTCCTATTACCCCCCACCCCGTCCCGATTTTTCACATTTGCTGTCTGGTCACCCTATGTGGGACAGAGATGGGATGGGGGGGCTGGGAGGGGTTGTGGTTTACGGCCCCTATGAGGGGGGGACGTAGGGTAAATTTAGATCCTGAGTTGTTAAAGGAGCAGCCAATAAAACCACAAAAGGGGAAGTCTGCCCAGAACCGGCGCTCGCTTGCTGTTTCTGCTACTGCCACTGAAACTCTGAGTAAAGCTGATGCCCAGAACATACCCTGTTATATACCCCAGCTGTGGGAGGAAAGCGGGGTCTAGCAGTTAGAGCAGGAGGGCCCCACACCTCTCCCCCCGAGCGATCCCATCTCCCCCAGGTGTTACACACACTCCTGGTGTGGGGACAAGGGGGCTGTTGTTGTCCCACAAACTTATACAGGATTGTTTTAGGGGTCAAGACAAAGATGCCACATTTATTATTAATCTGTAACTATTAGCAAATACCTTAATGCTTATACACATACACTCACACACACACACACACACACACCAAAATGTTCTGCAGCTGCTGGATAGTTACCGGTCCTGATTGTAGTTTGAGTTCGCAGCTTGGGATCGGAGCTCGTGGCAGCTAACTGGCCAGGAAAGCTGAGCCCGAGGAGGAGCCGGGTCTCTGTCGGGCGCGCACCGATGCTCCTTGATGTTGATAGCAGAACGTTACCCCAAGTCTCTTATCTTACCCTTCCTTTTTTATAGGCTTTTAGTTTGGATTCAAAGTCTCTAGGTCTTGCTGTGTCACGCCGCCTCTGGGTTTGGTGCTTGATCACCCATCAATTGCAGGTGTGACTGTCAGCCTGGGACCTGGCTTTGATCTTCCTTCTGTTGTTTTTTCTTTTTAGGGTGGATGCTTCTTGCTTGAGTTAGGGCTGTTGTCTAGTTCTTCAGCCGTTGGTATTTCAACTTTATCTCATCAGCAGGGGCTGGTGCTGGAGGTTGATTCTATCACCCATACATACCTCATTCACACATCTCAACTAGACTAATCAAATTACAGTCTGGCTTGCAAAAATGGAGGCTGCAGCACAGGCCTTCTACAAAATGGAGTCAGCATTTTAAAATGGGTTTTGAATTACAATATTGCACCGAAGTTACAATGTAGGCAAAATGGCAAGTGTAATGAGAAGTTACAATGGTACAGTGAATAACTAAAAACAATTTCATTCACATTGGTTCTACACTGTGGGGTGCCAGTGGGTGGGGCAGTTTGTGATTCTGTGTTTATTACAAATCAGGAGATTAACAGGATGTGCTCTCCAAGGGAGGGGCTGGGTCACCATCCCAATTGCACAGATGGGGAAACTGAGGCACCAAGTGAGGGGACCTGGTCAAAGTCTAGACCTGGGAATAGAACCCAGGAGTCCTGAGGCCCAGCCTGGTACTTGGTCCACTAAGGCAGTGGTTTTCAAACTTTTTTTCTGGTGACCCATGTGAAGAAATTTGTTGATGCCCATGACCCAGTGGAACTGGGGCTGAGGGCTATGGGGTGTGGGAGGAGGCTCTGTGCTGGGGCGGGGGGTTGGGGTGTGGGAGAGGGTCAGGGCTCTGGGCTGGGGGTGCAGGCTCTGGGGTAGGGCCGGGGATGAGGGGGTCAGGGTGCAGGAAGGGGCTCCAGGTTTGAGGGGACTCAAGGCTGGGGTGGGGGATTGGGGCACGGGGTTGGGGCACAGGCTTACTTCCAGCTGCTCCCGATCAGCGGCGCAGCCGGGATGCAGAGGCAGGCTTCCCATCTGTCCTGGCACCACCAGATGGCGCTGCACCCCAGAAGCAGCCAGCAGGTCTGGATCCTAGGCGGAGGTGTGCAAGCGGCTCCTCGTGGCTCTCGCCCGCAGGCACTGCCCCCGCCGTGGCACTGGCCAATGGGAGTGTGGAGCCGGTGTTCGGTTCAGGGGCAGCGCACGGAGCCCTGTAGCCCCCCTGCCTATGAGCTGGACCTGCTGCTGGGTAGGGACTAGTAGCTTTATTAGTAGTTTTACTAGTACTTTTTACTGGCCGGCCTCTAGAGTCCCTGGGTGCTGAGCAAGGCGACCCAGTGCCTGGCATTCCACGACCCATCACTGAGTCATGACCCGAACTTTGAAAACCACTGCACTAGGGCACAGGACCCATGTGATTGACATGCAGAGCAGGGCCCAGCCCCTCCAGCAGGGAGTGGCAGGGACACACACACACACATACACACACATACATACACTGTTACTCCTGGGGGAATTCTGCGCATCTGCGGACATGCAGAATTCATCTGTCCCACGTAATTTTGTTTTTTCCCTGCATATAATCCATTCTGCCCATTTCATACATTTTTCTCTATGCAGAAGAATAAATGGACACAAATCTGACATCAGGAATCATAACATTCAAAAACCAGTAGGAGAGCACTTCAATCTCCCTGGTCACTCAATAACAGACCTCAAAGTGGCAATTCTTCAACAACAAAACTTTAAAAACAGACTCCAACGTGAAGCTGCAGAACTGGAATTAATTTGCAAACTGGATACCATCAGATTAGGCCTGAATAAAGGCTGGGAGTGGTTGGGTCATTACAAAACCTAAACTTAATTTCCCCAATACTGATTTCTCCCTACTGTTACTCTCACCTTCTTGTCAACTGTCTGTAATGGGCCACTCTCTTACCACTTCAAAAGTTATTTTTCCTCCCTTGGTATCCTGCTGTTAATTGATTTGTCTCATTAGACTGACCTCACACTTGGTAAACCAACCCCCGTCCTTTCATATATTTATACCTGCTCCTGTATTTTCCACTCCAGGCATCCCATGAAGTGGGCTCTAGCCCAGGAAAGCTGATGCCCAAATAAATTTGTTAGTCTCTAAGGTGCCACAAGGACTCCTCCGTTGTTTCTGCCCAAGTGCTGCAGTTCTGCCTTTTTCCCACCAGAGGCCACTGTGGCACCACAGCAGCCAGCAGCAGGAACACAGCGCGCTGTTCTGGCGCCACAGCGGCCCCCTGCTGGGCAACAGGCAGAACTGCAGCACTTCTGGGGCAGAATGTATTTCTGTGGGGAAAAAAATTCTCTGCCTGCCCAGTGCTGCAGAATTCCCCCAGGAGCAGAAGTTCATCACAGCACCTGCCGCAGAGCCAGGTTAGGGCAGAGTGGGGCACCCAGGGCTGCTGGGGGGTCACAGACTGGGGCTCAGGAGCTAGTGGGGTGACAGCGTTGAGTCTGGGGATGGGGGAGGAGGCTGCAGAGACCCATGGGGACGGGGGTTGCGGGGACAGGGACTGATGTGCCTGACTGAATGGGAGAGGCTTGGGGTCTGCATGGGGGAGGCTTCCCAGCTCCCTAACAACCTCCCCCCCACTGAAAAAAAACAACCTTCTCTCACCCACACCCAACACCTTCCAGGTTCACTCCCAGGCTCCTTCCCTCTCCCTCAGCTCCTCCATTACCCCTGACTCTCCCAAGCCTTTGCACTTGTAACCCTTCTGCCCATCTAAGTTGGCAGCAACAAGGGCCGGGTTCTGTATCTAGGGGTTCTGTTTCAATAACACAATGCAAAACCGGCTCGAGCCCCCACCCAGTGACCTGGGACAATTACATACCACCCCCCTGGGTACCTCTAAGAGGCAATACTTCCCCTCTCGCAAGCACGGAGTCTGAGTGTAGCAGAAAATGTTTAATAACATGAGGTAAACGACATCAGCATAAGATTGGAAAAACACCACAAACAGGATTCATAACACAAACCATGAGCAAAACCCACCCCAGCAAATTGGGCTGTGTCCTTTCCCTTTGTCTCTTGAATCCAACAACCCAAAAATCACCCAGAGTCCCCAAAGTCCAACACCCCCAAAGTCTCTTGGGTCCAGCAACCACCCAAAGTCCCCAAAGTCCAACAACCCCCAAAGTCTCTGTCCCTGGTCAGTGCAGCCCCAGAGCCAAAAGGGGGGGCACGCAGGGTGTTAAGGGGCACCTTACGTGATCCGAGGCTGGCCAGCCGTCTGTTTCTCCGTGGGGGTTCCGCCGCAGCCTTCACCACGAGCCAGTCCACTTTCCTGCCATCCCACGAACTGCTCCGCTCTACAAGCTGCTCCGCTCCACTCCGCTCCGCTCACCGACCTGTGAGCCGTTCCAGCCGTCCCCGCAAACAGCTCCGCTCGCCGTTCCTTGGGCCACTCCAACCGGCCCCACAAGGCTCCACGCCGCTCCTCCAGTCGTCCCCACAAATTGCTCCACCAGCTGCTGAGCAATATAGCTTCAGGCTCCCCCACTTGTTAACACTTCACTCAGTGATCTCAGCTCTTAATAACTTTAGCTCTTTTGTGATTTCAGCTCTTAGTGATTTCAGCTCAATAGTAGGGGAGCCCTAGTGCTGGTGCACCATTGGCCCAAAGTGAATTCAGCTCAGCAGTCTGTAACTAGACTTCTAATGGAATCAAAGTTAGCTCTAACATTCAACAGTGGAGAGAGAAGGTGGTGCAATTGGTGTTTCAAACCCTCAGAGGGGGCCCATACCATCAGGTACAAATACCTGTCCCCATCCTCTCTCAATTCACTGGGTTTTGTAACCCATGCCCCTTGTCAAGCAAGTGCTACTTAGGTAATGGTGAAGGACTCACTCAGTCCTTCTGTCATACAACAGTTCCACTGGCCTTGATTCACAGAATCAGGGTAACAAAACTTTATTCTTCCTGCCCCAATAATAGAGAAACTGGGGATCCCCCACCAGCCAAAGTAACCACTTTCAGTTGCTGTTGTTCCATGCCAGGCGAGTGGGTGTGCCTATGCAAACAAGATCAGCCCCTGGAGTTCTTTTCCACACTCGCCATAATTCACCACCAGATGTCAGGGTAGAGCTCATCCTGACACTGCTTACACACTGCTTCTAGGGTGACCAGATGAGAGGAAGAAAATATCGGGACACATGAGGGGGGTTACCAGCGGAGCAAAAAAAAAAAAAAAAAACACTGGAGTGCTGCCGGCAGAGCAAAAAACACCCAAACATTCATTGCAGCTGAAGCCATCTTCTTGCGCTGTCTTTCTTGGCTTTTGTGAGTAGGGTGACCAGATGTCCTCTTTTTATAGGGACAGTGCCGATATTCAGGGTTTGTCTTATATACACACCTAAAATCCTCTACTCCCTGTCCCGACATTTCATCCTTGCTATCTGGTCACCCTAGTTCTGAGTTCCAGCTCAAATCAAGACAGTTAGTCCTCCATGCCGTCTCTGTCCCTTGTGAACGGGACGTTCTCCCTGCCAGCTCTGTGCCTGGCGCCCTTTGACAACACAGCTCGGCCACGAGGGTCCCTATCCACAGGCTCCCCGCTCACTGGGGCCCTTCATTTCTGGTGCCGGTTGCTACCTTGCTGGTTGCTGGTGTCTCTCTCCAGGGCCTGGGCAGCCTCCCTCCAAACTCTACCAGCCCTTTCTGCCGGGAGCACTCCGGGGTGCGGGGAGCTGCTGCCTGCTGTCCCATCTGTTTCTTTCTCACCCTACTTCAGCTGCCCAGGAATCCTTGGGGTTCTCCCCACCGCAGCTGTTTCGTGGCTGTTTTCGAGGAATCCCCCCTCTTTCAGCCCCGAATCTCCAGCAGCTGCTCCTTATCCCAGCTGGGAACCTCCAGTGACTCCGTCCCCACTCCCCAGCCAGGCGTCCCCTCTGCTGGGCCCAGGGCTCAGGGCAGAGCCTGACTCTGAGCACCGAGATCCCCTGAGTGTCCGGCTGGGAGTGGGGCTGGGAGCAGGGATACTGAGCTGCGCCCTCACCTGCTACCACCAGCTCCACGGGGTCGCTGGGCTCTGACCAGACGGGCAAGTCTAATTTGGTGCTATATCGGCAGCTGTAGCTCCCTGCGTCAGTTCAATGCCATTTCTTTGTCTGTCTGTAACACGATAATTTTTGAAGACAACGTTAAATTGATTCCAAAATTTCTGGGCATCGGTGGGAAGAACCTTGTTGATTTTGGTGACAAGTGGAAAACAGCAGCACCAGAAAAGCCTGATTTTCTGCACCATCCCCATTAAATTGGTGCTCTAGGCAGAGGCGCTTTGTGACATCAGAGTTAACTCAGCCAGTCAGTGCTAACTCTTTCCAGGTGATTTGCATAATTCAACCCCATTGGTTAAAATGAGTCAACCTGCGGGTTTCAATGGGGAGAGATGACACAGGCAGGTGGCAGGGTGAGGATTTAAGATCAGGGTTAGTGGAGTGAGTGTGTGATGGGCGGGTTGCTGAGTTATGGTCGATGTCATAAGGCTACTGCTCAGCTCCTCTGCCTGTAGCACCACATGAGCACCGACTGCCAAGGGGAAGTTTTTGTTCATCTGAAACTTCTGAAACAAGAAGAACAGACGAGGAATGGCTCAGACAATTTGACAATAAACTGTAGGGTTTGGGGCATTGACCATGCAATTGTTACTGGTTCAGGGACGGAAACTGGGCCTACAGAAACAAACAAGTGTCCGACCCTCTAGTTAGTCTCTTTTAAGGTCGATTAAATAATTTTCAATGAATTATTGATATGATGAATTTTGCTGCCTTCTCTCCTATAACCGAATATGAGCAGTTGATGATTCTCTTGAATGTGGAAGTTCTTCTTAAATCAGGGTGAATCAAAAGGATTTTTTCAAAAACAAAAAAACCACAAAAGGGATTTAAGAAAAATGTCAATTGGATTATTTTCATTTAAAATAAAAACATGGGTCTTTTTTTTTAAAACAAGACTATTGGGGATTAAATTGGAAATTATGACAACCCATGTTAATGCCTAGACTTGCTATAGTTTGGTCCGCGTTTGCTTCCCAGTTTTAATGGAAGTCAAACCGCTGAATTTGTGGAAGTCGTTGGCTCAGCACCTGGAACCAGAGTTTGTTGAAAGGGTAAAACCAGCTTTTGACAGCAGTAGCCTCTTCTGCAGGCACAGAAAGAATATTTTCTTCATTTCAGTGTATTCAGCTAATTCAGTTCAATGACACGTTCATTCAAATTTCAGATACTGACGGGGAGTTGAGAAAGCAGGAAAGCTTCTTTTACTCTTCCAATCCATGAATAAATACTACATGTGGGGGGATCTAAAATCTGAGAGATACGATGACTAGAAACAATCAGTTCATGTCACTAACTGCAGATACCTCCTTACATCAGTTAGGTTCAAATGAAAAATACGTTTCAATACACTTTTTTTTATTATGTATTCAGCACATTTAAGATAGTTTTATTTAATTAATAAACATATTGAAAATGCTGTTTCTGTGCATTTTTGAGTGCATTTGAATTTCCATCCAAACAGAGCTTGGACAAATCAGAAGTAAAAAAATCATCCTCATCTAGGAAATAAATGTATCATTTGCCATTTTCCAACATAATCAAAATGTAAAAATTAGACTGAAGAAATGTAAATTACTCCATATAACTGCTTCAATCAATGTGCATAGATATAGTTTGCCATCATGGTTAGCAAAAGAAAAAGCACCAGATTTAGTGTAAAAACTATATTTAGTTGCAAATCAACATTTTTAATGGTTATCAACTAATGAGAATCAACCTATCATTAGGAAAATAACTAAAAAGTACAACATTAAAACCTCCTCGCCCCCCTGGTGTAACCACTGGACACCACTTCCCATCCGGAGCCGGGGAGAGAACCCAGGAGTCCTGAATCCTAGGGCAGGTAGATCAGGGTGGGAAGCAGAGCTGGGGTCTCATCTGCTCTGTCTCGGGGCTGGTCCTTACCCTGCAAAGACATGAAGCAGATTTGTCCATGAGTCGACTCTGATCCCCATGTATCAGCCCTGCCCCTCTGCCCTACAGGGCAGCCGGGACGGGGGAGCCAGGACAGAATCCCTGCCCCCCATGCTCTGCCAGGGGGAGCCCCGCCCCCTCCAGCTGCTGACCCTGGATACCCTAGAGACAGGTTCCCACCTCCGGCAGCAAAGTGGCTCCTACCGAGCCCCCTGCCCCACCCCCTGCAGCCCAGCGCCCCCTAGTGCTGCCCAGGGGCTTTGGGGCCAGCTCTCACTGCCAGGGGAGTGCGCCCCCAGGCCCTGGGTTTCCTTCCCTGTCTGCCATGCAAGCTATGACACCTTTACAGCCCGACTTAGCAGCGGCTTTAACCCTTCCCTCGCTGGGTGGAGCACTCACTTCCTCGGGTTTTCCTGTAAAAGAGGAAGGCCAGGAGACGGTCCCTGCCCCAGCCAGGTGCCATTGACACCTGGAGTCACTGCGGAGCAGGTCTGGGCATGCCTGTCCCTATTTCAGAGGAGGAACGTCCCTCTGTCTACAGAGCTACAGGGGAGCTTGTCTGCCAAACGGGGCTGTATCGAACCAGGGGGCGCTAATTCCGACAGCCTAGACCTGCTCTGAGACCCCCGCGATGGTCTGGCTGGGGGTGGGGCTGGGAACAGGGACGCCGAGCCGGGCCCCTCACCTCTCACCAGCAGCTGCACGGGGTTGCTGGGCTGCGAGGAGACGAAGGGCTCTGGTTGGGGCCGGTAGCTGCAGCTGTAGCTCCCTCCGTGCTGCTGGCCCACGGTGGGGATGTGGAACTCGGCCCCGTCCCCAGCAGGGTCCATGTGTTGCTGCAGGTTCGGGTCTTCAGTCTTGTGCAGGAAGAACGTCACATTCTGGCGCTGCCCCTGACACCTGATGGTGACGTTTGCCCCTGGGGCGGTGACCCCAGTGGGGCTCAGAGAGATGGAGGGTCTGGGTAAGCTGGGATCTGTTCACAGGAGACAGGCTGTGAGAGCCAGACCCGGGCACCCACCCAGCCCCGGCCTCCCCGACCGGCCCCAGCCATGGACAGATCCTGGGGCCCCCGGGCAGAGATTCTCTCCCAGATCCCAGAGTTCCCCCCACCCACAATCCCAGCCCTGAGAGCTGGGCTCCCAGCCCCACAGACATGGAGCCGCGGCTCCCTAGTTCTTGGGATCCTCATATGCCTGTGTGTGGCCCCGGTCTCATTCGCTGCATCCAGCCCCCCGAGCACAGAGTGACTCACAGGCTGGTCTCTGGTGCACGGCACCACCCAACACCACAGGCCCTGAGCTGCACACAAGAAGGGAGTCAGCCTCCCATTCTACATAGCGGGAAACAGAGGCACAGACATAGTCACTTTCCTCAGTGAGCTCCCAGGGGAAGGGACTGTCTCTTCACTCTGTGTTTATGCAGCACCTGGCACAACAGGGCCCTGATCATGGCAGGGGCCCTACATGCACCCGCTACACAAGGGATCCAGTGCTATTGAGGTCTCCGCTAACTGTGGGTATCTCGGTTTGTGGGCGCTCAGCCTGAGAACCCTGAAGATTGAGGCCCCCCCACAATGAAGGACACTTTTGAAAACCGTGGTGTGCTCCCATCACACAGCGTCTATGGCCGCAGCAGGAGCTGGGCCAGATCTCCTGGGTCCCAGCCCAGCGCCGTGTCCAACAAGCCACCGCTTCTCCTGCAGCCCCTGCCTCATTCAGCCCGGGCCGAGGCACTGCCTGGGGCGGGCGCTGGACAACAGGGGGGAGGGGCTCACGGGATAAATAGCGACTCACGGTTCATACAAACTGGGGACAGTGTTAAAGTAGCCTCCAGGAGCTGCTTCTCCACCCTGGCTGGGGAACCCCCCAGTGACTCCGTCCCTCCTCCCCAGCCGGGCGTCCCCTCTTTGGGGTCAGGGCTCAGGACAGAGCCTGGCTCTGAGCGTCCCATTGGTACCGAGCCCCCGTGAGGGTCTTGCTGGGGATGGGGATGGGGCTGGGAACGGGGACGCCGAGCCGGGCCCCTCACCTCTCACCACCAGCTCCACGGGGTCGCTCCACCTGACGAACGGCTCCGACCTGATGTGATGGGAGCAGCTATAGTTCCCGCCCTGCTCCCGGCGCACGTTGTTGATGGGAAACACAAACTTCGACTTCTCCGAATCCACGTGTGCAACATGGTGTCCCCCTTTATTCAGCACGATCCGCACGCCCTGGCCCTGCCCCCAACAGTGGATGCACACAGCTCCCCCCAGTAAGACGTCCCCTCTGGGGCTGATGGAGGGCTTGGGCAGAGTGGGCTCTGGGAGCAGAAGGAGACAGGCCGTGAGACGCAGACCCCGGGTGGGGAGGGGCCGACACGGCGACCCAGCCACCGGCCCCCACCCAGCACAGCTCCCCATTGAGTGCTGGGCATCCAGGGGAGTGGGGAGGGGCCGGCTGAGCAGCCCCTAGGCCCCAAAAGCTCTGTGTGTCCCCCGAGATGGGGAGTATCCCCCTGGGAAAGGCCCCCTGCTCCGCAGCTTCCCCTGGAGCCAGGGATCCCCCTTCCCTCGGACTTAAATCTCCAGCGGCTGCTGCTCCCTCCAGTGACTCCATCCCCCATGGGCGGTGGGTGGACCCCCCTTTCCGGGAGGTTAGCCCTGCAACCCCAGCCCCCCCCTGCACAAGGCCCTGCTTCTAGTGGCAGGAGCCCTGAGTGCCCCTCGCCACCCCCTCCCCCGGCCAGAGAACCCCCGGACCAGCCGGAACCCCAAGACAGCCCCCCACCCCCACCGTCAGAGGACCCCCGGCACAGCTCCTGTCCCGGGTCAGCCGCAGCCAGCCAACCGACCTGAGCCCCAGCCATGCCGGCCGACTGACCCCAGCCTGGCCAGCCCGAGCAGCCCCAGTCACGCCGGCTGGCCCGAGCGACCCCAGCCCTGCGCCGGCCAGAGCAGCCTCAGCCCCCGGCTGACCAATCCCAGCCCCCGGCCAGCTGGCCAACCCCAGCCCAGTCCCGGGTCAGCCACAGCCACCCAACCAACCTGAGCCAACAGTCATGCGATGCCAAGAGCCCCAGCGGCGCCAGCCGGCCTGGGTGACCCCAGCCCTGTGCTAGGCCAGAGCAGCCCCCAGCCCCTGGCCCCGGCCAGCCCCAGGCCCCGGCCAGCTGGCCAACCACAGCCCAGTGTCCCTCGGCAGTAGGGTTACCATCCTTCCATATTTCCCCAGACATGTCCGGCTTTTGCATCTCTAAATAGCCGTCCGGGAGGAATTGGTAACAGGGTTAAAAGGTCCGGGATTTTTCCCCCTCCCTCCCTCCCTTCCATGCAGTGTGCGGCGTGGTTGATTGGGCGGCTGGGCCTGATTGAGCCGCTCCCATTGGCCTCCAGCAGCCAGAGCCCCTCCCCTGCTCCCCCCTGCTGCCTGCAGCGTGTTTTGCCTACACGTGGACATGGGCATGGTAAGGGGAGTCCCGGGGGGCAGTCAGGGAGCAGGGGGAGGGTTGGATGGGTCCCCGGCCTCCACCTGCCACTCCCCCTCCACGCATCCCGCCCTGGTGGGTCCCCCCTCCCTGCCTGCCTCTCCCCTGCCTGCTTGTACTGCCAGAGCCAGCAGCAACTGCTGTCTGCTGCCCCCGGGTCCTAGTGCCCCCCACCACTAATGGCAAGACAGGCTGCCCTTACCCTGCCCTTCCACCCTAGCCCTGAGCCTCTCCAATGCCCCAAACCCCTCATCCCCAGCCCCGGCCCTCATCCCCCCGCACCCTAATCCTCTGCCCCAGCCCTGAGCCCCCTCCTGCATCATGAACCCCTCATCCTCAGCCTCACAGCCCTCACCCCTGCATCCCCTCCTATCCCCAAACTCCCTCCCAAACCCCCTCCCCCTTCCCACACACCCCCTCCTGCCCTCAAACTCCCTCCCAAAGCCTGCACCCCCTCCCTTTGCACCACCTCCCACCCCCAAACTCCATCCCAGAGCCTGCACCCCTCACCCCCTCCTGCACACCCACCCCCTGTCCCAGCCCGGAGCCTGCACCCAGCACCCAAACTCTATCCCAGAGCCTGCACCCTGCACCCCTCCTGCACCCTAATCCCCAGCCCAGGACCTGCACCCCAGACCTCCTCCCCCCACCCAACCCCCCTCCCAGAGCCTTAGGCAGGTGGGGGGGTTCTGGGCACCACCAAAATTTATACAACCCTGCCACCCATGCGAGTGGATAAGGGTCGGGGCAGTCAGGGGACAGGTAGGGTCCTAGGGGGAGCAGTTAGGGTGGGGGGTTCTCAGCAGGGGGCAGTCAGGGGACAAGAAGCAGGGGGGTTGGGGGTTCTGAGGGGGGCAGTCAGGGGGTGGAAAGTGGGAGGGAGTGGATGGGGTGGGGGCGGGGCTAGAGCGGGGCTCCCCCCCACCCAGTTTCCTTTTTTTTGATTGTGGAAATATGGTAACCCTACTCGGCAGCGACTCCAGACAGGGAAGGCAGAGCTTTACCTGGCCTATTATAACCACCACCCACATCGTCCCCGCTCCCCGGCCGGGCATCCCCTCTGCTGGGCCCAGGGCTTAGGGCAGAGCCTGGCTCTGAGCGTCCTACCAGCATGGAGCCCCCCGTGAGAGACTGGCTGGGTGTGGGGCTCGGAGCAGGGACGTCAAGCCGGGCCCCTCACCTGCTACCGCCAGCTGCACGGGGTCGCTGGGCTCTGAGGAGATGAAGGGGTCTGATCGGGGCCGGTAGCTGCAGCTGTAGTTCCCTCCATGCTGCCGGCCCATGGTGGGGATGCGGAACTCGGCCCCGTCCCCAGCAGGGTCCATGTGTCGCTGCGGGTTCAGGTCTCCAGCCTTGTGCAGGAAGAACCTCACGTCCCGGCGCTGCCCCTGACACCGGATGGTGACGTTTGCCCCTGGGGCGGTGACCCCAGTGGGGCTCAGAGAGATGGAGGGTCTGGGTAAGCTGGGATCTGCGCACAGGAGACAGGCTGTGAGAGCCAGACCCGGGCACCCACCCAGTCCCGGCCTCCCTGGCCAGCTGCAGCAATGGACAGATCCTGGGGCCCCCGGGCGAGATTCTTTCCCAGATCCCAGAGTTCCCCCCACCCACAATCCCGGCCCTGCGAGCTGGGCTTCCAGCCCCACGGACACCGAGCCACGGCTCCCTAGTTCTTAGGATCTTCATATGCCCATGTGTGGCCCCTGCCTCATTCGCTGCATCCAGCCCCCCGAGCACAGAGCGACTCACGGGCTGGTCTCTGGTGCACGGCACCGCCCATCACCACAGGCCCCGAGCTGCACACAAGAAGGGAGTCAGCCTCCCATTCTACATAGCAGGAAACTGAGGCACAGACATATTCACTTTCCTCAGTGAGCTCCCGGGGGCTGGGACTGTCTCTTCACTCTGTGTTTATGCAGCGCCTGGCACAACAGGGCCCTGATCATGGCGGGGGCCCTACATGCACCCACAACACAAGGGATCCAGCGCTATTGAGGCCAGCGTTTGCAGAGGTCTCTGCTAACTGTGGGCATCTCGGTTTGTGGGCGCTCAGTCTGAGAACCCTGAAGATTGAGGCCCCTCCACACACACAATGAAGGACAGTTTTGAAAACCGCGACGTGCTCCCATCACACAGAGTCTGTGACCACGCCAGGAGCTGGGCCAGATCTCCTGTGTCCCAGCCCAGCGCCGGGTCCACCAAACCACCACTTCTCCTGCAGCCCCTGCCTCATTCAGCCCGGGCCGGGGCACTGCCTGGGGTGGGCGCTGGAGAACAGAGGGGAGGGGATCACGGGATTAAATAGTGACTCACAGTTCATACAAACTGGGGACAGCATTAAAGTAGCCTCCAGGGCTGCTGCTCCCCGCTGGCTGGGGAACCCCCTAGTGACTCCGTCCCCACTCCCCAGCTGGGCACCCCCTCTGCGGGGTCAGGGCTCAGGACAGAGCCTGGCTCTGAGTGTCCCATTGGCACTGAGCCCCATGAGGATCTTGCTGGGATCGGGGACACCGAGCCGGGCCCCTCACCTCTCACCACCAGCTCCACGGGGTCGCTGGGGTACGACACGGCGAATGGCTCCGATCTGCTGTGATAGGAGACTGGCCTTGAGGGAGAATACCTGAGCATGTCACGTGAGAACCCAGGAAGGGGTTAGAGACCAGGTGACACCTTTGCCCTGGAGACTGAACAAAGGCTGGGGGAGGAGACGCTGGGAGAGGGAGAGTTGCAGGAGCTGGCTGGTGGAATGGCTAGGAGGCAGACGGGGCTCTGACCCCCCAGTGGGCCTGTGGTGCCCCTGGGACCCCAAGATGGACCTAACTGAGGGGGTCCTCTTGTCTGTGCCTGCAAGACCTGTCTTGGACTGTGTTCCTGTCGTCTAAATAAACCTTCTGCCTTACTGGCTGAGAGTCATGGTGAATCGCAAAAAGCCGTGGGTGCAGGGCCTTGTGTCCCCCAACACTCCGTGACAACTGGTGGCAGAGGTGGGATCTACTGCACCCCTTGGATGGCGCTACTTGCAGTAAGTGACTGGAGAGCAGTAAAATGAAGGGGGATTGACAGGGACCAGGTGGGCTGAAGAGTAAGAGAGAGATGGTTTCAGGGGAAAATTAACCCCTGGGAGTGTGTGACCAGTGAGAAGGATTTTTGCAGTAACAGGGTCCCCCGGGGGATTGCAGTGAGCGGTCCCGGGGCGGAGGAGTCTGCAGCTTGACCCTGGCAGAGAGGTGGTGACCTGAAGAGGGGCTGGCACACTAGGGGTCCCCCTGGAATGGTGGAAAGCGGAGAGCACAGGCCGGTGAGTGGCCAGCAGGAGGATGTATGCTAAACGCCTCAAGAGTGACCTGGTGGAGCTGTGCAGGCAGAGGGGGCTGCGCGTTGGGAGGTCCACCAAAGAACAGCTCATTGCCCAGCTGGAGGAGAGGGATCGCTTGGATGAACCGAGCCCTGTCCCTGAGGGAAGCCGCCCGGCGGATGCAGCGTGGGCCCCGGGGCCTGACATGGCTGGGAGGGGTCAGACTGCTGCCGAGGACATCCCGAGACCCTGCCTACCTGTGCCTAGGGGAGGGGTTGGGGGAAGCCCAGCAAATACCGAGGGCACCCTGACCCCGGCAGCCAGCAGGGGATCGTCCTGGAGGAGCTCCCCGTCCCTGGAGCGGATGCGGCTGGAATATGAATGGCAGATGAGACGGGAAGAGCTTGAGTTAAGGAAGCAAGAACTGAAGCAGGAGCGGGAAGAGAGGGAGAAACAACGTCAGCATGAGCGGGAAGAGCGGGTAGAACGGGAGAAACAACGTCAGCATGAGCTGGACCAATGTCAGCATGAGCTGGAACTGGCCAGGCTGAGGAGCAGCGAGCCCCCGGCTGCGGTGAGTGAGGGGGGACCCAAGACTGCAAAGAGCTTTGATAAGTGCTTCCTGGCCCAGCGTAAGGAGGGGGAGGACATGGATACCTTCCTGACGGCCTTTGAGAATACCTGCGAGCTGCTCCAGGTTGACCCTGCAGACAGGCTCCAGTTTCTCATCCCCTCACTGGACCCCACAGCCAGGGAGGTGTACAGCCGACTGAAAGGGACGGAGACAGGGGACTACGAACTGTTCAAAAAGGCCCTGCTCCGCGAGTTTGGGCTGACCCCTGAGATGTACTGGAAAAGGTTCCGGAGTCAGCGTAAAACCCGTGAGGTCACACGCCTACAACTGGCCAACCGGGCGCAGGGGTATGCCCGAAAGTGGACAGCTGGGGCCCAAACTAAAGAAGACCTGCTTGACCTATTCGTACTGGAGCACGTGTATGAGCAGTGCCCATCCAACCTGAGGCGATGGTTGATGGACCAAAAACCAGAGAACCCACAGCACGCAGGCCAGCTGCCCGACAAGTTTGTGAACAGTCGGGCAGGGGATAACAGGGAGGAGTCCCAAAGGAACAGGCCCACCACAATGCAGAGAGAGAATGACCTGGAGACCTCCCACCGGGGAAATATGGAGAACCCCCACCAAAGGGGAACATCCAGCGTCAGGTCCCTCCGACCCGCTCGAGGGGACCCACGGGACATGGGCTGCTATCACTGTGGCCAAAGAGGCCACATACAGGCCAAGTGCCCCAGGCTCAGGGACAGACTGAGCGGACCCAACCCACAGAGGGTTGACTGGGTAGAGACCGAGCCAGGCGAGAAGCAGCGTTCCCAGGAAAGGGGGGCTGGCAGTGTACCACCTGCTAAGGAGGGAGGAGAGCTCCAGGCCAGCTCCTCTGGGGGGCTGGATGCTCCAGACTCAGGGTTTTTTGTTTACAGGGTGGGCGAGGGGTGGTCCCTGTGGAGCGAGTGCCTTGTTCCCCTGGAGGTGGATGGGAGGAAGGTCAATGGATACTCGGACACGGGTGCTGAGTTGACGCTGGCCCGACCCGAGGTGGTAGCGCCAGATCAGGTGATGCCCAACACCTACCTGACCCTGACGGGGGTGGGCGGGACCCCATTCAAAGTGCCCGTGGCGAGGGTACAGCTGAAGTGGGGGGCCAAGGAGGGCCCCAAGGACGTGGGGGTACACCCGTATTTGCCCACTGAGGTGTTGATGGGGGGGACCTGGAGGACTGGCCAAGCAACCCCCAGGGTGCCCTGGTTGTGACCCGTAGCCAGAGCCGGCGAGGGGCACTGCGCTCTGACAGCGGGGAGGGTGCCTTGCCCGAGGTGCAGGACCCTAACCTCGTGGGGAGGGAACACCCAGGGACACGGCTCAGGGAGGCTGCAGCTTCAGACCCAGCCGGTGAGAGAGAGCAGGTGGCCATCCCTGTCCCAGCTGCGGAGTTCCAGGCCGAGTTACAGAAAGATCCCTCCTTGTGGAAGATAAGGGACCTGGCCGACCTCAGTGCGGTACAGACCATGGGGAGAGGTGACCAGAAAAGGTTCCTGTGGGAGAAAAGGTTCCTTTCTCCCACAGGAACCTTTTCTGGTCACCTCTCCCCATGGTCTGTACCACACTGGGGTCGGCCAGGTCCTGTACCGAGAATGGGCTCCCCCAGGGAAAATGGAGTCAGGGGGGATCAGGAGAAGTACCCCAGAAGTACCCCAGAAGTATCGCCGCCAGCTGCTGTGCTGGGCCCATGACACCCCCCTCTCAGGGCACCAGGGAACCTGGCGTACCCAGCAGAGGCTGCTACGGAGCTTTTACTGGCCTGGGGTCTTTGTTACTGTCCGGCAGTACTGCCGATCCTGTGACCCCTGTCAGAGGGGGAGGAAGGCCCGGGACAAGGAGAAAACGGCTTTAGGACACTTGCCCATCATAGAGGAGCCTTTCTAGAGGGTGGCCAAGGACAAAAGGGGGGCTCTGAACCAAGAGAGCCCAAATTACAGCCCTCCAGACTGGAACGCTGGGAGAAGACCCCAGCCCAGTTTGAACCTCAGGGGCATTGGGGTGGAAAAAGGGCACGGGCCACGTAAGCCTTCCCAGATGTGAACTACGAGTGTCATCGAGCACCCCTGACCTGTATGGGGGCGTGAAACTGGAAGGGCCTCGTGTAATTCTCACTAAGGAATGGGAGGGATGTTGGGGCATCCATGGGAACGTGGGTAGGTTCGAACTTCCCCGAGTCACTGGCTGCAGTGACCCCACTCAGTTCGGTCTCGAAGGGGGAGAGGTGTGACGAACTGGGACTGTTCTTAATGTGGTTTTTGAATGCTGAGTGGGGAGTGTTGGCTGGGAAGGCAGGGGAGTGTGGCTAGGATGGTCTCCATTGGGGGATGGGAGACTGGCCGAGGGAGAATACCTGAGCATGTAACGTGAGAATCCAGGAAGGGGTTAGAGGCCAGGTGACACCTTTGCCCGGGAGACTGCACAAAGGCTGGGGGAGGAGATGCGGGGAGAGGAAGAGCTGCAGGAGCTGGCTGGTGGAATGGCTGGGAGGCAGACGGGGCTCTGACCCCCCAATGGGCCTGTGGTGCCCCTGGGACCCCAAGATGGACCTAACTGAGGGGGTCCTCTTGTCTGTGCCTGCAAGACCTGTCTTGGACTGTATTCCTGTCATCTAAATAAACCTTCTGCTTTACTGGCTGGCTGAGAGTCATGGTGAATCACAGGAAGCCGTGCGTGCAGGGCCTTGTGTCCCCCCACACTCCATGACAGAGGGTCTGGCTGGGAGCGGGGACATCGAGCCGGGCCCTCACCTGCTACCACCAGCTCCACGGAGTCGCTGGGCTGTGAGGAGACGAAGGGCTCTGATCGGTTCCGGTAGCTGCAGCTGTAGCTCCCTCCGTGCTGCCGGCCCACGGTGGGGATGTGGAACTCGGCCCCATCCCCAGCAGGGTCCATGTGTTGCTGTGGGTTCAGGTCTCCAGGCTTGTGCAGGAAGAACCTCACGTCCCGGCGCTGCCCCTGACACCGGATGGTGACGTCTGACCCTGGGGCGGTGACCCCAGTGGGGCTCAGAGCGATGGAGGGTCTGGGTAAGCTGGGATCTGTGCACAGGAGACAGGCTGTGAGAGCCAGACCTGGGCACCCACCCAGCCCCGGCCTCCCCGACCGGCCCCAGCCATGGACAGATCCTGGGGCCCCCGGGCGAGATTCTCTCCCAGATCCCAGAGTTCCCCCCACCCACAATTCCGGCCCTGCGAGCTGGGCTCCCAGCCCCACAGACATGGAGCCGCGGCTCCCTAGTTCTTGGGATCCTCATATATCCATGTGTGGCCCCTGCCTCATTTGCTGCATCCAGCCCCCCGAGCACAGAGCGACTCACGGGCTGGTCTCTGGTGCCCGGCACCACCCAGCACCACAGGCCCCGAGCCGCACACAAGAAGGGAGTCAGCCTCCCATTCTACATAGCGGGAAACTGAGGCACAGACATATTCACTTTCCTCAGTGAGCTCCCAAGGGAAGGGACTGTCTCTTCACTCTGTGTTTATGCAGCGCCTGGCACAACAGGCCCCTGATCATGGCAGGGGCCCTGCATGCTCCTGCAACACAAGGGATCCAGCGCTATTGAGGCCAGAGTTTGCAGAGGTCTCCTCTAACTGAGGCCACCCACAATGAAGGACACTTTTGAAAACCGAGACGTGCTCCCATCACACAGTGTCCGTGGCCGAGCCAGGAGCTGGGCCAGATCTCCTGGGTCCCAGCCCAGCCCATGTCCACCGAGCCACTGCTTCTCCTGCAGGCCCTGCCTCATTCAGCCCGGGCCGGGACACTGCCTGGGGCAGTGCCTGGAGAACAGAGGGGATGGGATTAAATAGCGACTCACGGTTCATACAAACTGGGGACAGCGTTAAAGTAGCCTCCAGGGCTACTGCTCCCCCCTAGCTGGGGGACCCCCCAATGACTCTGTCCCCACTCCCCAGCCGGGCGTCCCCTCTGCTGGGTCAGGGCTTAGGGCAGTGCCTGGCTCTGAGTGTCCCACTGGCACCGAGCCCCCGTGAGGGTCTGGCTGGGGGTGGGGCTGGGAACGGGGACGCCGAGCTGGGCCCCTCACCTCTCACCACCAGCTCCAGGGGGTCACTGGGGTACGACACGGCGAACGGCTCCGATGTGCTGTGATAGGAGCAGCTGTAGCTCCCACCGTCCTCCCGGCTCACATTGCTGATGGGAAACACAGCCTCAAACACGTCTAAATCCACAGGCTGGAAATGGCGTCCCTCTTTATTCAGCACAAACCGCACGCCCCGGCGCTGCCCCCGACACCAGACGCTCACGTTTCCCACCAGGGAGACCCCCCTGCTGGGTCTCAGGTAGATGCTGGGTTTGGGGTAGCTGGGCTCTGCAGTGGGAAGCAGACAGGCCGTGAGACGCAGACCCCGGGCGGGGGAGGGGCTGACACGACGACCCAGCCACCTTCCCCTCCCCAGCACAGCTCCCGACTGAGTACTGGGTTTCCAGGGGAGTGGGGAGGGGCTGGCTGAGCAGACCCTGGGCCCCGAGCCCTCTGTGCATCGCCCGAGATGGGGAGAATCCCCCTGGGAAAGTTCCCCTGCTCCGCAGCCCCCCAGGGACAGGGATCCCCCTCCCTCAATCTCCAGTGGCTGCTTCTCCCCCCCAGTGACTCCATCCCCCATGGGCGGTGGGTGGACCCCCCTTTCCGGGAGGCTAGCCCTGCAACTCCACCCTGACGCACAAGGCCCCACTTCCCATGGGAGGAGCCCTGAGTGCCCCTTGCCACCCCCTTCCCTGGCTCGAGAATCCCCGGCTGGCCAGAACCCCGAGCCAGCCCCCCATCCCCACCTCCAGAGAACCCCCGGCACAGCCCCAGTCCCGGGTCAGGCTCAGCCAGCCAACCGACTCCAGTTCCAGCCGTGCGATGCTGAGCAGCTCCAGCTGCATTTGCCGGCCCGGGTGACCCCAGCCCTGTGCTAGGCCAGAGCAGCCCCAGCCCCCAGCCCCAGCCCCCGGCCTTCCTCTGCCCCAAATCTCCAGTGGCTGCTTCTCCCCCTGGCTGGGAAACCCCACAGTGACTCCGTCCCCGCTCCCCAGCCGGGCGTCCCCTCTGCTGGGCCCAGGGATCAGGGCAGAGCCTGGCTCTGAGCATCCTATCAGTGCAGAGACCCCCTGTGGGTCTGGCTGGGTGTGGGGCTGGGAGCCGGGCACTGAGCCGGGCCCCTCACCTCCAACAATGATCTCGACAGGGTCGCTGGGATGCGATGTGCGATTCTGATCCGTTATGGAGCGATAGTCGCAGGTGTAGCTCCCTCCATCTTCCCGGCTGACATTGGCGATGGGAAATTCAGCCACGGTCCCATCAGGCACCGTCTGCCTCTGCGGGTTCAGTTGTCCAGTTTTACGCAGAAAGAACTCCATGTCCGGGTACCGACCCGCACAGCGGATGGTGACGTTTCCCCTGATCGCCACCACCCTGCTGGGGCTCACCCAAATGGTGGGTTTGAGAAATTCACGTCCTGCTTTCAACAAGAGACAGGAGTTAAACAGGGGAGACACAGCCCCCCATATCCCCCTCCCCAATTCAGTCCATCCGTCATTCGGCCTCTCTAGGAGTCTGTCCCCTACCAGGGTTGGCACTGCCGCCCATGGGTTTGGGGGTAGGGGGTTTACCCAGACGTCTCTCAGGACCGGGCTCCATGAGAGATCCCCTGCCTCCCCTCCCCCCCCCGCCTGAGGCCAGCCAGGGAGCCTGACCAGTGGGCCCCTGCAGCTCTGCCCCCCGCCCCGAGGTTGGAAATAGAGTCTGTGACCAGCAGGAATCTCACAAGACCCACGTTTCCCCAGGCCATGGGATCGGGGGGGTGGGGCTGTGAGTGCAGGGGAGGGAGGTGTTGGGGTGGATCTGGGGGTTCTGCCTATGGCTGCACTGACCGTGAACGTTTCGGTTCCCCGAGGGGATCTAGAGCCCATGGATGGGCCCTGTTAATGTTTGTATGAGCCTGGGAGCGGGGGCGGGTGGGGGCAGGACATTAAACTAGAGGATGGTTCCCCACGAGCCAGATTCAGCTCTTAGTTATTCCCTAGTGGGGCCGGGACGGGGGAGGTTCACAGAAGAACAGGGCCGAGTCTGAGCTCATGGGGGGAGTTTGGGTTGAGTTTTGGGGAAGGTTCAGGGCTCAGTTCCTCTTTTCTCCACCCCACGTATCCCCTCCCCCGTCCTTGATGTTATCGTCCTCCCCACAAACTGATACTCACCTCCCCACACCCCGCTGTGCCCGGCCAGCCAACAGCCTGGAGAGGAGACGGCTCGTTAATAACCAGATCCCAGAGCAACTGGATCCTACACCCTGGTCTCAACCCCCTCTCCCCCCATGGGCACATGCCCTGGTCTCAGATCCCACTCCCCATGGGCACACACCCTGGTCTCAGATCCCACCCCCCATGGGCACACGCCCTGGTCTCAGATCCCCCCATGGGCACACGCCCTGGTCTCAGATCCCATCCCCCATGGGCACACGCCCTGGTCTCAGATCTCACCCCCCATGGGCAGACGTCCTGGTCTCAGATCCCCCGATGGGCACACGCCCTGGTCTCAGATCCCACACCTCCATGGGCACACGCCCTGGTCTCAGATCCCCCCATGGGCACACACCTTGGCTTTATTCGATACTCACCGAGGAACAGGATAGTGAGAGCAGATGCCATGATGGGGGCAGCCAGGGGCCCCCTCAGCGCTGCCACCAACACCCCGAAGCCCAACTCAACCAAGCCCCAAATGAGGAACTCAGCTGGTGGCTCCAGCTACAGGAAGTGGACGATGTGTCGTCTCTTCCTGCATCTATCATATGTTGGCTCTAATCTGCAGGTGAAATCTAGGGCAGGCAAAGCAAGCAGAGGTCCCTGCAAAGCCCAGGAAACCCTGGGCCCACGGTAACAAGGGCGAGGTGAGTGAGGCACTTGCCTCGGGCAGGCAAAGTTGGGAGGGTGCAGAAAGTGGTGGAGAGGGGGAAAAAAAGCTGCTGGCACAGAGATATTTATAACCCAGGTGATCTCCCCCCTGGCCCCACCTGCGCCCCCCCCCCGAGTGTCCCCCAACCCCGACTTGCTTCCCCCCCCCCCCGTTCCCGGCCCTGGAGCAGAGCAGCTCCATGCTGCCTCCCTGCCGCAGGGTTCTAGTGCCCCCCTTCTCCCCTGCCAGGGCAGACTGACTCTGAGCCTGCCCTTCCCCCTCAGACCCTTCCCTTTTCTGGCAGGACCCTCCAGCAGCACAGGAGGGCCCCCCACCCACAGTCACCGCTCCTGCCCCATGCTGGGCAAGGAGGCAACCCCATCCCTCACCCCCAGTGAGGCTACAGTCAGGGACAACAGCAGGGGAGGAGGCGCACGCAGCAGCACCCCAGCACCCACCACGGGGGAGGCGAGGGAGATTCCTGGACCTGAGAGGGGCCCTAGGAGCACATGCAGTGACAGTGGTGGGGGTGAGTGTGCTGCTGGGGGGGCAGGAAAGGGGGGCTCCTCCCCCAGAGCTTGCTGCTGCTATCAGGGAAAGGGCTGAGGGGAGTCCCCCTCTCTGGCCCCTGTCCCAGAGCAGCCTGCCTGCACCCCAAACTCATCTGCAGCCCTGCCCCACCCCAGAGCCCACACCCCCAGTCAGAGCTTTCACCCCCCACCACACCCTCAACCCTCTACCCCAGCCCTGAGCCCCTCCAGCACCCCAAACCAGCCAGTCCCAGACAGAGCTCTCACCCCCCACACCCCAAACCTCTGCCCCAGCCCTGAGCCTCTCCCACACCCCAAACCTCCCATTCCCAGCCCCAGCCAGAGCCCTCACCCCCCACACTCCTACTCTCGCCCTGATCCCCTCCCACACTCCAAACCCCTCATCTGCAGCCACAACCCACAGCCCTCACCCCTGCACCCCATCCCTCTGCACCCCTCCCATCCCCAAACTCCCTCCCAGAGCCTGCACCCCAATCTCCTGCCCCAGCCTAGGGCCTGCACCCCAGACCTCCTCCCTCACCCAAACTCCCTCCCAGAGCCTTGGGCGGGTGGGGGGGCAGAGTTTGGGTGGGGCGGGTTCTGGGCACCACCAAAATTTCTACAAACCTGCCACCCCTGATCCTGCCCTGCAAACTTGAACTCCCAGCATTCTCAGGACACATGCTGATATCCAGCACCTCCCTCCTCTCTTAACCTGTGAGTCCCTCTCTGGATTGGAACTGGACTGGAACCAAAGACCATCTTGGAAGCAACATTACCAGCCCAAGCAGTCAAAAATCATGAGTTAGACCCCCCAAAATCACAGGCTCTACCGCCACCACTTCATTCATTCTTCGGCGGCAGGCCCTTCCCTCCAAGAGGGACTGAGGGACCCGTGGCCAAATTGCCGCCGAAGAGCTGGCCCTGGGGGAGGGCGCAATTTTATATTCTTGCCTCGGGCACAAAAATACCTAGTTACGGCTCTGCCTGGGCCCCTCAGCCTGGCCAAGCATCATGCAGCTTCCAGCTTCTCTATGTCTCTGTGGGGACTCGGGAGAGGTCACTGTGATGCAGCAGGGAGTGGGGAGTATTGACCTAGGAAGGTTGCAGGGGAGTTTGGCTGGGACTGTCTGCATGGGGGATGGGAGACTTTCCTTGAGGGAAGATACCTGAGCATGTAACATGAGAACCCAGGATGGGGGGTTGGGGCCAGGTGACACCTTCTGCCCCGGAAACTGGACAAAGGCTGGAGGAGGAACCAGGGAGAGGAGGTGTGAGACAGCTGGAAGGGGTTTCAGTTTGGAGCTGGCTGGGGAAATGGAGGGAGTCCCAGGATTGATCCCAGCAATTACAGACCGGTAAGTCTAACGTCAGTACCGGGCAAGAATAAAATTGTCAGACACCTAGAAGAACATAAATTGTTGGGCAAAAGTCAACATGGTTTCTGTAAAGGGAAATCGTGTCTTACTAATCTATTAGAGTTCTTTGAAGGGGTCAACAAACATGTGGACAAGGGGGATCCAGTGGACATAGTGTACTTAGATTTCCAGAAAGCCTTTGACAAGGTCCCTCACCAAAGGCTCTTATGTCAATTAAGTTGTCATGGGATAAGAGGGAAGGTCCTTTCATGGATTGAGAACTGCTTAAAAGACAGGGAACAAAGGGTAGGAATAAATGGTAAATTCTCAGAATGGTGAGGGATAACTAGTGGTGTTCCCCAAGGGTCAGTCCTAGGACCAATCCTGTTCAACTTATTCATAAGTGAAATGGAGAAAGGGGTAAACAACAGTGAGGTGGCAAAGTTTGCAGATGATACTAAACTGCTCAAGATAGTTAAGACCAAAGCAGACTGTGAAGAACTTCAAAAAGATCTCACAAAACTAAGTGATTGGGCAACAAAATGGCAAATGAAATTTAATGTGGATAAATGTAAAGTAATGCACATTGGAAAAAATAACCCCAACTATACATACAATGTGATTGGGGCTAATTTAGGTACAACAAGTCAGGAAAAAGATCTTGGAGTCATCATGGATAGTTATCTGAAGACGTCCATGCAGTGTGCAGCGGCGGTCAAAAAGGCAAACAGGATGTTAGGAATCATTAAAAAGGGGATAGAGAATAAGACGGAGAGTATCTTATTGCCCTTATATAAATCCATGGTACGCCCTGTCATGGTCAAAGACACCCACACATAATTTTTAGTTCAAAGACTCAAGCCTGAGGCCATCTTTATTGCAATACATACCAGCGCGCTGGGGTGCCATCCGAAAACTGACACCCTGAGCTTGGCATACAGACAGCTTTTTATTTCGTTAAACCGCAAGCATAGTGCAAATAATACGTCATTTATGCAAAAACAAGAGTGGGGGTCTGTTCCCTTTCCCGGCAGCTTCCTTATTATTTATGAAATATTTTATGAAATTTGGGTGCCTATTGGGTGGGGGTTTCTTGGTGGTTTTGACCTGGGTGGTACTTGACATCAGTGGGGGTGTTGTTTTCGTCAGAGTACATATTGTTCGCCGGGGGGGTTTGTTACAGGACGCCCAAAGATGATATATGATTGGCTGGTGGCAGGTAGCTGGACTAAGGAAGCTGACCTTTACTAAAAACAATTTCTTCATATAAGCCGTTACTATGTTTCATCAGTGAGCAGTTATCATGTTCTTTATCTATAAGCGGTTATCATGTTACTAAGGCTTTTCGTGTGGCTTCCTTTTTCCTCCCTCCTCTGGTCATGGCCCATGACCGTATTTGGTAGGGAACTACACAGCCTACGTTGGTTCAGGCTCTGGCCCGTACTGTTTTATGTAAAGGCCGTCTGTGTAGTCTGCTTCTGTCAGAGGGCCTGAATTTGGGCCTTCGGTGTTACTCTGGCTGTCATTTAGAAGGCTCCCTAGTTCTTTTTCCCCACAGCCCACATCTTGAATACTGCGTACAGATGTGGTCTCCTTATCTCAAAAAAGATATACTGGCATTAGAAAAGGTTCAGAGAAGGGCAACTAAAATGATTAGGGGTTTGGAACGGGTCCCATATGAGGAGGGATTAAAGAGGCTAGGACTTTTCAGCTTGGAAAAGAGGAGACTAAGGGGGGATATGATAGAGGTCTATAAAATCATGAGTGGTGTGGAGAAAGTAAATAAGTAAAAGTTATTTACTTGTTCCCATAATACAAGAACTAGGGGCCACCAAATGAAATTAATGGACAGCAGGTTTAAAACAAATGAAAGGAAGTTCTTCTTCACACAGCACACAGTCAACCTGTGGAACTCCTTGCCTGAGGAGGTTGTGAAGGTTAGGACCATAACAGCGTTTAAAAGAGAACTGGATAAATTCATGGTGGTTAAGTCCATTAATGGCTATTAGCCAGGATGGGTAAGGAATGGTGTGTCAGAGAAAAACACAGTTCTCACTCTTTTGGTTGGGTACAGCAAAGTCAGATACTTTATTCTCTCAAGCAATTGCATAAAGGGAGAGAGCTGAACAGGTCTCTGGGAACAGATAAACAATTACAGCAAGAATTTATACCTTTTGTTACAGACAATGAAAAGCAACTGCAGCATTTTGTTTATACATAGGTCATTCTGATATCTTGTTTTTCTCACTAATGTAGACTCTCAGTCTACATTCCATATTGTCTGCACATTATCTACACAAGGTCGCAACAACTTCTCACACAGTTCTTTCCCACTCGCCTCACACAATCCTCGCTTCTACAAATCTCGCGTTATTAGGGTTACGGTTCGCCTGACTCTTGCTAACAAACGGTCATGCATTGCAATCCCCTTCCTGTCCGTTCTTTCTCTGCTTCCACACCTCCCCCCCTTTGTACTACTAGTACAACAAACATTCTCAAATCTCTATTTGCAATAAGTCTTGGAATTCAGATTCTACATCAGATGCTTCAACCTGAAGGGTTTTGATTGGATGTAATGACAATGCATGATGAGCATGGACATGAAAGGTATTACTATTAGTACGTCCTTTACAATAACAATAACATACTCCTAAGCTAACTAATAGCAATACAAGCAATAACATTCCCATAGCAATAATATGATGGGGTTGTTGTACAGTTTTAGTCATAAAGCACAATACATCTGTGACGAACTGGGACTGTTCTTACTGTGATCTGTGAGTGCTGACAGGGGAGTGTGGCTAGGATGGTCTCCATTGGGGGATGGGAGAATGACTGAAGGGAAATACCTGAGCCTGTAACATGAGAACCCAGGAGGGGGCTGGGGCGAGGTGACACCTTTGCCCGGGAAACTGAACAAAGGCTGTGGGAGGGGTCGCTGAAGGCAGAGACTCTGGGAAGCTGGCTGGTGAGGTGGCTGGAGGCAGGGAGGGCTCTGACCTCTGGAGGGGGGCTGGGATGCCCGAGGACCCCAAGATGGACCTAACTGAGGGGTATCCTGTTGTCTGTGCCTGCACGACCTGTCTCGGACTGTATTCCCGTCGTCTAAATAAACCTTCTGCTTTACTGGCTGGCTGAGAGTCATGGTGAATCGCAGGAAGCCGGGGGTGCAGGGCCCTGAGTCCCCCCTTACTCCGTGACAACTGGTGGCAGCGGTGGGATCTACTGCACCCCGTGGACGGCGCTTCCTGCAGTAAGTGACTGGGGAGCAGTAAAACGAAGGATTGACGGGGACCAGGCGTGCTGAGGAGTCAGAGAGAGAGACGGTTATCACCCCTGGGAGTGTGTGACCAGCGAGAAGGACTTTTGCAGTAACAGGGTCCCCCGGGGGATCGCAGCGAGTGGTCCCAGGGGCGGAGGAGTCTGCAGCTCGACCCTGGCAGAGAGGTGGTGACCTCGAGAAGGGCTGGCACACTAGGGGTCTCCCTGGAAACGGTGGGGAGCGGTGAGCACACAGGCCTGTGAGTGGCCAGCAGGAAGATGTATGCCAAGCGGCTTAAGAGCGACCTGGTGGAGCTGTGCAAGCAGAGGGGGGTGTGCACTGGGAAGCTCACCAAAGAACAGCTCATTGCCCAGCTGGAGAAGGGAGATCGATCGAATGAACCGATCCCTGTCTCTGAGGGAAGCAGCCTGGCAGATGCAGCGCAGGCCCCAGTGTCTGTCCCAGCTGGGAGTGGTCAGCCGGCTGCTGAGGGCTTCCCAAGACCCCTCCTTCCTATGCCTAGGGGAAGGGTGGGGAGGAGCCCAGCAAATACCGAGGGTGCTGTGACCCCCCCGGCCAGCAGGGGATCCTCCCGGCAACGCTCGCCGGCCAGCAGGGGATCCTCCCGGCCACGCGCAGCATCCGTGGAGCGGAATGGGCTGGAATGGGAGATAAAGCTAAAACTGAGAGAGCTGGAGGATCGTGAACACCAGAGACAGCATGAACGGGAGGAGAAAGAGAAACTGAGGCAGCATGAACGGGAGGAGAATGAGAGACAAAGGCAGCATGAAGAGAGAGAGAGGCTGAGGCATCATGAACTGGAACTGGCGAGGCTGAAGGGCCGCGAGCCCCCGGCTGCGGTGAGTGAGGGGGGACCCAGGACTGCACGAAGCTTTGATAAGTGCATCATGGCCCCACGTAAGGAGGGGGAGGACATGGATGACTTCCTGGATGCCTTTGAGACGGCCTGCGAGCTGCACCAGGTTGATCCTGCAGACAAACTCCGGGCTCTCACCCCCTTACTGGACCCCAAAGCCTTGGCCTTGTACCGCCAACTAGAAGAGGCGGAAAAAGGGGACTATGAACTATTCAAAAAGGCCCTGCTACGTGAGTTTGGGCTGACTTCTGAGATGTACCGGGAAAGGTTCCGGAGTCAGGATAAAACCCCGGAGATCTCATATCTGCAACTAGCCGTCCGCATGGAAGGATACGCCAGCAAGTGGGCTGCTGGGGCCCAGACAAAGGAGGACCTGGTTAAACTGCTGGTACTGGAGCAACTGTATGAGCGGTGCCCATCCAACCTGAGGCTGTGGTTGGTGGACAAAAAGCCAGAGAACCCGCGACATGCAGGCCGGCTGGCCGATGAGTTTGTAAAGAGCCGGTCAGGGGCTGGCAGGGAGGAGTCCCAAAGGAACAGTCCCACCTCAACGCAGAGCGAGAGTCACCATGGGCCATCCCGGCGGGAAAATGCGGAGAAACCCCACCAAAGGGGAAGATCCAGCGTCAGGTCCATCCAACCCACTCGAGGGGACCCCTGGGACATGGTCTGCTATCACTGTGACCAAAGAGGTCACATACGGGCCCAGTGCCCCAGGCTCAGGGACAGACTGAGCAGACCAAACCCACAGAGGGTTGACTGGGTAGAGACCCAGCCGGGCGAGAGGCAGCACTCCCAGGGAAGGGGGGCTGGCAGAGTACCACCTGCTAAGGAGGGAGGAGAGCTCCAGGCCTGCTCCTCTGCGGGGCGGGATGCTCCAGACTCAGGGTTTTTGGTTTATACGGTGGGCGCGGGGCGGTCCCTCCGGAAAGAGTACCTCGTTCCCCTGGAGGTGGATGGGAGGAAGGTCGATGGATACTGGGATACGGGCGCAGAGGTGACGCTGGCCCGGCCCGAGGTGGTGCCCCCAGAGCAGGTGGTGCCCAACACCTACCTGACCCTGACGGGGGTGGGCGGGACACCAGTCAAAGTGCCCGTGGCGAGGGTACACCTGAAGTGGGGGGCCAAGGAGGGCCCCAAGGATGTGGGGGTGCACCCGTATTTGCCCACTGAGGTGTTGATGGGGGGGGACCTGGAGGACTGGTCAAGCAACCCACCAAGTGCACTGGTTGTGACCCGCAGTCAGAGCCGGCGAGGGGCACTGCGCCCTGGCCTTGGGGAGGGTGCCTTGCCCGAGGTGCAGGACCCTAACCTGGTGGGGAGGGAACGCCCAGGGACACGGCTCAGGGAGGCTGCGGCCTCAGACCCAGCCGGCAAGAGAGAGCAGGTGGCCATCCCTGTCCCAGCTGCTGAGTTCCAGGCCGAGGTGCAGAAAGACCCCTCCTTACGGAAGATAAGGGACCTGGCCGACCTCGGTGCGGTACAGGCCATGGGGAGAGGTGGCCGGAAAAGGTTCCTGTGGGAGAAGGGGTTCCTGTACCGAGAATGGGCTCCCCCAGGGAAAATGGAGTCAGGGGGATTCAGGAGGCAGCTGGTGGTACCCCAGAAGTATCGCCGCCAGCTGCTGTACCGGGCCCATGACACCCCCCTCTCAGGGCACCAGGGAACCTGGCGTACCCAGCAGAGGCTGCTACGGAGCTTTTACTGGCCTGGGGTCTTTGTTACTGTCCGGCAGTACTGCCGATCCTGTGACCCCTGTCAGAGGGGAAGGAAGGCCCGGGACAAGGGGAAAACGGCTTTAGGACCCTTGCCCAGCATAGAGGAGCCTTTCCAGAGGGTGGCCAAGGTTAAAAGGGGGGCTCTGAACCAAGAGAGCCCGAAGCACAGACCTCCAGACTGGAGCGCTGGGAGAAGACCGCAGCCCAGTTGGAACCCCAGGGGTATTGGGGTGGGAAAAGGGCACAGGCCGCATAACCCTTCCCCCATGCGAACTGCAAATGCCCTCGAGCACCCCCGACCTAAGGGGGGGAGTGAAACTGGAGGGGCCTGGTGTAATTCTCACCCAGGAATGGGAGGGATGCTGGGGCATCCATGGGAACGGGGGTAGGTTCGAACTTCCCCGGGTCACTGGCTAAAGTGACCCCGCTCAGTTCGGTCTCGAAGGGGGGAGATGTGACGAACTGGGACTGTTCTTACTGTGATCTGTGAGTGCTGACAGGGGAGTGTGGCTAGGATGGTCTCCATTGGGGGATGGGAGAATGACTGAAGGGAAATACCTGAGCCTGTAACATGAGAACCCAGGAGGGGGCTGGGGCGAGGTGACACCTTTGCCCGGGAAACTGAACAAAGGCTGTGGGAGGGGTCGCTGAAGGCAGAGACTCTGGGAAGCTGGCTGGTGAGGTGGCTGGAGGCAGGGAGGGCTCTGACCTCTGGAGGGGGGCTGGGATGCCCGAGGACCCCAAGATGGACCTAACTGAGGGGTATCCTGTTGTCTGTGCCTGCACGACCTGTCTCGGACTGTATTCCCGTCGTCTAAATAAACCTTCTGCTTTACTGGCTGGCTGAGAGTCATGGTGAATCGCAGGAAGCCGGGGGTGCAGGGCCCTGAGTCCCCCCTTACTCCGTGACAACATCATACTTAGTACATAAAGTAGACACTCTATAAGCTGTATAAAAGGCATTCTTTTCAACTTGATATATATTTTGAAGCATATGAATTTGCCTTTGTAATTCAGAGATTCTTTGAACCTCTGGTAACAGTGAAAGCAAATTTTGAAATCCATCAGGCATTAAGCTGGTCCAATTAAAGGGTATCTGGAACCTAAGGGCTACTTGAAAAATTCTATCTGCAGGCCAGGAAATAATATGATTGCCTGCAGTAGTAGTGAGATTAAAATGTATATCTTGCAATGTGGTGGCTTTAACATACACACAGCTATCATTAGCTTGAAAAAGTAAGTGTCCTGCCAGGGTAGTTCCTTGTCCCCTACCCTCCCAGCAAACGTAGTCATGAACAGTGAGAACTTTTTCTGGCTTCAGTTTACATGTACACTGAAGCTGTGGGGGTTCTAACGGCCAAAATGTCCATTGACTCCCTATCCCCATTCAAATGTGTAATCCCAGGAGTACTGACAAAAATCGATTGGGCATACCAGGTAGTCTAATCTCCCAGATGTCTCGGTGAATTACCCAATCCCACATGCATCCTCACCATGGACCCGGCAGGATTCGGTATGTGGGAGCCCACACCCCCCAACCGGTCCATATGCTTGGAAGGAGCACTGAGAACGTCCGCACTTCCACCCAGAAAGTCTCCAAGTATGTCTCCATGGCCACAGATCAGATGGTACCTCTGATGTGTCTGTAAGGGCAGTGGGCCAAGCCTGATGCTCTAGATCATTCTGAATGGCTATTAGCTGGTCATTCAGGAAATCCTGAATTTCTGAACATGCTAGATCCCACTGCAATGCCTTCCCAGCCTCAGTCACATTCAATACCATCTCTGTCAGCAACTTCTGGGTCATAGAACTAAGGGCGGAAATAACATGTAACTCACCAACTCCAGCCTGTACCTGGGTTAGCTGTGCCCCAGAAGTAAGGCTAGTGGCCTTCTCTAGTTGCCCCAATTTCTCATTATGTTCTTGGTTCTTAAAAATATTCCAAACTGCTGCTACACTATTGGCCCCATCCAATAGGGATCCGGTCAAGTCTCTCTTCTTTCTAGAGGAAATAACCCAAGCCCTCTGTTGTGCTAATCTAATGGCAGCCCCCTTTGAACGATTTGGGTATGTAGAGGTGATCTGGAAACTGGATAAGGGCAATGAAAATTTAACAGTCCCCAGTGTAGTGTTAATCACAGCCCATCGATATCCTAATACATCTCACTTTGGTGTAGTACTGTACCACATCTGTTGGTTGAACATCTTTATGTACTTCCGGGAGGCTTGCAATAAGGTACAGGTAACATTATTAGTCACTGGAATAATTTCTATGCAGGTAAAATTTCCAGTGGTAGAACAAACTCTTTGGGTATTCGTTTGATTGTTCACTAATTGGGTGACCAAATAACAATAAGGGCCTCTCTCATTTAACACAGTGCAAATTCCAGGAACAGCCATCCTATCTACTTCGCTATAGAACCCATCAATTGCAATTACAGATTCTTGGGGTCCACTAGTAGTGATATCATATATCTCTATTTCCACTGATCCATTTATTTTCCATTCAATTGTTCGCTTCTATGGGATATCCTGAACCTTAAAATAATTTTTTCAAACAATATTTAAATAAATCACTGAAGTGTGAAGGCCTTGGCCATTGGTTTCATTGGAATATACAGTATTGTTTGTATCTGGGTAAGTTACAGGGGTAACAGTGTAATGGAGGAGATGGCAGGGGCAGTGGCAACAAGGTGCCTTTGGTACTTGTCATTTAAAATCCAATTAGGGAGGGCAATACATGCTGAAGGACTTATCCAAAACACAGGGCGCAGCCTGTAGAATAAACCCCAAAATCCAATCAATACCACATTCCTAAGCATGGGTCCCACAAGTTTCTTCCTGCCAGTGTATAATTCTTTGTTTCTTCACCAGGGTCAGTTCTTAATGTCTTTTGTAGTCAGGAATCCCTGAACTTTGTGGTTTCAATGGAGCGAGTGTTCCTTCTTCTCTTTTCCTGAAACAGTCGTGTTTCCACATCATACAGGGGAGAGGTTACCAGCACATCACTCTGTAATGGTTTTGCTTCTTCTAGAAAAATCCAAAGGCACAGTAGGTCTGTCAGTGGACAAGGGAGAGGTTACTAGCACTTCACCTTGTCCTCCTTCCCTGCTGTCCAGAAGGCACAGCAGGGCTAGAAGGAGGAATAGGCTCATCAGTTGGAGGGTCCTCCCAAGATGGAGGGGTCTTTTTACAGTGAGAAGCATGGGTCCAGGCAGGTAGTCCTTGGCACTTCACAGTGGTGTTGGTGGTTAACAGGACTTGGAAAGGGCCTTTCCAGCATGGAGCCAAAGCAATCTTTCATTGATGGACTTTACGTAGACTCAGTCTCCTGGTTTCAATGAATGGCAGGGCTGCTAGGGTCTTTGGGTAGCACTTCTTTACCTGTGAGAAAAAACCTAACACGTTTCATTAATGCCTGGCAGAGTTTTGCAGATCTCATAGCTGCTTGAGCACATTCTTTTCTTGATTGTCAGCCAAGTCTTAGCTGTGAGCAGTGTCCTTGGATGGGGCCAGCATCTTATCTTTGGACTGAGCTTGCTAGCTATTTTTTTCCAGTGAACTCGTTCTGTTCTTTTTCCTTCTCCCCTTCTTGGTTTCTTTTAACCTACAAAGGAAACTTCCACTCTTCACTCATACACCTTTTCCCAACAATGAACACATACACATTGCCATTATACAGTACATTAGTCTTATTATTCAATGTATGCCACATACACCCTTCCAGTAAAATAACTTTATTACAGAGCTTTGGAGCAACAAACCAGGACGAGCACACCCACTTTTGAGGAGTCCACTCGGTACAACCTCTGGTGTCCAATAGCTTTCCTCCCTCCCCAGCCCTCTGGCTAGAAATCTGAGGTAGCCAGAAGGATCCCATGGGCAATATGGGGAGTGGGTTAACCTTTCATGTCCTTGCTTCCAAAGACTGTTGGTATGCAAATTTTAACAACAATTTTTTCAATTAAAAGATCTGGCCAATGAAGTTTCTTTTTCTTACTTAAGCAAATGTGTTAGACTTTAGTATATCACATTTTCCTGATTTATCCAAACACTTTGTATTCCAAGTTGAATAAAACAAGTATTTGCTTTTTGATTTAACCCTTCTATTTAATTTTGAACTAGACTGTCTTATGAAAATATTAAACCCAACAATTCTGGCCACAAGACAAACACCACAAGACAGGACAAAGAACACAAAAATAATTCCTATTGTACCAGTAAATGCATGGTACATTGAATGCTGTTCAGCTGGCATCCGTTTTCTCTGATGATCTGAAAGACAAAAGAACAGAGGTCTACCCCTTCTGGGCAGTCGGTCGTTGCTTAAAATATTTCCTTTATATACAAATACTCTTGTTGATTTCAGGCAAAACAAAGGAATTACCCATATTTCCTTGTATTTGGTTCATAGGCAGCCCAGGTTTCAGTGGCTTCTACCTTATCAGTTAGATAATTTGCATTAGTACAGATGCTTTCTGGCTTGCTTCCGGGTCCAAAGCTATTCACAGCTTAAAGATTCTTACTTTAAAAAAGGACACAATTAACTTTCCCAGACTTTTGATTGCCTTTTACTTCTAGCTCCTGCTTTCAAACACCCAGTGATCTGAAAAAGACAACACAACCTATATTGGTAGGTTTGCATTTCTTTTACCTCTGCTACAATATACACTGCACATGTTCTGGGGAAAATGCACATTTCCTCCATAATTCAACTTCCACAACACTAGCCACATCAATTTCTGCACAAGGTGTAACTGTTTCTTTTGTGCTTACAAAATCTCCATGCACCCACAGCAAAGTGACAGCTCGACCACGCAGAGCCAGGGGCAATGTCCTTCTCTCTCTTTACCAGAGCTTTTATCTGCTATTTGTTACCCAAAACCAAATGCAAATCTTTTATTCTCCTGGCTTTGACTACCCTGCTGCAGCCACAACCTTTGGTCTTTATTCAAAACATTTTAAATCGTGTAAAGCATTAAGTCACCTTAAGGATTAAAAGCCTAAATACCACATTAAACAACACTAGTTTCCTGTGTCTGGCAAAAGTATTCTCGGTTTTGCAACTTTAAACAATACCAATTCATCTCAAACTTCTAAAACACAGATTGTATACAGCAGGAGTGTTCTTCAGCAAATTCGACTAACTTATCCATAGTCGAATAATTCCACTTAAATAACCTCTTGCCTGGATTACTTGCAGACATTCCTACCAAGTTTCACTGCTTGATTCCCTCTAGCAACTACAGAGTTAACTTCTCACTCTCTTTTCTTAAATCACTTGCTTGTCTCCCAAAACGACACCCAATCAACTCAGATTTTACCAGTCCAATTATTGTCCTGGGGATTTGAAATCCCCGTGCTTATAATTACTTACTCCTTCCCTTCCACTATGCCCTCAAAGTTTCCAACCTTGTTTTCCAATCTCTCTATCTATTGCCTGCCCGCTTGGGCCCGATCCTGCTTTTCTCACTGAACCGTCCCTTCCATGGGCACCGGCTTGTTCCACTATCAATTTAGCTAGGAGGGTGGGCTTCTCAACTAGCCCCCACCCTTCCTGGTCTCTTCCCTTAAACATTCTTACTCACAAGGCTACCCGAGTCCTCCCTCGTGAGGCTCGTAACCTGGGCAAAACGCATGGCCCATTGGCATTTAACTATTCAATTTTCTCTTGTGGCAAACACACTGCTGTTACTGCATATGCTGAGCACAAATGGTTACATTTTGACAAGTCCCTGAAGGACCGGTACTTGCTTAGCCAGTGCTTCTTTTTCTGCCTGGAAGTCCTGTCTCAAGGCTTGCAACGTGCCCTGGGCGTAGGTTTGAGTTGCTGCCTGGTTCATGATCTATGCTCGTAATTGCTCAATTCTAGTTATCAAGTACACATCTCTTCCCTTTTCTCCAACTTCTCTATTGCCCAGTCCTGCTACGACTGGGGGTAGATCCACCTGACACCCTTCCCGGTCAACCGGGGTGGAGAGAGGAATGCTAAACCCCTCTCCGGTTCTCAGACTTACTGCGGCTGAGAGGGGACACACTTTCATACTCACACACGTACGTCCAGACTGGCCACGTCTGTGTATAACGTCCAGAGAAGGCGCTGTGCAATCTCCAACTTGCTTCCGCTCTTGGGAGGGCTGTTCTTTTACGCCCTGGGGTCTCCTGCGGCATCTCTTTCAGAGATTCCAATCCAGGCCGGCTGCCTGTGGCTTCTTCAGCGTCCCCAAACCATACCGGCTCCAGGGTCGCAAAGGCAGACTGTTGGATCTCCCTGGACAGTTAAGCTTTGCAAATGTAATCTCAGCCCTGTAACTGGTATTGCCTTTGGTTTGCCTCTGTCTATATTTTTTCCACAGCCAGCTGGGGCCGAAAGCAGTTTTTCTTTGTATTTTGCATTCTCTGCGTTGATTCTTGAACGCAGCGCAGCTTTCTCTTTATCTCTGGACCAAGCTGAATTTCAAATTAACCTGTTCCTTTCCTCAATAGACAAATTGCTCCCATTGTGCGTCAGAGGCTTTTTGGTGATTAAAAGCTCCTCTGAGATGTATGATCTTATCTAGATTGAAGGTACCGTCTAGTGGGCATTGTTTAGATGGATTTTCAAGCGTGTAATGATTCCAATTCTCTAAATACCTGCAGGTTTTAAGACCATAATGTACGTACATGAAATAAGATGGGGTACCCTTAGGGGGTGAGAGGGAATGCTTAGACCAAGGGTAGGCAACCTATGGCACGTGTGCCGAAGGTGGCACGCAAGGTGATTTTCAGTGGCACTCACACTGCCCGGGTCCTGGCCACTGGTCCGGGGGGCTCTGCATTTTAATTTAATTTTAAATGAAGCTTCTTAAACATTTTAAAAACCTTATTTACTTTACATACAACAATAGTTTAGTTACATATTATAGACTTATAGAAAGAGACCTTCTAAAACAGTTAAAATGTATTACTGGCACGCAAAACCTTAAATTAGAGTGAATAAATGAAGATTTGGCACACCACCTCTGAAAGGTTGCCGACCCTTGGCTTAGACTGTCCCCCACCCATTTTCCAATCACACACACAGGGAGGATGCCCTGTCCGCTTTAGCGGCACATAAACTAAGGATCTCTCCCTACAGGGTACTCACACAGGAGAGGCTAACGAAGATGGCCACGACCCTCCTACACCTCCCTTCAGCAAAGAGTGTCGGCTAGTCTCAGAGAGACGGCACCGCTCACTCTCGTTGCATCCAGTGAGATGATCAGACTGTCAGTGGCCCACACAGAGAGGAATAGGGGAGGGAAGATGGGTTCACACACTCCTAGACCCAGGTAGCCTCCTCACCGGATGATGCCAGGCCGAGTCAGCCACCGTGGGTCGGATCTTCTATAGATCTGTCAAGGCTGTATCCCCACTTTGAACTTTAGGGTACAAATGTAGGGGCCTGCATGAAAACTTCTAAGCTTATCTACCAGCTTAGCTCTGGTCCGCTGCCACCATCTTAAGAATTCCCTCCCTGGGAAGCCTTGAGAAACCTTTCACCAATTCCCTGGTGAATACAGATCCAAACTCCTTGGATCTTAAACAAGGAGAAATTGACCCTTCCCCCCTCCTTCCTTTCACCAACTCCTGGTGAATACAGATCCAAACCCCCTTTGGATCTTAAAACAAGGAGAAATCAATCAGGTTCTTAAAAAGAAGGCTTTTAATTAAAGCAAAAGGTAAAAATCATCTCTGCAAAATCAGTATGGAAAATAACTTTACAGGGTAATCAAACTTAAAGAGCTCAGAGGAATCCCCTCTGTCTTAGGTTCAAAGTATAGCAAACAAGATAAGCACTCTGGTAAAAGGTACATTTACAAGTTGAGAAAAACAAAGTAAATCTAAGACGCCTTGCCTGGCTTTTACTTACAATTTTGAAATAAGAGAGACTTGTTTAGAAAGATGGGGAGAACCTGGATTGATGTCTGGTCCCTCTCAGTCCCAAGAGCGAACAACCCCTCAAACAAAGGACACACACAAAAGCCTTTCCCCCCCCAAGATTTGAAAGTATCCTGTCCCCTTATTGGTCCCTGGGGTCAGGTGTCAGCCAGGTTACCCGAGCTTCTTAACCCTTTACAGGTAAAAGGATTTGGAGTCTCTGGCCAGGAGGGATCTCAGCACTGTACACAGGAGAGCTGTCACCCTTCCCTTTATAGTTATGACACGCCCCCCAAATCACAGATAGTGTTGGACGTTTGGTTCCACACTGGCTGTGATTTCTTTCCTGGAGCTCTAGGAGAAAACAGAGTTAATAAGACACATGTACCTTTAGACATACTACTGATTATATAAAAACTAACAATATGTTTCATTACAAGAACAATTGTTAACCAGTTAACTCTGGGAAACTTTCCCGGGAGAGTGCATCAGCCACTTTGTTAGAAGCTCCCGAAATGTGTTGTATTTCAAAATCAAAATCTTGGAGAGCTAAACTCCACCGAAGAAGTTTTTTGTTATTTCCCTTGGCGGTATGAAGCCACTGTAGCGCAGCATGGTCTGTTTGTAGTTGGAAACGTCGTCCCCAAACATATGGGCGTAACTTTTCCAGCGTACACAATGGCGTAGCATTCCTTTTCGCTGATTGACCAGTGGCTTTCCCTCTCAGACAGTTTCTTGCTGAGAAACACGACAGGATGGAATTCTTGATCCGGTCCTTCCTGCATTAAAACTGCTCCCACGCCTCGCTCGGAAGCATCTGTGGTTACTAGGAACGGTTTGTCAAAGTCTGGGGCCCTTAGCACAGGGTCAGACATGAGTGTTGCCTTAAGCTGGTTAAAGGCCTTTTGACACTTATCAGTCCACTGAACTGCATTTGGCTGTTTCTTTCTGGTTAGGTCTGTCAGCGGGGCGGCGATTTGGCTGTAGTGTGGTACAAATCGCCTATAATATCCGGCCAAGCCTAAGAAGGATTGGACCTGTTTCTTTGACTTTGGAACCGGCCACTTTTGGATAGCATCCACTTTGGCCTGTAGGGGATTTATAGTTCCTTGACCCACCTGGTGCCCCAGGTATGTCACTCTGTTTTGGCCTATTTGACACTTTTTAGCCTTAACAGTTAGTCCTGCCTGCCGGATGTGCTCGAAGACATTTTTCAGGTGCTCCAGGTGTTCTGTCCATGAATCAGAAAAAATGGCCACATCATCGAGATAGGCAACGGCAGATTCTCCCAATCCCGCCAAGAGACCATCTACAAGTCTTTGGAAGGTGGCGGGTGCATTTCGCAACCCGAAAGGGAGTACATTGAATTCATACACCCCTGCCTGGGTGACGAAGGCTGACCTTTCCTTAGCGGGTTCATCTAGTGGTACTTGCCAGTACCCTTTGGTTAAGTCTAAAGTAGAGATGAATTGGGCATGTCCCAATTTTTCCAATAGCTCATCTGTGCGTGGCATTGGATAGTTGTCAGGACGAGTTACAGCATTTAGCTTACGGTAGTCCACGCAAAAGCGTATTTCCCCATCTGGTTTGGGAACTAGAACCACTGGAGATGCCCATGCACTGGTAGAGGGGCGGATTATACCCATCTGTAGCATGTCCTGGATCTCCCTTTGTATAGCCGCTTGGGCATGAGGTGACTCCCGGTAGGGTGGGGTTCTAATTGGGTGAGCATTACCTGTGTCAATGGAGTGGTATGCCCGTTCGGTCCGTCCTGGAGTGGCTGAGAAAATCGGTGCAAAGCTTGTGCACAGCTCCTTGATCTGCTGTCGCTGCAGACGTCCCAGGGTCGTGGAGAGGTTCACCTCTTCCACGCCACCATTCCTTTTTCCTTCATAGTAGACACCTGCAGGCCACTCCGCGTCATCAGTTTCCTGGGCTGTAAACTGGCAAACGTTTAATTCTCTAGAATAAAAGGGCTTAAGAGAATTAACATGGTATACCTTAGGCTTTATGTTGGAGGTGGGGGAGGCTATGAGATAGTTAACAGCTCCTAGGCGCTCCTGGACCGTGAATGGTCCTTCCCACGACGCTTCCATTTTATGGGCCTGGAGCGCCTTTAAGACCATGACTTGGTCTCCTACTTTGAAGGACCGTTCTCTGGAATGTTTATCATACCAGGCCTTTTGCTCTTCCTGAGCATCCTTTAGGTTTTCTTTAGCAAGGGCTAAAGAGTGTCGGAGGGTGTTTTGTAGGTTGCTTACAAAGTCTAGAATGTTAGTTCCTGGAGAAGGCGTAAACCCCTCCCATTGCTGCTTCACCAACTGTAATGGCCCCTTAACCTCGCGGCCATACACAAGTTCAAATGGTGAAAACCCTAAACTGGGATGTGGTACAGCCCTGTAGGCAAAAAGCAACTGCTGCAACACTAGGTCCCAATCATTGGAGTGTTCATTTACGAATTTACGTATCATGGCCCCCAAAGTTCCATTAAACCTCTCCACCAGACCATTGGTTTGATGGTGATGAGGGGTGGCAACCAAGTGATTCACCCCATGAGCTTCCCACAGGTTTTTCATGTTCCCTGCCAGGAAATTAGTTCCCGAATCTGTAAGGATGTCGGAGGGCCAACCTACCCTGGCAAAAATGTCTGCTAATGCCTGGCACACACTTTTAGCCTTGGTGTTGCTTAAGGGTACAGCTTCCGGCCATCGGGTAGCAAAATCCATGAAAGTCAGTACGTACTGCTTTCCTCTGGGTGTCTTCTTTGGGAAAGGACCCAGAATATCCACAGCTACTCGCTGAAATGGGACCTCAATTATGGGTAGTGGCTGGAGAGGGGCTTTAACCTGGTCTTGGGGCTTTCCCACTCGTTGGCACACCTCACAAGACCGGACATAATTAGCAACGTCCTTGCCCATTCCCTCCCAGTGGAAGGACTTCCCCAACCGGTCTTTGGTTCTGTTCACCCCAGAATGGCCACTGGGATGATCATGGGCTAAGCTCAAGAGCTTTACCCGATACTTAGTGGGAACTACCAGCTGTCTTTGAGGATGCCAGTCTTCCTGGTGCCCACCAGAAAGAGTCTCCTTGTATAAAAGTCCTTTTTCTACAACAAACCGGGATCGGTTAGAAGAGCTGAGAGGCGGTGGGGTGCTCCGCGCCGCCGCCCAAGCTTTCTGAAGGCTGTCATCTGCTTCCTGCTTGGCCTGGAACTGTTCCCTTGATGCTGGAGACATCAGTTCCTCCTTGGACCGTGGACTGGGGCTTGGTCCCTCTGGAAGCGATGCAGGTGCTGGGGCTGTTTCCATTGACTGTGAACCGCTGTCCGCTGGTGCACTATGTGGTATCTCAGGCTCTGGCTGAGCCTCTTGGGTAAGGTTATCTGCTGCTTCCGCCAGTTCAGGCTCGCTGGTGTCCTCTGGCATTGGAGTTGTAGACGGGCTTGCAAGCGCTGGACTCAGTGCTGACAATGGTTCTGGTGCTGGCTGCGTTGCCAGTTCCGGTTCTGGGACTGGCTTTGGCTGGGTCTCTGGGATTGGATCCACTACGGCTGTTGCAGTCGTTGGCAGGGGATCCGGTTCCACCACCTTTGTTTGGGTCTCTGGTAACACAGACGGGGTCCTGGTGGACGGCTCAGGAACAGGGATGGGGGTGAAAGCTTGCTTAGCCTGGCTGCGGGTGACTATTCCCACCCTCTTGGCTAGCTTCACATGGTTGGCCAAGTCTTCCCCCAGCAGCATGGGAATGGGATAATTGTCATAGACTGCAAAAGTCCACAGTCCTGACCAGCCCTTGTACTGGACATGCAACTGGGCTGTAGGCAAGGTTACAGACTGTGACACGAAGGGTTGAATTGTCACTGTAGCCTCAGGGTTGATGAGTTTGGGGTCCACTAGGGATTGGTGGATAGTTGACAGTTGTGCCCCAGTGTCCCTCCAAGCGATAACCTTCTTTCCGCCCACTCTCAAGGTTTCCCTTCGCTCCGAGGGTATGAGAGAGGCATCTGGGTCTGGGGTTCTTTGGTGTGATTGGGGTGTAATGAACTGTAATCGGTTGGGGTTCTTGGGGCAGTGAGCCTTTATATGCCCCAGTTCATTACATTTAAAACATCGCCCTGCTAAGGTATCACCGGGGCGATGTTGGTTGATGGAGACTGGTGTGGTGGGGTGAGAAGGCGTCTGGGGTTTCCCTTGGGATGTGGGTGGGGCCTTGGGTTGTCCCCGGTGATAAGGTTTTGTTTCGGTTTGCCCCTTCTGATATTCGCTCCAACTGCTACTAGCTTTTTTCTTTTCTGTCACCTCCACCCATTTGGCTCCAATCTCCCCTGCCTCGGTTACAGTTTTGGGCTTCCCATCTAGGATGTACCTTTCTATTTCCTCAGGAACACCCTCTAAAAACTGCTCCATTTGCAATAGGAAGGGCAACTCTTCCGTAGATTTAACATTTGCTCCTGATATCCAGGCATCCCAATTTTTCCCAATGTGGTAGGCATGTCGGGTAAACGACACATCAGGTTTCCACCTTAGGGCTCTGAACCGCCAACGGGCATGCTCAGGTGTTAGCCCCATTCTGATTCTGGCCTTGTTTTTAAAAAGTTCATAACTGTTCATGTGTTCCTTAGGCATTTCAGCCGCCACCTCTGCTAAGGGTCCACTGAGCTGCGGCCTCAGCTCTACCATGTACTGGGTTGGAGGGATGTCGTATCCAAGGCAGGCCCTTTCAAAATTTTCTAAGAAGGCCTCAGTATCATCGCCTGCCTTGTAGGTGGGGAATTTCGTGGGATGGGAAGTGGTACCTGGAGAGGAGTTGGGATGGTCTGATACACCCTGCCTAGTCCTTGCTGCTTCCAGTTCCATCTCTTTTTCTTTCAGCTCCATCTCTCTTTTATGGGCCTCCTGTTTGGCTTTCTCTTCTCTTTCATGGGCCTCCTGTTTGGCTTTCTCTTCTCTGTCATGTTTGGCTTTTTCCAGCTCCATCTCTCTCTTGTGAGCCTCCTCTTTGGCTTTTTCTTTGGCTTTTTCCTCTCTTTCATGGGCCTCCTCTTCAAGTTTTTTAATTTGAAGCAGTCTTTGATGTTTTCTTTCATTTTCTTCTGCTTCTAGTTTGGCCAGTTCTATTTTGTTAGCTGCTTCTTTGGTAGTCATTTTCCTGTTTTCTTGTGCTGGGTCACACCCTCTGCAGTTGACTGAAACTGGGATGTATTTAGCTCAGGCTCCTGCTGAGTGTTGCTGAGTTAACAGAGACTTTCTAACTAGCTACTTCCGAGGATGTAAAAAGAAAAAAAACAATTCAGATTGTAAATTACCTTTACCAGATCAAAGTTTGCTCACTTATTGAACCGTTCTCTTAACAAAGGACCTTGTTAAAAAAACTTAACACCTCTGCCTTCAGGCAAGGAGAGATAAGATATGCATCTACCTTCAGCTCTGCTCTCCAAGCAGCAGAAGGAAAAAAAAATCTCTTACTGGCTTTTGGGTTTAAAACGATCCCACCGCTGTGCCACCATGTCAAGGCTGTATCCCCACTTTGAACTTTAGGGTACAAATGTAGGGGCCTGCATGAAAACTTCTAAGCTTATCTACCAGCTTAGCTCTGGTCCGCTGCCACCATCTTAAGAATTCCCTCCCTGGGAAGCCTTGAGAAACCTTTCACCAATTCCCTGGTGAATACAGATCCAAACTCCTTGGATCTTAAACAAGGAGAAATTGACCCTTCCCCCCTCCTTCCTTTCACCAACTCCTGGTGAATACAGATCCAAACCCCCTTTGGATCTTAAAACAAGGAGAAATCAATCAGGTTCTTAAAAAGAAGGCTTTTAATTAAAGCAAAAGGTAAAAATCATCTCTGCAAAATCAGTATGGAAAATAACTTTACAGGGTAATCAAACTTAAAGAGCTCAGAGGAATCCCCTCTGTCTTAGGTTCAAAGTATAGCAAACAAGATAAGCACTCTGGTAAAAGGTACATTTACAAGTTGAGAAAAACAAAGTAAATCTAAGACGCCTTGCCTGGCTTTTACTTACAATTTTGAAATAAGAGAGACTTGTTTAGAAAGATGGGGAGAACCTGGATTGATGTCTGGTCCCTCTCAGTCCCAAGAGCGAACAACCCCTCAAACAAAGGACACACACAAAAGCCTTTCCCCCCCCCCCAAGATTTGAAAGTATCCTGTCCCCTTATTGGTCCCTGGGGTCAGGTGTCAGCCAGGTTACCCGAGCTTCTTAACCCTTTACAGGTAAAAGGATTTGGAGTCTCTGGCCAGGAGGGATCTCAGCACTGTACACAGGAGAGCTGTCACCCTTCCCTTTATAGTTATGACAAGGGTACTCACACAGGAGAGGCTAACGAAGATGGCCACGACCCTCCTACACCTCCCTTCAGCAAAGAGTGTCGGCTAGTCTCAGAGAGACGGCACCGCTCACTCTCGTTGCATCCAGTGAGATGATCAGACTGTCAGTGGCCCACACAGAGAGGAATAGGGGAGGGAAGATGGGTTCACACACTCCTAGACCCAGGTACCCTCCTCACCGGATGATGCCAGGCCGAGTCAGCCACCGTGGGTCGGATCTTCTATAGATCCTCTAGTTACCGGGCTTGCATTAGAGAAGTTCTGGTCACGAGCCAAACGACTTCGCAGAATACTCTGGGCGTCTTCCGGTAACTTTCATTCACACTGGTGTAGACACACACACACGCACACACACACACACCAAGGCCTCTATTGCTAAATACCATGCTGCATCTATACCTTATGTCCGGACTCAATACACTATGAGGCGGTAACAACCCCTCTTGAGGCGGTAAAAACCCCTCAGCGCTGGTGCATACCTAATGTATTTCCCTTATGCATTAACCTTATTGGGGGCGGCCAAACTATAGTCCCCAGTACCGCATACAACTACCTTATTGAGGGTGGCAAACTAAGTCCTCAGTACCACTTCAACTAACGTTATTGGGGGCAGCAAAACAATTCCCCAGCACCACTCTGCATCTGATCTTGCTGCACAGTCAATAAGTTCAGATGGCGTAAGCCCAACAGGGACAGACGGCCCCACGGACAGTCCTCCTCCGACACCCCAATAGAGATTTCAAAAGGTCTCATACCTCTCTTGTGGCGCCATGGGGTTTAAAGGGGAACGATCCACAGCAGCTGCCGTTGTCTCATTAGGCATTGCCATCCTGGACGAGCCCCCAAATTGTCAGAGAAAAACACAGTTCTCAGTCTTTGGTTGGGTACAGCAAAGTCAGATACTTTATTCTCTCAAGCAATTGCGTAAAGGGAGAGAGCTGAACAGGTCTCTCAACAGGTAAACAATTACAGCAAGAATTTATACCTTTTGTTACAGACGCAACAACTTCTCACACAGTTCTTTCCCACTCGCCTCACACAATCCTCACTTCTACAAATCTTGCCTTATTAGGGTTGCAGTTAGCCTGACTCTTGCTAACAAACTGTCATGCATTGCAATCCCCTTCCTGTCAGTTCTTTCTCTGCTTCCACAGGTGTCCCTAGCCTCTGTTTGTCAGAGGGTGGAGATGGATGCCAGGAGAGAGATCACTTGACCATTACCTGTTAGGTTCACTCCCTCTGGGGCACCTGGCATTGGCCACTGTGGGTAGACAGGATACTGGGCTAGATGGACCTTTGCTCTGACCCAGTACAGCCATTCTCATGTTCCTGTTCTTATGACTGGGGTCTAAGCTCCCTACCCCCCAGAAGGACTTGACTGGGGGGTCCAAGCTCTGCTTGGGACTGTGTTCCTGTCGTCCAATAAACCTTCCGTTTTGCTGGCTGGCTGAGAGTCACGGTGAATCGCAGGAAGTGGGGGGTGCAGGGCCCTGACTCCCCCGGACTCCGTGACAGTTACCCTCAGTGCACCCTGCAGCATTGTGGAAGGTGCATTGGGCTGGGAGCCAGGAGACCACAGGGTCTTGTCTTCAATCTTCCACTGACCACTACAGTAGAACCTCAGAGTTACGAACTGACCAATCAACCACACCCCTCATTTGGAACAGGAAGTGAGCGATCAGATGGCAGCAGAGATAATTTTTTAAAAAAGCAAATACAGAACAGTTCTGTGTTAAACATAAACTGCTAAAAACATAAGGGGAAGTTTAAAAAGAAAGATTTGACAAGGGAAGGAAACTGTTTCTGTGCTTGTTACATTTCAATTAAGATGGTTAAAAGCAGCATTTTTCTTCGGCATAGTAAGTTTCGAAGCTGTACTAAGTCCATGTTCAGTTGTAAACTTTTGAAAGACCAGCAATAACCTTTTGTTCAGCGTAGTGTATATTTCAGTTATGAACAACCTCCAATCCCGAGGTGTTTGTAACTCTCAGGTTCTCCTGTATTTCCACACAGATTCACAAACAGACCCCCTCCGACTCCACACACACACACACCCGCCTGCTTTGTTGTGTGATGAATTGGGGGATTTTCTTATCTTTTCGTGGTTTTCCAATGGGTTGCATGCAGAGGGACTGGGACTCAGTGTCCCTGGGTGTTGCTGGTTTAACGAGGTGAGGGGAGAGGGAGTTTGTTGTTGCAGAGGACCGGAGAGGGAACTTGGGACCCCAGCTGATGGCTTGGAGAATGGACACCCCAGTGACTGGTGACCTGACGACCTGGAGGCTGAGCTCAGGAGTCGCAGCTGGTTCTGGCCAGTGGGAGGACAATGGGATGCAACGAGAGGACCCCATGACCTAACCAGCCGGGTGGCATCATCCCCTTCGGGGGGTGGAGGCCCAGGGGGTCCAGAGCGAGTGGACTCCCCGAGGGGGCCCACGGCAGAAACAGACGTGCTAAGGCTCTGAGAGGTGTGGCTCCAGGCAGGGCCGGCTTTAAGCCAATCGGCCGATTCCCCAGAATGGGGCCCCGTGCCTAAGAAGGCCCCGCAACGTCCGGGGCTGCCAGCGGAGCGGGGGGGAAAAAAAGCCACGTCCTGCTTCTCCCCCCTCCCTCCAGCACTTGCACCGCCATACAGCTGGTCAGCGCAAGCCTGGGAGGGAGGACTGAGGAGGAGGAATGCGGTGTGCTTGTGGAAGATGCTGGGCCAGGGCAGGGATTTGGGGAGGGATCCAATGGGGCAGGGAGGGGGCGGGGGCGGGGTGGAGTTGGGGCAGGGGTCGCGAGACAATTCGCGTCCCGGCTTGGGGCCCCACACCTGCTAAAGCCGGCCCTGACTCCAGGAAGTGGAGGGGCCAACCCCAGGAGAGAGTGGACCCCCGAGAAGGGCTGTCTCACTGAAAGGGGCGCCCCCCACAGATCACACAGGGCCACGAGTGGGCACGATCTGTGAGTCCGTGACATGTTGCATTCTGAGTTTAAAGCTGGCTGGTGACCCATGTAGGTAAAATTAATACGTGCTCATGCAATTAAAGGGGGCAGAGTTAAGGAAAACGTAACTATGGCATTTCCTGGTACTGGAGGGTTTGACTCTGCAGCCTTCCCTCTCAGCCTGCAAACCCGCCCACCTGCGACATGAGCCGTGGCACCGTGTGAGGAGCGGGCGCGATGGGGATGCCTGGGTTTGCTGCCCCCTGAGCGGTGATGACAGGTTTACACTGTAACGCCTGGTTCTATGGGGCTTTTCTCAGCATGTGAAATAAATAAACCAGGTTCAAAAGAAAATTGAAGAAAGAGAAATTCCATCTCAGACCCCCAATGGGTCACCAGCCGGGACAGACCCAGGGACCTTCTAATGCCCCTGCAGAGACCCTGCCCCCGAGCTGGAGGAGACACTGTCAGTGGTTATGTGGCCAGGCCCCTCGAGAGGGATGTGACACAGGCTTGTTAATATAGACATCCCATCTCCCCTCAAATCCCCGTCCTCTCTGCCCCTGTCCTGTCTCCCCTCCAACCCCCGCATCCTGCACCAACTCCAGCCCGTCTCCCCCACGTCCCTGTCCCCCTTCCAACCCTCACTGCCCTCGCCCATCTCCCCTCCAACACCTGCCCCATTTCTGTCTCCCCTCGAATTCCTGTCCCCACTCCCTCCCTGATCTCAGCCCATCTCCCCTTTTATGCCTTCCCCCCGACCCTCAGCCTGTCCCCCCAAACTCCCGTTCCCTGCTGTTCTTTGCAGAGGGTCTCACAGGCCCAGAGGGCTCAGGGGGTTGGAAACTCTCTCCCTCGCCAGCGTTACACAGGCCGGGGGCCGGGGCTCATTTCAAACCGAGCCCCTGGTTCTACTCAGCTCCTGGGCAAACCCCCAGCAGCAGCAGTTCAAAGGCAAAGCTTTCGGGTTAACCCCACAGACAAGGAATCAAACCAGGCCTGTCTATTGAAACGGGGGCTGAGCGACCACGGCCAACAGCAGGAGTCAGACCGGCTCCAAGTCTCGCTCCTTCGGGAGTCACCGGAGCAGAGCCACTTGTTTCCAGAACAGCCGGGCTTTGGGGGGGAGGAACCGGTTCATTTCACTCTCCAGATGGACGGGCAGGGTGGCTGCTGACCCCGCTCCTAGTGTAAGCGGGGGAATGGTCCCGCTATTGTGAGGAACTTTCCTGGCTTATACACGCCCCGGTGGGATTGGCTAGAGAAAGGATCTGAGTCCTCGCTCCCACTCCCTTTACCCAGAGGCCTGCCTGACCTCAAGGGCTCCCCTTCCTCCCTCCCATGCTGCAGAGTCCTCATAACCCCAGCAAGGCTGGGCCCCGGATCCCTGGGGGCTCGACCCCCAGTCTTGTTGTGGTCACTTAGGACAGGGGCGAGGGTGTCCCGACTCTGGGGCACTCTCTTTGCACCGGATCCTTCCCTGACCCACTGATCAGTACATAGAGTTCAGAGCACATACAATTTATTAAACAGCAACTCATAAACAAATAAGGAAAAGATGGGGAAGGTTAAAGGAAACAAGTCACCCGCCCTGTGGGCACGGGGACACCACAAACAGCCACCTCTGCAAGGGAAAGGAAGTTCACAGTCTCTTCCTCACAGGTTCTGGCCTTGTGCCCAGGCCCTGGCTGCACCATGGTGATACCACAGGGTGATAATCTGTACCTTAAAGTAGCTCCCTAGAGCCCCCGTGTTCCTCACTACGATAGAATTATGATAGGTTGGGTACAAAGTTGACTTGTGAGGCATAATTTTAAAAGTCTTGATCTGTTGAACATTCATGCCCTGTTGGACTGTATGTGCTCTCTTTGTATGGGAAGTTATGAAGCATTGCTGTGTGTGCTACTGAAATATGTTGTGAGGTTGGGAGATGACCACAGCAACCTTTCAACTGCAAGAGAGGACCAGCCAGACAGTGTTAATGGCTCATCAACATCCCTCAAGGAAAGAATCCACTATCCCAGAGACTGTGTACAATGGAGATTGCTTGACCAATGGGGACTGGCTGATCCCCAGTCACAGCAAAGATCTGGAAGAAAATATAAAAGAGAGGAAGGGACATAACCCCTGGGCTTCTCTTCCCCACAACTCAACACCTGGAGGAACATCTGGAGGACAAAGACTTTGAACTGGGGAAGGGTGGTCCCAGGCTGGGATGGAGTCCAGTCTGTGTATTGAGGATCTGTCACCTGCTTGTCTCATCTGTCAGGGGGAGACACTGCCTGATTCAAACCCTGTTTCGTTTGTGGAACCCCAGGCCGGCCCCAGTCCTGGGTCAGACCCAGCCAGCCAACCAACCTGAGCCCAGCCATGCCGGCCGACTGACCCCAGCCCTGTGCCAGCCGAAACAGCCCCAGGCCCAGCCAGCTGGTCAACCCCAGCCCCCGGCCGGCTGGCCAGCTCGAGCAGCCGCAGTCCACCGTCCCTCGGCAGCGGCTCTAGCCAAGGAAGGCAGAGCCATCCCTGGCCTGTTATACCCACCACCCCTGCCATCTCCGCTCCCCGGCCGGGTGTCCCCTCTGATGGGCACAGGACTCAGGGCAGAGCCTGGCTCTGAGCGTCCCAGCAGCATGGAGCCCCCCGCGAGTGTCCTGCTGGGGCTGGGAGCGGGGACGTCGAGCCGGGCCCCTCACCTGCTACCACCAGCTGCACGGGGTCGCTGGGCTGCGAGGAGATGAAGGGCTCTGATCGGGGCCAGTGGACCACCAGACAACCCCCGGAGGGTAAACTGGGATCCACCCCATCACCTTGTCACCGAAATATCGGGTCCACCTAGGTGAGAGCCAATAACAGCCAGACAGGGATAAGGAAAAGTTGCTTTATTCTGCAGAAGAAAGGAGAGCTTTGCACCTTGGTACAAAGACTCTGTCTTACACACATTTTACAGATCCTTTATACACATTCAGACAAAGGCCCTTGCCGTGTTAACACTTGATTGGTGGTTGCCAGACCCGTGCTTCTGCTATCTGGTCAGTGAAAACCGGCTTGGGACCAGCTCCAACTACCTTAAGGCCTTGAAAGGGAAGACAGTTGAAAAGTTCAGGCTACTGTGTACTTGAAGTGTCTGCTTCCCCCTAATGGCCGCTGGCTGACATAATAGCTGCTAGCTGTTAAGGGGGGGGGTCACTGCTGACTGTCACATTCCTCCCTTCGGGCCTGACAAACCCAAATTGTCAGGCGCATTACGCAATTTGCGATCAAGCTGGAGGGAAATATATCTAGAGCCAAGCGGTTCTGGAGAACCATTTGCCTTAGGTTTTTTGTGTGTGTGGTTGCCAAGTTCACCAGGGCATCAGCGGTAGTTTAATTTTTCAGATGTTTCGGTGAATTACCCAATTCCACATGCATCCTCTCCATGGACCTGGTGGGATTTGGTATGTGGGAGCTCACACCCCCCCTAATCGGTCCATATGCTTGGAAGGAGCATTGAGAACATTTGCACTTCCACCCAGAAAGTCTTCAAGTATGTCTCCATGGTCACAGATCAGATGGTACTCCTGATGTGTCTGTAAGGGCAGTGGGCCAAGCCTGAACATGCTAGATCCCACTGCAATGCCTTCCCAGCCTCAGTGATATTCAATACCATCTCTGTCAGCAACTTCTGGGTCATAGAACTAAGGGCAGAGATAACATTATTAGTCACTGGAATAATTTCTATGCAGGTAAAATTTCCAGTGGCAGAACAAACTCTTTGGGTATTCGTTTGATTGTTTACTAATTGGGTGACCAAATAACACTAAGGGCCTCTCTCATTTAACACAGTGCAAATTCCAGGAACAGCCATCATATCTACTTCGCTATAGAACCCATCAATTGCAATTACAGATCCTTGGGGTTCACTGGTAGTGATATCATATACTTTTATCTCCACCGATCCATTTATTTTCCACTCAATTGTTCACTTATATGGGATATCCGGAACCTTAAAAATAATTTTTTTAAACAATATTTAAATAAATCACTAAAGTGTGAAGGCCTTGGCCATTGGTTTTATCAAATCTATGGCATTGTCTGTATTTGGATGTGTTACAGGGGTAACAGTGTAATGGAGGAGATGGCAGGGGCAGTGGCAACAAGGTGCCTTTGGTACTTGTCATTTAAAATCCAATTAGGGAGGGCAATACATGCTGAAGAACTTATCCAAAACACAGGGCACAGCCTGTAGAATAAACCCCAAAATACAATCAATACCACGTTCCCAAGCATGGGTCCCACAAGTTTCTTCCTGCCAGTGTATAATTCTTTGTTTCTTCACCAGGGTCAGTTCTTAATGTCTCTTGTAGGCAGGAATCCCTGGACTTTGGTGGTTTCAATGGAGCAAGTGTTCCTTCTTCTCTTTTCCTGAAACAGTCATGGTGCCGCATCATACAGGGGAGAGGTTACCAGCACATCACCCTGTAATGGTTTTGCTTCTTCTAGAAAAATCCAAAGGCACAGTAGGTCTGTCAGTGAACAAGGGAGAGGTTACTAGCACGTCACCTTGTCTTTTTTCCTTTTTCCTGTTGTCCAGAAGGCACAGCAGAGCTAGAAGGAGAAATAGGATTATCAGTCGGAGAGTCCTCCCGAAGTGGAGGGGTCTTTTTACAGTGAGAAGCATGGGTCCAGGCAGGTAGTCCTTGGCACTACACAGCGGTGTTGGTGGTTAACAGGACTTGGAAAGGGCCTTTCCAGCATGGAGCCAAAGCAGTCTTTCGTTGGTGGATCTTTACCTAGACTCAGTCTCCTTGTTTCAATGAACAGCAGGGCTGCTAGGGTCTTTGGGTAGCACTTCTTTTATCTGTGAGAAAAGAAACCTAACACGTTTCATTAATGCCTGGCAGTGTTTTGCAGATCTCATAGTTGCTTCGGCACATTCAGGCCCCCCTTTTCTTGGCTGTCAGCCAAGTCTTAGCTGTGGGCAGTGTCCTTGGATGGGGCCAGCATCTTATCTTTGGACTGAGCTTGCTAGCTATATTTTTTTCCCAGTTAACTCGTTCTGTTCTTTTTCCTTCTTCTTTTTGGCTTCTTTTAAGCTACAAAGGAAACTTCCACTCTCCACTCATACACCTTTTCCCAACAATGAACACATACACATTGACATTATACAGTACATTAGTCTTATTATTTAATGTATGCCATGTACACCCTTGCAGTAAAATAACTTTATTACAGAGCAACAAACCAGGACAAGCACACCCACTTTTGAGGAATCCACTCGGTACAACCGCTGGTGTCCAATAGCTTTCCTCCCTCCCCAGCCCTCTGGCTAGAAATCGAGGTAGCCAGAAGGATCCCATGGGCAATATGGGGAGTGGGTTAACTTCCATGTCCTTGCTTCCAAAGACTGTTGGTATGCAAATTTTAACAACAATTTTGGCCATAGAACACAAAAATAATTCCTATTGTGCCAGGAAATGCATGGTATGTTGAATGCTATTTAGCTGGCATCCGTTTTCTCTGATGATCTGAAAAACAAAAGAACAGAGGTCTACCCCTTCTGGGTAGTCAGTCATTGCTTAAAATATTTCCTTTATATACTTGTTGATTTCAGGCAAAACAAAGGAATTACTAATATTTCCTTGTATTTGGTTCATAGGCAGCGCAGGTTTCAGTGGCTTCTACCTTATCAGTTAGATAATTTGCATTAGTACAGATGCTTTCTGGCTTGCTTCCGGGTCCAAAGCTATCCACAGCTTAAAGATTCTTACTTAAAAAAAGAACACAATTAACTTTCCAAGACTTTTGATTGCCTTTTACTTCTAACTCCTGCTTTCAAACATACAACGATCTGAAAAAGACAACACAACCTATATTGGTAGGTTTGCATTTCTTTTACCTCTACTACAATATACACTGCACATGTTCTGGGGAAAATGCACATCCTCTCCACAATTCAATTTCCACAACACTAGCCACATCAATTTTTACACAAGGTGTAACTATTTCTTTTTTGAACACCGGGTAAAGGCCATTTGCTTAACATATAATTCAAAGGACTATCCTTAGAGGCTTTTACCAGAGACCCACCCATCTGCCTGCTGACACTCTAACAGAGAATTACACAGAGAACAGAGGGAATTATGGCCTAATAGGATCCTATTACAGGAATTTCTACTAATACTGACCGCTACAGGGGACGGGACAGAAGGATCGCAATTCGACCTCAGAGCTTCATCGCACGCGATGGCTTCCACTCTGAGGAATTATGAATGAGAGGCTCAGTTCCATCCACACACCTAACGCCCAAATGTATAAGACAGAATTCATTAACCAGTTAACCAAAACAGAACCAAACCAGAACCAGAACCAGATAGTGTCTCCTTATCCTATTAGGACTCACCTTATCGGAACACGAACCCCAGGGGCTGCGGTGAAGCAGAGAAACGGGGCGAAACACCCCATTGGCGCTGTTCCCAGTTCACCCGCAGCCGTCTGGAGTCCAATGTCCGAGCTAGGAGAGTCCCGGCGGAGTCGCCAGAAACTGTCACTGAAATATCAGGTCCACCTAGGTGAGAGCCAATAACAGCCAGACAGGGATAAGGAAAAGTTGCTTTATTCTGCAGAAGAAAGGAGAGCTTTGCACCTTGGTACAAAGACTCTGTCTTACACACATTTTACAGATCCTTTATACACATTCAGACAAAAGCCCTTGCCATGTTAACACTTGATTGGTGGTTGCCAGACCCGTGCTTCTGCTATCTGGTCAGTGAAAACCGGCTTGGGACCAGCTCCAACTACCTTAAGGCCTTGAAAGGGAAGACAGTTGAAAAGTTCAGGCTACTGTGTACTTGAAGTGTCTGCTTCCCCCTAATGGCCGCTGGCTGACATAACGGCTGCTAGCTGTTGGGGGGGGGGGGTCACTGCTGACTGTCACAACCTGGAAGGATAGGAAACACAAACTTTGGACAGTGTGGAGCCACCAGGAATGTGCCCTCTGCTGATTGAGTCAGGAACAGCAGGATGCAACAGCTCCCATAGACTAACATAGGAATTAATTCCTATAAGAATGGACTCTAAAGACTGAGGACTTTGAGTCTCCGGTTCTGCTGCCAACCTCCAGGAGCATCAGGTGCATCTGACACAGACTCGGATCCATCCTCATGATGAAGATACCTGGCCAGTAGCTTGGCATGAGCAGCTTCTAGGCTGGTAACTATAACACCTATACAGAACTTGAATGAACGATTGTGTGAATGAATATATATATATGTGTGTGTGTATAAGGAATAAGTAGTGATAGGAATAAGTAGTCAAACAACATTGTTTACTTTTATCTTTGCTTTATTATTATATTTACAATAAATGTGGCATCTTTGCCTTATCCCTCTTAACCAGATCCTGCTGGTTTTTATTCTATTGGTATAACATTTTGGTGGAGAATTGCAAAAGGGGGATTATTGGTAGGAAAGCCACAGGTATTGTGGAAGATTGGTGTGCACACCACCAGCTATATTGAGCTTGGCATTTCTATTTTGTTAGCTAAACCTGCTGGCCTCCAGGGAAGAAGTAAGGAAAATAGCTAGAGCCTGCTGGCCTCCAGGGAGGAAGCAAGGTAAAGATTTGAAATATATCCTGCTAGCCTCCAGGGAGGTAGTAGGGAGATAGATTTAGAATATATCCTGCTAACCTCCAGGGAGGTAGTAAGGAGAGAAATTTAAATAAATCTGTTGGCCTCCAGGGAGGACTGTATTATACTACCCCAGACATGTTTAGAAAAAGACAGGATAGATCAGTGACAGAAGGAGGAATGAAACCAGAAGGAGCGCCTACCTCACCTTTTGTTAAAGAAATAACACCTTTTAAACAAATCCTTCAAAAGTATGGACACAGTCCTTGGACTGAACAAGCCCTTGCAGATGTTTATACTATTTCAGATCTAGAGGATAGATTTGCACAATACATCCTCATGTACAAACCTTCTAGCACTGCCAAACGCGACGCGGCAGCAATTTGGCTATTATGGGAGGCATGTAATGACAGTTACCTCCACTTAGCTAACTGCAAAGAAAAGAAAAAGTCTTTGCAGGAAAAGCTAAACCAATTGGAAAAAGGGATAGAGAATTGGAAAATCATGGCAATAAACTCACAGAATCAAATGGAAATGATAAAAGAGGTACTGCAGGAATGTAAAGGTACAGAAAAATTCCTGACAGATCAAGTTACTGCACTTAGGGGACTAGAAAGCGAGAACCAAGCCCCAGTTAAAGAAAATCAGGTCCTACAAGGGATGTGTGGCGGGGCCAGGCAACCCCGCCTTAGCCCAGAAGGAGTTAAGCCCCAGGGACTAGAGGGAGGGGCCAGGCAACCCCGCCTTAACCCGGAAGGAGTTAAGCCCCAGGGACTGACAGCGGAAGTCCCGCCTCCCTGGGCGGACTGGGCATGCTCCAAGTGCTATAGGAGTATAAAGGGAGGGAGACCGGCTCAGTCTGGGCTGGAGCCCATAGGCGAAGGACCTGCCGGGGAAGCTCCTGCGGTGGACCAGCCACAGCCGGTGGCTACGCCGGGAAGAGACGCCGTCCACGGCCAGTCGGCGCCCCGGCGCTTAGAGGAGACCCAGGGGATGACCGAACTCGCCGAGCACCAAGGACCTGTCGACTCCTGGGAGACCCCAGTGGAGACTCTAGTAGGAAGGGACCCCGGGAGGGTGACAGAGTGGTACCTCCCCCCCCCCCCCAGGGAAGCTCAGCGTGTTTCGGTCGGAACCCCCCCGCTGAGTTGGTAAAAAAGCCTCACGCTACCCTCCTCCCAAGGGTTGCTTTTGGGACTCCGGCCGCCAGGCCACGCTACCCTCCTCCCGAGGGTTGCTTTTGGGACTCCGGCCACCAGGCCACGCTACCCTCCTCCCGAGGGTTGCTTTTGGGACTCCGGCCACCAGGCCACGCTACCCTCCTCCCGAGGGTTGCTTTTGGGACTCCGGCCGCCAGGCCACGCTACCCTCCTCCCGAGGGTTGCTTTTGGGACTCCGGCTGCTAGGCCACGCTACCCTCCTCCCGAGGGTTGCTTTTGGGACTCCGGCCTATAGGCCCTCCCGCCTGGTAGCCACGGGCTGGGTTCCAGACTCTTGCCGTTAGGCTGCGTCCCCTTGAGGCAAAGGGGACATCATAGACTTTGGCCGCTAGGCTATACGGCCCTGGATTAAAGGGCTATTTGACAGACGGTGGCGGATAGTCCACGCTGCCCACAACCTTAGGGGCGTGGACCGTCACAGGAAGTATACCCATGGCCCCCATCGTGGCAAATATGACACAAGTCATCCAAAAGGTGCAAGCCACCTCCAGGTATTTTTCAGTTCTAGATCTGGCTAACTGTTTCTTTGCCATCCCATTACATCCTGATTCACAGGACCGGTTTGCCTTCACCATCAGAGACCAGCAGTACACATTTCAGCGCCTACCCCAAGGATTCCAAGACTCTCCAGCTATCGCCCACAGACATGTGGTAGATATGCTGGACCAGTTAAGTCCCTCTGACCGACCACTCATCTTTCCTATGTGGATGATATTTTGGTTTTTGGCCAACTCGAGGCACAGGTGCAGAGACTTACAGAGGACATCCTTCCATTGATCCAGGACACCGGCTTCAAGGTAAGCCTGGAAAAAGCACAATTGGTGCAAACCCAGGTCGTCTACCTAGGTATTATCATTGGCCAGGAGGGAAGGCAGGTAGATCAAAGGAAGGTACGGGCTTTAATTGAAATGCCAGCCCCTACTGATGTGCACTCCTTAAGGGTTTTGCTGGGCAAATTTAACTTTCTACGACCCCATATCTATAAATATGCAGAGATCACACTTCCTTTATGGAAACTGCTAAAATAGAAGACACATTGGGAATGGGGTCCAGACCAGGAGAACGCTTTAAATATCCTGAAGCAAAAAGCCCGAACAGCCCCTGCTTTACGCTTCCCGGATGAATCTAAACCATTTGTCATCCGGTTAGCAGCTAATGAGGTGGCCATGGTGGCTACTCTCTTGCAACAAAATGAAAACCAAACATTGGTACCTGTGGCTTATGAATCTAAAAAACGACAGGGAGCTGAACTAAATTTTGACGCCTGTGAATGTGAATGCCTGACAGCCGTATGGGCAGTTCAGTCTTTCGAGCCACTTACCAGCAGTGCCCCAATTACTATACAAAGCACACATACACCTCTGAAATACATCCTATCTGGAAAACTAATCGGAGGCAGGGTGTCCAATACCCGAATGGCACAATGGACTCTAACGCTGGTAAACAGAGGCATCTGGGCTGACACTGTATCCAGACCCGACATGCTGACACATGCTCTTATTGAAAAGGGAACTAAGCATGTATGTCCAGCAGTCACACTAGAACAGAGGATAGCCCAAGCCCAAGCACCCCCCTGGAAGAATTGGATCCCATGGGTCAGGAGAGACATATTTGGTTCACCGATGGCAGTTCCATGGTGGTGCATGGTAAAAAGAGAATCAGATATGCAGCCTTCAATTTAGAAGAGGAGGTACTAAAGGGGTATTTAGATCATGGCTCAGCCCAACATGCTGAACTTCATGCCCTATACCAAGTCCTAAAACAATATGAAACAGAGAACTGCCCCAAGACTGTATACATCTATGCTGACAGCAATTACTGTGTAAATGGGGTGCAATATTGGATGTTTGATTGGCAGAGGAACAATTGGAAAGCCGCAGATGGGAAAGAGATAGCGTATATAGATGAATGGAGATGGATCTATGCCTGGGTTACCTCTCATCCCAACCAGCTTAAAATCAAACATGTCAAGGCACATGGAAAAGGCTCCACAGCTGAAACAGTATGGAATAACCGTGCTGATGCCATAGCCAGAGATTATGAAGGGATAGCAGCGGTGACCCGAAGGCAGGAAAGGAAGGTATTAGAAGCAGTCCGCGTCCCAGGAAGAATTGAAAGACAGGAACTGGTGAACATAGCTCATCAGTTCATGCATGAAGGAGTGGAAGGGACGCTGGGAAGATTAAAGCAAGTGGCGGAATGGAAGGGGATGAGACATGATGTGGATACATGGGTCAGGAATTGTATACAGTGTGCCAAAGATAAAGCTCGTCCTCCACACCAGCCTCAGATGCTACATCAAAGAAGGCTGGGACCCTGGCATAGAATCCAAATTGACTTCATTGATAAATTGCCAAGGAGTAAAGAAGGATTTCGATATCTACTTGTAATCATAGATTCCTTTTCAGGTTGGGTGGAAGCTTTCCCTACTAGGAACAATAGCGCCCGCACAGCCGCTAAGAAACTATTCTCTGAAGTGCTTTGCAGATATGGGTCTCCTGAGATTATTGACTCAGATAACGGAGGATCCTTTGTGGGAGACATATTTACTCTACTGATTAAAGCATTAGGGGTTTCACACAAATTCCATGTCCCATACAGACCGCAGTCTTCAGGACAAGTAGAGAGGATGAACCGCACTATTAAAGAAGCCCTTAGGAAAGTTGTAGACAACACCGGTAAAATCTGGCCAGAGAAACTGCCGCTAAAATTAGCAGCCATTCGCAGCAGTAACAGGCTGAGAACTAAGATCCAGCCATACCAGATCCTCTTCGGACAGGCAATGAGGTTGGTCATCAACCCAGAACAAGTGGCAGACACAGAGACGAACAATCCGAGTAGTATACCACTCGATAGTATCCATCACCATGCAATTTTGACAGGTCTGTATGCCCAATTAGGGCCCATTTAGGGCTTATGTCCCGCCTTCCCACCCCATTTCCGGTGGAGCCAAAGTTTGGCGCCGTCGGCCATTTTGAAAAAATGTGTGTGTTTGAGTAGGGGTAGTGTTGTATGTGCTTGTGCTTGGGTACATGGAGAGGAAAAGGTTGAAAGAAGAGAGTGAGAGAGTGTAAAGATGAAAAAAGAAAGTTTGAGTAAGATTTAGACTAAAAAAGGAAAGAGAGGTTCTTTGGGGTGGTTGAGTTAGGAGAGAGGTTGGTAAAGACAGATTATTCAAGAATAGAAAGATAGAACTTAAAGAAAAAAGGAAATATTTGTTTTTAAAGGGTTAGTTTAAGAAAAGAGTAAAACAATATTGAAAACTAGGTTTAAAAAGGAAATTTACTAAGGCAAACCCTGTTTTGTAAGCCCAGGGTAAAAAGTAAATAAAAAAACATTAAGCTATTCAATATCCATTTAGGTTAAGAAAAAAACATTTAAAAACAATAAAACTAGGTTTAAAAAGTGAATTATTAAGGCAAAGACTGTTTCGTAAGCACAGAGTAAAAAAGTAAATAAAAAACCATTAAACTATTCAATACCAGGGTAGGTTAAGAAAAAAAGCCTTTAAAAACATTATAAACTAGGTTTAAAAAGGATTTTACTAAGACAGGACCTGTTTGGTAAGCACAGGGTAAAAAAATGAATAAAAAAACATTTAAACTATTCAATACCCATGTAGGTTAAAAAAAGAAAGGTTAAAAGAAAGAACAGGGCAAGAAAAGGGAAATGAGAGCCCTCTTTGCAAAGGGCAAAAATAGAGAGCACATGGTAAAATCAGAATAAGAAAGAAAAATAAAAAAAGAGAGAAGCAGGTAGAGCCTGTTTGGTAAGCACCGGGTAAAAAAGTAAAGAAAAAAGCATTCAGTATCAGGGTAGGTTAAGAGAAAGAGAGAGGTTAAAAGAAAGAACAGGACAAGAAAAGAGAGCTCCCTTTGCAAAGGGCAAAGATAGAGAGCACATGGCTGAATCAGAAAGAGAGAGAGAGAGAATGAGAGAGAGGGAGAATTCTTACCTTTCACGTCTTTCTGTAGAATGAGGCTACTTTCCTGGTTCAGACCCTCTCAGACGTGTTATCACCGCCTTTGGATCAGCCCAATTAGAGGTTGTTTTACAGCAGCGTCATAGAATTCATTTTTCTGATCCAATCCTAGAGTCCCAACAAAAGCTGCAGCTTCATATTGTGCTTACTAAATAAATAACCCCTGTTAGTTTAAAACCTAGGGGAAAACTTTGAAAATTGTTTGTTACTAAAAGCTTATGGTTTTAACTTTTATAAAAAAAACCCTCTGTGAAAGGGTTACATGGCAGGAAAAATGCTGGGGGTCTGTTTCTATAGATAAGAATAAAACAGTTAAAAGGGGGGAAAGAGAGAGGAGGGGTGGGGGAAAAGGAGGGAGTTGGCTCTTGTTTAATCTTGGGACTCTAGGATTGGATCAGAAAACAACCTCTTATTGGGCCGATCCAAAGGCGGTGATAACAAGTCTGAGAGGGTCTGAACCAGGAAAGTTGCCTCATTCTACAAAAAGACTTGAAAGGTAAGAATTTAAACCTAGTTTTTAATATTATTTAATGTTTTAAAGGCTTTTTTTCGTAACCTACCATGGTAGTGAATAGTTTAAATGTGTCCTAATTGGGCATACAGACCTGTCAAAATTGCATGGTGATGAATACTATCGAGCAGTATACTACTGAAGTGACCAAATTTTTAGAACAGACAGATGACCAAGTGGAAATGGAACTATTCATATTATACATGCCAATGGAGACATTTTATGAATTGCCACCACAGAGAAACAAATTACAACCTACCACTGGTATGATATATTCTCTGGATGGTCCCTGACTACCACTGGCATCCTATCAGTAATGCTACACCCCTTGATAGTAGTCTTGATATTACATTGTATTTGTATAATTGGTATGTGTGGCATGTGTTTTCAGATAAAAAGAATGTACGCTAAATTGGAATCAGAAACACATGTTGCCTCACAGTACCTTCTCTTAAACAGCTTAAAAAGAAAGTGACACTAACGATTATATAAATATCGTAGTGTCAAAAGGGGGATAATATAGGGATATTAAAGAAGGTACTAACAGTGATTCCCCCAAGAAACAGTGATTCCCCCAAGTGACAGTGACCCCCCCCCCCATAATTTGTCCCCCACACTTTAAAATCCAACAGTTTCACCAAGTACAAAAATCTCTTGGGTCTGCTGTTAAAACTTGTAAGCTACTGTCTGTAAAAACCATTGGTTGTATCTGTCCTGTGAAAAATACTTTCTTACTATGTAAAACTTACAAACAAGTTAATTGACTTTGTTCTTGAAGTGAACACTATGTTACCACCCCTGCTGTGAGCCTTAAGCCGTTAATTGACACTGTGCACTTCAGACAGTTTATTCTGTAATTGCTACAATGTAAACAAACGCTATAAGCCGTTAAGTGACTTTCACTTCATTGTAAGAGCAACGGCTCCTAGGAACAGACCCCCACCCTCTGTGATTAAAGGGCCGGGAGTCTCAAATGAATTAGCACACACCCCGAAAGTGGTGGAGACAGTAAATTAAAAATATGGTTAAGATATGGAATGTATATTGATGAATGCTTGATGTACATGAATGGTTAGGGAGGTGCCAGCCTAGAAAGGGAGTATCCATCGGCTGAAGAATGTGTCAAGTGGACCACCAGACAACACCCGGAGGGTAAACTGGGATCCACCCCATCACCTGGAAGGATGAGAAACACAAACTTTGGACAGTGTGGAGCCACCAGGAATGTGCCATCTGCTGATTGAGTCAGCAACAGCAGTATGCAACAGCTCCCATAGACTAATATAGGAATTAATTCCTATAAGAATGGACTCTAAAGACTGAGGACTTTGAGTCTCCGGTTCTGCTGCCAACCTCCAGGAGCATCAGGTGCACCTGACACGGACTCGGCTCCATCCTCATGACCAAGATACCTGGCCAGTAACTTGGCATGAGCAGCTTCTAGGTTGGTAACTATAACACCTATACAGAACTTGAATGAATGATTGTGTGAATGAATATATATTGTGACAGACCCAAACCAGTGGGGTACAGGAGTCTGGTAGAGGGCAAATATACTGGTCACTGGATGAGTAGTTTTCTGTTCCCTGAGTGACCTGAGCAGGGGCTGCACTAGAGTAATCAGGAACCTGCTAGAACCAGTTAAGGCAGGTAGGCTAATTAGGACACCTGGAGCTAATTAAGAAGAAGCTGCTAGAATCAATTAAGGCAGGCTAATCAGGGCACCTGGGTTTTAAAAGGAGCTCACTTCAGTTTGCTGTGCGAGTGTGAGGAGCTGGGAGCAAGAGGCGCAAGGAGCTGAGAGTGAGAGGGTGTGCTGCTGGAGGACTGAGGAGCACAAGCGTTATCAGACACCAGGAGAAAGGTCCTGTGGTGAGGATAAGGAAGGTGTTTGGAGGAGGCCATGGGGAAGTAGCCCAGGGAGTTGTAGCTGTCATGCAGCTGTTACAGGAGGCACTCTAGACAGCTGCAGTCCACAGGGCCCTGGGCTGGAACCCGGAGTAGAGGGTGGGCCCGGGTTCCCCCCAAATCTCCCAATTGACCTGGACTGTGGGTTCGTCCAGAGGGGAAGGTCTCTGGGCTGTTCCCCAACCCACATGGTGAATCTCTGAGGCAAGAAAATCCGCCAATAAGCGCAGGACGCACCAAGATAGAGGAGGAACTTTGTCACTATATATATATATATATGTGTGTGTGTATAAGGAATAAGTAGTGATAGGAATAAGTAGTCAAACAACATTGTTTACTTTTAGCTTTGCTTTATTATTATATTTACAATAAATGTGGCATCTTTGCCTTATCCCTCTTAACCAGATCCTGCTGGTTTTTATTCTATTGGTATAACAGTTGGGGGTTCCCTGGGGAGGGGAGACCCTAAGACTGAGGGGTTACTGCCAGGGGGCAGTGTCACGGACTCACAGATCGTGCCGACTCGTGGCCCCATGCGGTCCGTGGGGGGTGCCCCTTTCAGTGAGACAGCCCTTCTCGGGGGTCCACTCTCTCTCGGGGTGAGGCCCCTCCACCTCCTGGTGCCGCACCTCTCTGAGCCTTAGCACACCTGTTTCTCGCCATGGGGCCCCCTCAGGGAGTCCACTTGCTCTGGACCCCCGGAGCCTCCACCACCCCCGAAGGGGTTGATGCAACCCTGTTCTCTAGCCCGGAGTGACTCTCAGCCAGCGTAAAACAAGAGGATTTATTGAGAGTTGAACACAGCACAGGAAACTCTCAGGGCCTCAGGCCTGGCCTCCCTCAGCACAGCACACCCCAGTTTCTCTGCATCCAGGCAGGCTCTGCCTGCTCCCCCTCTCCAGCCCAGAGCCCCCCTGCTTCCCAGCTGGGTATCTGATATCCCCTGCCCCAAGCCCCGCCTCTGTCCATTGTCTTCTCTCCAGGTAAACAGGGTCGTAAACTGGGGCCTCCTCTCCTCGCTTCTGTCCTCTGGCTGGAACCGGCTGGTTAGGTCACTGGGCCCTCACTCTGCAGCCCATTGTTCTCCCACTGGCCAGAACTGGCTGCAACTCCTGAGCTGGGTCTCCGGGTCGGGGTCTCAGGTCACCGGTCGCTGGGGTATCCATCCTCCACGCCATTGGCTGGGGTCCCAAGTTCCCTCTCCGGTTCTCTGTAACAACAAACTCCCTCTCCCCTCACCTCGTTAAACCAGTAACACCCAGGGAAACTGAGTCCCACCCCCTCCACATGCAAACCATTGAAACCCCACAGAAAAGAAGGAAAAACCCCACTTCATCACAGGCAGCACCCCAGGTACAAGGGCACCAGGGTCCAGGGAGGGACACGGGGGGCCAGAGGACAGGCGGATCACCAGCCTCCAGAGGGTGCTCCAAGGCTGTGAGAGCTAATTCCCAAAGATGACCAGCAGGAGGCGCTGCAGGGGTGAGTCCGCACTCTACAAGAACACTTCAGTCTCTCTGGTCACTCAATAATAGACCTAAAAGTGGCAATTCTTCAACAACAAAACTTCAAAAACAGACTCCAACGTGAAGCTGCAGAACTGGAATTAATTTGCAAACTGCACAACATCAGATTAGGCCTGAATAAAGGCTGGGAGTGGTTGGGTCATTGCAAAACCTAAACCTAATTTCCCCAATACTGATTTCTCCCTACTGTTACTCACACCTTCTTGTCAACTGTCTGTAATGGGCCACTCTCTTACCACTTCAAAAGTTATTTTTCCTCCCTTGGTATCCTGCTGTTAATTGATTTGTCTCATTAGACTGACCTCACACTTGGTAAACCAACCCCCATCCTTTCATGTATTTATACCTGCTCCTGTATTTTCCACTCCAGGCATCCCATGAAGTGGGCTCTAGTCCAGGAAAGCTGATGCCCAAATAAATTTGTTAGTCTCTAAGGTGCCACAAGGACTCCTCGGTTGTTTCTGCCCAAGTGCTGCAGTTCTGCCTTTTTCCCACCAGAGGCCACTGTGGCGCCACAGCAGCCAGCAGTAGGAACACAGCGCGCTGTTCTGGCGCCACAGCGGCCCCTGCTGGGCAACAGGCAGAACTGCAGCAATTCTGAGGCAGAAAGTATTTTCTGTGGGAAAAAAATTCTCTGCCTGCCCCGTGCTGCAGAATTCCCCCAGGAGAAGAAGTTCATCACAGCACCTGCCACAGAGCCTGGCTAGGGCAGAGTGGGGCACCCAGGGCTGCTGGGGGGGGGTCACAGACTGGGGCTCAGGAGCTAGTGGGGTGACAGCGTTGAGTCTGGGGATGGGGGAGGAGGCTGCAGAGACCCATGGGGACGGGGGTTGCGGGGACAGGGACTGATGTAGGAACACAGCCCGCTGTTCTGGTGCCACAGCGGCCCCCTGCTGGGCAACAGGCAGAACTGCAGCACTTCTGACGACACACCTCAGCCACCAGGGTCCCTTTCCACTGTCTCCCCACTCGCTGGGGCCCTTCATTTCTGGTGCCGGTTGTTACCCTCGCTGGTGGCTGGTGTCTCTCTCCAGGTGCTGGGCAGCCTCCCTCCAAACTCTACCAGCCATTTCCACCAGGAGAGCTCTGGGCTGTGGGGAGCTGCTGCCTGCTGTCCCATCTGTTTTCTTTCTTTCTCACCCTACTTCAGCTGCCCAGGAATCCTTGGGGTCCTCCCCACCACAGCTGTTTCGTGGCTGTTTTTGAGGAATCCCCCCTCCCTCAGCCCCAAATCTCCAGCAGCTGCTCCTTATCCCAGCTGGGAACCCCCCAGTGACTCCATCCCCGCTCCCCAGCCAGGTGTCCCCTCTGCTGGGCCCAGGGCTCAGGGCAGAGCCTGACTCTGAGCACCGAGATCCCCTGAGTGTCCGGCTGGGAGTGGGGCTGGGAGCAGGGATACTGAGCTGCGCCCTCACCTGCTACCACCAGCTCCACGGGGTCGCTGGGCTCTGACCAGACGGGCAAGTCTAATTTGGTGCTATATCGGCAGCTGTAGCTCCCTGCGTCAGTTCAATGGCATTTCTTTGTCTGTCTGTAACACGATAATTTTTGAAGACTGCGTTAAATTGATTCCAAAATTTCTCGGCATCCATGAGAAGAACCTTGTTGGTCTTGGTGACAAGTGGAAAACAGCAGCACCAGAAAAGCCTGATTTTCTGCACCACACCCATTAAATTGGTGCTCTAGGTGGAGGCGCCTTGTGACATCAGAGTTAACTCAGCCAGTCAGTGCTAACTCTCTCCAGGAGATTTGCATAATTCAATCCCATTGGTTAAAATGAGCTAACCTGCGGGTTTCAATGGGGAGAGATGACACAGGCAGGTGGCAGGGTTAGGATTTAAGATCAGGGTTAGTGGAGTGAGTGAGTGATGGGCGGGTTGCTGAGTTATGGTCGATGTCATAATGCTACTTCTCAGGCTCCTCTGCCTGTAGCACCACATGAGCACCGACTGCCAAGGGGAAGTTTTTGTTGGTCTCAAACTTATAAAACAAGAAGAACAGACGAGGAATGGCTCAGACGATTTGACAATAAACTGTAGGGTTTGGGGCATTATCCTGTGCAATTGTTACTGGTTCAGGGATGGAAACTGGGCCTATATAAACAATCAAGTGTCCGACCCTCTACTTAGTCTCTTTTAAGATCGAGTAAATAATTTTCAATGAATTAGTGATATGATGAATTTTGCTGCTTTCTCTCCTATAACCAAATAGAGAGAGTTTATGATTAACTTGAATGTGGAAGTTCTTCTAAAATCAGGGTGAATAAAAAGGATTTTTTTCAAAAACAAAAAAACCACAAAAGGGATTTAAGAAAAATGTCAATTGGATTATTTTCATTTAAATAAAAAACATGTTTGTTTGTTTGTTTAAAAACAAGACTATTGGGGATTAAATTTGAAATTATGACAACCCATGTTAATGCCTAAACTTGCAATAGTTTCGTCTGTGTTTGCTGCCCAGTTTTAATGGACGTCAAACCACTGAATTCGTGGAAGTCGTTGTCTGAGCACCTGGAACCAGAGTTTGTTGAAAGGGTAAAACCAGCTTTTGACAGCAGTAGCCTCTTCTGCAGGCACAGAAAGAATATTTTCTTCATTTCAGTGTATTCAGCTAATTCAGTTCAATGACACGTTCATTCAAATTTCAGATACTGACGGGGAGTTGAGAAAGCAGGAAAGCTTCTTTTCCTATTCCAATCTATGAATAAATACTACATGTGGGGGGATCAGATCTATTAGTTCTAATATCTGAGAGATACGATGACCAGAAACAATCAGTTTATGTCACTAACTGCAGATACCTCCTTACATCAGTTAGGTTCAAATGAAAAATACATTTCGATACACTTTTTTTTTATTATGTATTCAGCACATTTAAGGTAGTTTTATTTAATTAATAAACATATTGAAAATGCTGTTTCTGTGCATTTTTGAGTGCATTTGAATTTCCATCCAAACGGAGCTTGGACAAATCAGAAGTAAAAAAATCATCCTCATCTAGGAAATAAATGTATCATTTGCCATTTTCCAACATAATCAAAATGTAAAAATTAGACTGAAGAAATGTAAATTTCTCCATATAACTGCTTCAATCAATGTGCATAGATATAGTTTGCCATCATGGTTAGCAAAAGAAAAAGCACCAGATTTAGTGTAAAGACTATATTTAGTTGCAAATCAACATTTTTAATGGTTATCAACTAATGAGAATCAACCTATCATTAGGAAAATAACTAAAAAGTACAACATTAAAACCTCCTCGCCCCCCTGGTGTAACCACTGGACACCACTTCCCATCCCGAGCCGGGGAGAGAACCCAGGAGTCCTGAATCCTAGGGCAGGTAGATCGGGGTGGGAAGCAGAACTGGGGTCTCATCTGCTCTGTCTCGGGGCTGGTCCTTACCCTGCAAAGACATGAAGCAGATTTGTCCATGAGTCGACCCTGATCCCCATGTATCAGCCCTGCCCCTCTGCCCTACAGGGCAGCCGGGATGGGGGGGGCCAGGACAGAATCCCTGCCCCACACGCTCTGCCAGGGGGAGCCCTGCCCCCTCCAGCTGCTGAGCCTGGATACCCTAGAGACAGGTTCCCACCCCCGGCAGCACAGTGGCTCCTACCGAGCCCCCTGCCCCACCCCCTGCAGCCCAGCGCCCCCTAGTACTGCCCAGGGGCTTTGGGGCCAGCTCTCACTGCCAGAGGAGTGCGCCCCCTGCTGGGCCCCTGCCCCAGCCCCTGGGTTTCCTTCCCTGTCTCCCATCCAAGCTATGACCCCTTTACAGCCCGGCTTAGCAGCGGCCTTAACCCATCCCTCGCTGGGTGGGGCACTCACTTCCTCGGGTTTTCCTGTAACAGAGGAAGGCCAAGAGACGGTCCATGCCCCAGCCAGATTCCATTCACACCTGGAGTCACTGCGGAAATGGTCTGGGCGCAGTTGTCCCTATTTTAGAGGAGGAACATCCCTAGTTCTTGGGATCCTCATATGCCCATGTGTGGCCCCTGCCTCATTCACTGCATCCAGCCCCCCGAGCACAGAGCGACTCACGGGCTGGTCTCTGGTGCCCGGCACCGCCCAGCACCACAGGCCCCAAGCCGCACACATGAAGGGACTCAGCCTCCCATTCCACATAGTGGGAAACTGAGGCACAGACATAGTCACTTTCCTCAGTGAGCTCCCAGGGGAAGGTACTGTCTCTTCACTCCATGTTTATGCAGCGCCTGGCACAACAGGGCCCTGATTATGGCGGGGGACCTACATGCTCCCCCAACACAAGGGCTCCAGTGCTATTGAGGCCAGCATTTGCAGAGGTCTCTGCTAACTATGGGCATCTCGGCTTGTGGGCGCTCGGCCTGAGAACCCTGAAGATTGAGGCCCCCGCACAATGAAGGACACTTTTGAAAACCGTGGTGTGCTCCCATCACACAGTGTCCACCAAGCCACCGCTTCTCCTGCAACCCCTGCCTCATTCAGCCCGGGCCGAGGGACTGCCTGGGGCGGGTGCTGGAGAACAGAAGGGAGGGGATCACGGGATTAAATAGTGACTCACAGTTCATATAAACTGGGGACAGCATTAAAGTAGCTTCCAGCGCTGCTGTTCCCCCCGGCTGGGGAACCCCCCAGTGACTCCATACCCACTCCCCAGCCGGGCGTCCCCTCTGCAGGTTCAGTGCTCAGGGCAGAGCCTGGCTCTGAGTGTCCCATTGGCACCAAGCCCCCGTGAGGGTCTGGCTGGGGGTGAAGCTGGGAACAGGGACGCCGAGACGGGCCCCCTCACCTCTCACCACCAGCTCCACGGGGTCGCTCCACCTGACGAACGGCTCCGACCTGCTGTGATGGGAGCAGCTATAGTTCCCGCCCTGCTCCCGGCGCACGTTGTTGATGGGAAACTCAAACTCCAACTTCTCCGAATCCACGTGTGCAACATGGCGTCCCCCTTTATTCAGCACGATCCGCACGCCCTGGCCCTGCCCCCGACACCGGATGTACACAGCTTCCCCCAGGAAGACCTCCCCGCTGGGGCTGATGATGGGCTTGGGCAGAGTGGGCTCTGGGAGCAGAAGGAGACAGGCCGTGAGATGCAGACCCTGGGTGGGGAGGGGCCGACACGGCGACTGAGCCACCGGCCCCCACCCAGCACAGCTCCCCATTGAGTGCTGGGCATCCAGGGGAGTGGGGAGGGGCCCTGAAAGGCCCCCTACTTCGCAGCTTCCCCTGGAGCCAGGGATCCCCCCCTCCCTCAGACTGAAATCTCCAGCGGCTGCTGCTCCCCCCAGTAACTCCATCCCCCATGGGCTGGACCCCCCTTTCCGGGAGGTTAGCCCTGCAACCCCAGCCCCCCACTGCACAAAGCCCCGCTTCTAGTGGCAGGAGCCCTGAGTGCCCCTCGCCACCCCCTCCCCCGGCCAGAGAACCCCCGGGCCGGCCGGAACTCCAAGACTGCCCCCCACCCCCGCCACCAGAGGACCCCCGGCACAGCCCCAGTCCCGGGTCAGCCGCAGCCAGCCAACCGACCTGAGCCCCAGCCATGCCGGCCGACTGACCCCAGCCCCAGCCTGGCCAGCCCGAGCAGCCCCAGTCACGCCGGCTGGCCCGAGCGACCCCAGCCCTGCACTGGCCAGAGCAGCCCCAGCCCCCGGCTGACCAACCCCAGCCCCTGGCCGGCTGGCCAGCCGCAGCCCAGTCCCGGGTCAGCCACAGCCACCCAACCAACCTGAGCCCCAGTCATGCGATGCCAAGAGCCCCAGCGGCGCCAGCCGGCCCGGGTGACCCCAGCCCTGTGCTAGGCCAGAGCAGCCCCCAGCCCCAGGCCCCGGCCAGCCCCAGGCCCCAGCCAGCCCCAGGCCCTGGCCAGCTGGCCAACCACAGCCCAGCATCCCTCGGCAGCGGCTCCGGCCAGGGAAGCCAGAGCTTTCCCTGGCCTATTATACCCGCCACCCACGTCGTCCCCACTCCCTGTCCGGGCATCCCCTCTGCTAGGCCCAGGGCTTAGGGCAGAGCCTGGCTCTGAGCATCCAGCAGCATGGAGCCCCCCGTGAGGGACTGGCTGGGTGTGGGGCTGGGAGCGGGGACGCTGAGCCGGGCCCCTCACCTGCTACCACCAGCTGCACGGGGTCACTGGGCTCCGAGAAGACAAAGGGCTCTGATCGGGGCCGGTAGCTGCAGCTGTAGTTCCCTCCATGCTGCCGGCCCAAGGTGTGGATGCGGAACTCGGCCCCAGCCCCAGCAGGGTCCATGAGTCTCTGCGGGTTCGAGTCTCCAGCCTTGTGCAGGAAGAACCTCACATTCCCGCGCTGCCCCTGACACCGGATGGTGACGTCTGCCCCTGGGGCGGTGACCCCAGTGGGGCTCAGAGAGATGGAGGGTCTGGGTAAGCTGGGCTCTGCGCACAGGAGACAGGCTGTGAGAGCCAGACACGGGCACCCACCCAGCCCTGGGGTCCCTGGGCAGAGATTCTCTCCCAGATCCCAGAGTTCCCCCTACCCAGAATCCTGGCCCTGCGAGCTGGGCTTCCAGCCCCACAGACACCGAGCCGCGGCTCACTAGTTCTAGGGATCCTCATATGCCCATGTGTGGCCCCTGCCTCGTTCACAGCATCCAGCCCCCCGAGCACAGAGCGACTCACGGGCTGGTCTCTGGTGCAAGGCACCGCCCAGCACCACAGGCCCCGAGCCGCACACAAGAAGGGAGTCAGCTTCCCATTCTACATAGCGGGAAACTGAGGCACAGACATATTCACTTTCCTCAGTGAGTTTCCAGGGGCCGGGACTGTCTCTTCACTCTGTGTTTATGCAGCACCTGGCACAACAGGGTCCTGATCATGGCAGGGGCCCTACATGCACTCGCTACACAAGGGATCCAGCGCTATTGAGGTCTCCGCTAACTGTGGGCATCTCGGTTTGTGGGCGCTCAGCCTGAGAACCCTGAAGATTGAGGCCCCCCCACAAGGAAGGACACTTTTGAAAACCGTGGTGTGCTCCCATCACACAGAGTCTGTGGCTTTGCCAGGAGCTGGGCCAGATCTCCTGGGTCCCAGCAAAGGAAGCAGGTGCTTGGAGCGGCCAATGGAAAGGGGCGGCATGTCCGGGTCTTCGGGTGCAGGTCCCTCAGTCCCTCTCGGAGCGAAGGGCCCGCCACCAAATTGCGGCCGAAGAATGAAACGGCGCGGTTGAGCTGCCGCTGAAATGCCGCCGATCGCGGCTTTATCTTTTTTTATTTTATTTTATTTTTTTTGGTTCACCGCTTGGGGCGGCAAAAAACCTAGAGCTGGCCCTACCAGGGGAGTGGGGAGGGGCTGGCTGAGCAGCCCCTGAGCCCCAAGCCCTCTGTGCATCCCCCGAGACGGGGAGGATCTCCCTGGGAAAGGTCCCCTGCTCTGCAGCTCCCCCTGGGGACAGGGATCCCCCCTCCCTCGGACTCAAATCTCCAGTGGCTGCTGCTCCCCCCAGTGATTCCATCCCCCATGGGCGGTGGGTGGACCCCCCTTTCCGGGAGGCTAGCTCTGCAGCCCCCCCACCACCACCACCACTGCACAAGGCCCCACTTCTAGTGGCAGGAGCCCTGACTGTCCCTCGCCACCCCCTCCCCTAGCCGGAGAAACCCCGGCTGGCCAGAACCCCGAGACGGCCTGTTGTGTATTTGGTTGTCATGGTAATAGAATCTTGTGTTGCTATGGCAACTGAGTTAGATTATTAGGGGATAGCCCAGCCTGTTTGGGCTGGCTTTTGGTTAGTTCTCTGTGTAGCAATAAATGGTTGCTCCAAGGTTTACAGCTCTCTGTGTCCCAGTGATTTCTTCCTAAAACTGTTGCCCCCAAGGATATAACAACGTGGCGACGAGGGTGGGATCCGAGAGGTTCGTCGAGATGTTCCATGCATCACCAGGTCCATAACCTGGGACAATATTGGGTCAACTCGAGTTGCCTTCTTTACCTGAATAGCGGTGATGGGTGTATTCTCTACCTGTTCAAAGTAAAAGATTTCCTTCTGGGCACTATCTCGACGGTTGACTTCGCTGGCCCCCTTAAAGGAAGCATGTTCTTGGTGGTGGTAGATGCCTATTTTAAATTGCCAGAAGTCTGTCTAATGCAGAGAGTACTATCCAAAAACTGCGAGGACTCTTTAGTCGGTTCGGTCTGCCAGAACAACTTGTGAGCGACAACGGACCGCAGTTCGTCTCTCAGGAGTTTCAAAAGTTTATGAAGGCAAATGGGATACACCACATCACTTCAGCACCATATCATCCATCCACCAATGGATTAGCTGAAAGATCTGTGCAGACAATGAAATGCTTTGAAATCGGCAAGGGGACAATTATCCATTCCAAAGCGTCTGGACACCTTCTTGCTATCCTACAGAAACACACCTCATGTTGCGACCAAGGCATCCCCGGCCTTTCTAATGATGGGATGACAGCTGCACACTTGCTTTGATCTGCTGAAACCTTCTGAACCCCGACAAGTTGTGCAATGTCAGCAGCAAGATCCAGTCATCAGGTGGGCACCCAGAGCAAAAGACCGAACCTTTAGCCCAGGACAGCCGGTTTTGGCTCGAAATTATACTTCTGGGGCTAAATGGGTCCCTGCCACTGTCATCGCTCAAACGGGACCTGTTTCCTACACAGTCCGGACTGCAGAGAATCTCACCTGGCGGCGACATGTAGATCAGTTGCTGCCAGGTCATACCAGTCCTCAGGACACATCTTCAGTTGAGTTGCCTGACTTCACCATCTCCGGCGAGACACCATATCAAGAGTCACCTGTTCCTGATTTTTCCCCTCCATTACTGCTAGCAGCAGAGATACCCCTCTGCCCGGCACAAGCTGATACCCCATCCTCACCCATTCGCCCTACGAACCCTGAGCCCATTATCAGGCCCATGCCCAAGACACTTTCGAGTACAACACCACCAGAAGTCTGCCATAATCCACCTGGAGACAGAAGGCCTCTTCGTCGGCTGGATCTTTAGCTAGGGCAAACTCACGGTTACGGGGCGAAATAATCCCCGGGATATAGCCGGGAATGGAGGCAGTCTACTCTCCTTCTCTAGTTAGTGTTTGTTTTATTTTGGGGACATTCTTATTAAGGGGGGAGGAATATGTTGTGTATTTGGTTGTCGTGGTAATAGAATCTTGTGTTGCTATGGCAACTGAGTTAGATTATTAGGGGATAGCCCAGCCTGTTTGGGCTGGCTTTTGGTTAGTTCTCTGTGTAGCAATAAATGGCTGCTCCAAGGTTTACAGCTCTCTGTGTCCCAGTGATTTCTTCCTAAAACTGTTGCCCCCAAGGATATAACACAGCCCCCCATCCCCACCTCCAGAGGACCCCCGGCACAGCCCCAGTCCCAGGTCAGCCCCAGCCAGCCAACCGACTCCAGTTCCAGCCGTGCGATGCTGAGCAGCTCCAGCTGTGTTTGCCGGCCCGGGTGACCCCAGCCCTGTGCTAGGCCAGAGCAGCCCCCTGGCCAGCCAGCCCCAGGCCCCGGCCAGCTGGCCAAGCACAGCCCAACGTCCCTCAGCAGCGGCTCCAGCCAGGGAAGGCAGAGCTTTCCCTGGCCTATTATACCCGCCACCCATGTCGTCCCCGCTCCCCGACCGGGCGTCCCCTCTGCTGGGCCCAGGGCTCAGGGCAGAGCCTGGCTCTGAGTGTCCAGCAGCATGGAGCCCCCCGTGAGGGTCCAGCTGGGTGTGGGGCTGGGAGCGGGGACACCGAGCCGGGCCCCTCACCTACTACCACCACCTGCACGGGGTCGCTGGGCTGCGAGGAGACGAAGGGCTCTGATCGGTTCCGGTAGCTGCAGCTGTAGCTCCCTCCGTGCTGCCGGCCCACGGTGGGGATGCGGAACTCAGCCCCGTCCCCAGCAGGGTCCACGTGTCGCTGCGGGTTCAGGTCTCCAGCCTTGTGCAGGAAGAACCTCACGTCCCGGCGCTGCCCCTGACACCGGATGGTGACATCTGCCCCTGGGGCGGTGACCCCGGTGGGGCTCAGAGAGATGGAGGGTCTGGGTAAGCTGGGATCTGCGCACAGGAGACAGGCTGTGAGAGCCAGACCCAGGCACCCGCCCAGCCCCAGCCTCCCCCGCCTGCCCCAGCCACAGGCAGATCCAGGGGCCCCCGGGCAGAGATTCTCTCCCAGATCCCAGAGTTCCCCCCACCCAGAATCCCGGCCCTGCGAGCTGGGCTCCCAGCACACAGACACCGAGCCACGGCTCCCTAGTTCTTGGAATCTTCATATGCCCATGTGTGGCCCCTGCCCCATTCACTGCATCCAGCCCCACGAGCACAGATCGACTCACGAGCTGGTCTCTGGTGCCTGGCACCACCCAGCACCACAGGCCCCGAGCCGCACACAAGAATAGAGTTACCATATTTCCACAATCAAAAAAGAGGACACTGGGGGGGGAGGAAGCCTGCCCTAGCCCCGCCCCACCCCCATCCACTCCCTCCCACTTCCCACCCCCTGACTGCCCCCCTCAGAACCCCCAACCCCCCCACTTCTTGTCCCCTGACTGCCCCCTGCTGAGAACCCCCCACCCTAACTGCCCCCTAGGACCCTACCTGTCCCCTGACTGCCCCGACCCTTATCCACTCGCATGGGTGGCAGGGTTGTAGAAATTTTGGTGGTGCCCAGAACCCACCCCCCACACCTGCCTAAGGCTCTGGGAGGGGGGTTGGGTGGGGGGAGGAGGTCTGGGGTGCAGGTCCTGGGCTGGGGATTAGGGTGCAGGAGGGGTGCAGGGTGCAGGCTCTGGGATAAAGTTTGGGTGCTGGGTGCAGGTTCCGGGCTGGGGCAGGGAGTGGGTGTGCAGGAGGGGGTGAGGGGTGCAGGCTCTGGGATGGAGTTTGGGGGTGGGAAGTGGTGCAAAGGGAGGGGGTGCAGTCTTTGGGAGGGAGTTTGAGGGCAGGAGGGGCTGCAGGGGTGAGGGCTGTGGGTCTGAGGATGAAGGGTTCATGATGTAGGAGGGGGCTTAGGGCTGGGGCAGAGGATTAGGGTGCGGGGGGATGAGGGCTGGGGATGAGGGGTTTGGGGCGTTGGAGAGGCTCAGGGCTAGGGTGGAAGGGCAGGGTAAGGGCAGCCATTAGTGGTGGGGGGCACTAGGACCCGGGGGCAGCAGACAGCAGTTGCTGCTGGCTCTGGCAGTACAAGCAGGTAAGGGAGAGGCGGGGGGGCACACGGGGGGGGGACGCGCGGAGGGGGGGTGGCAGGTGGAGGCCGGGGACCCTTCCAACCCTCCCCCTGCTCCCTGACTGACCCCCCGGGACTCCCCTTACCATGCCCATGTCCACCTGTAGGCAAAAGACGCTGCCGGGTGGGGCTGTTTGTGTGGTTACACTGGGCTGCAGGAGCAGGGGGGGAGCAGGGGAGGGGCTCTGGCTGCTGCAGGCCAATGGGAGCGGCTCAATCAGGCCCAGACGCCCAATCAACCACGCCGCACACTGCATGGAAGGGAGGGAGTGAGGGGGAAAAAAATCCCAGACCTTTTAACCTTGTTACCAATTCCTCCCAGACGGCTATTTAGAGACGCAAAAGCCGGACATGTCCGGGGAAATACGGACAGATGGTAACCCTACACAAGAAGGCAGTCAGCCTCCCATTCTACATAGTGGGAAACTGGGGCACAGACTTAGTCACTTTCCTCACTGAGCTACCAGGGGAAGGTACTGTCTCTTCACTCTGTGTTTATGCAGTGCCTGGCACAACAGGGCCTTGATCATGGCGGGGGCCCTACATGCACCCGCAACACAAGGGATCCAGCGCTATTGAGGCCAGCGTTTGCAGAGGTCTCCGATAACTGTGGGTATCTCGGTTTGTGGGCGCTCAGTCTGAGAACCCTGAAGATTGAGGCCCCCCCACAATGAAGGACACTTTTGAAAACCGCAACATGCTCCCATCACACAGAGTCTGTGGCCGCGCCAGGAGCTGGGCCAGATCTCCTGGGTCCCAGCCCAGCGCTGTGTCCACCAAGCCACCATTTCTCCTGCAGCCCCTGCCTCATTCAGCCCGGGCCGGGGCACTGCCTGGGGCAGGGCCTGGAGAACAGAGGGGATGGGATCTCGGGATTAAATTGCGACTCACAGTTCATACAAACTGCGGACAGCGTTAAAGTCGCCTCCAGGGCTGCTGCTCCCCCGTGGCTGGGGAACCCCCCAGTGACTCTGTCCCTGCTCCCTGGCCGGGCGTCCCCTCTGCAGGGTCAGGGCTCAGGGCAGAGCCTGGCTCTGAGCGTCCCATTGGTACCGAGCCCCCGTGAGGGTCTGGCTGGGGGTGGGGCTGGGAATGGGGACGCCGAGCCGGGCCCCTCACCTCTCACCACCAGCTCCACGGGGTCGCTGAGGTACGACTCAGCAATTGGCTCCGATCTGCCGCGATAGGAGCAGCTGTAGTTCCCACCGTCCTCCCGGCTCACATTGCTGATGGGAAACACAGCCTCAAACCCGTCCGTATCCACAGGTGTGAAATTGCTTCCCTCTTTATTCAGCACGAACCGCATGCTCTGGTTCTGCCCCTGACACCAGATGCTCACGGGTCCCCCCAGGGAGACCCACCTGCTGGGACGGATGGACAAGGAGGGCTTGGGCAGAGTGGGCTCTGGGAGCAGAAGGAGACAGGCCGTGAGACGCAGACCCGACACGGCGACCCAGCCACCGGCCCCTCCCCAGCACAGCTCCTGACTGAGTACTGGGTTTCCAGGGGAGTGGGGAGGGGCTGGCTGAGCAGCCCCTGGGCCCTGAGCCCTCTGTGCATTCCCCGAGATGGGGAGTATCCCCCTGGGAAAGGTCCCCTGCTCCACAGCTTCCCCAGGGACAGGGATCCCCCCCCCAATCTCCAGTGGCTGCTTCTCCCCCCAGTGACTCCATCCCCCATAGGCGGTGTGTGTACCCCCCTTTCCAGGAGGCTAGCCCTGCAAACCCCCCGCCCCCCCACTTCACAAGGCCCCGCTTCTAGTGGCAGGAGCCCTGAGTGCCCCTTACCACCCCCTTCCCTGGCTCGAGAATCCCCGGCTGGCCAGAACCCCGAGCCAGCCCCCCAGCCCCACCTCCAGAGAACCCCCGGCACAGCCCCAGTCCCGGGTCAGCCCCAGCCAGCCAACCGACTCCAGTTCCAGCCGTGCGATGCTGAGCAGCTCCAGCTGCATTTGCCGGCCCGGGTGACCCCAGCCCTGTGCTAGGCCAGAGCAGCCCCAGCCCCCAGCCCCAGCCCCCGGCCTTCCTCTGCCCCAAATCTCCAGTGGCTGCTTCTCCCCCCTGGCTGGGGAACCCCCAAGTGACTCTGTCACCACTCCCCGGCCAGGCGTCCCCTCTGCTGGGCCCAGGGATCAGGGCAGAGCCTGGCTCTGAGCGTCCTATCAGTGCAGAGACCCCCTGTGGGTCTGGCCCCCGAGCGCCACCACCCTACTGGGGCTCACTCAGATGGTGGGTTTGGGATATTCACGCCCTGCTTTCAACAAGAGACAGGAGTTAAACAGGGGAGACACAGCCCCCTGCCCCCCACCCCAATTCAGTCCATCCGTCATTCGGCCTCTCTAGGAGTCTGTCCCCTACCAGGGTTGGCACTGGCTGCCCATGGGGTTGGGGGCAGGGGGTTCACCCAGACGTAGCTCAGGACCCAGCTGCAGGAGAGATCCCCTACCCCCCCCCCCCCACAGCCCCACCTGAGGCCAGCCAGGGAGCCTGACCAGTGGGCCCCTGCAGCTCTGCCCCCCGCCCCGGGGTTGGAAATAGAATCTGTGACTGGCAGGAATCTCACAAGACCCACCTTTCCCCAGGCCATGGGATCAGGGCTTGGGGCTGTGAGTGCAGGGGAGGGAGGTGTTGGGGTGGATCTCGGGGCAGGGGAGGATCTGGGGGTTCTCCCCCACAGCTGCACTGACCGTGAACCTTTCGGTTCCCCGAGGGGATCTAGAGCCCATGGATGGGCCCTGTTAACATTTGCATGAGCTGAAATAAATCCACGTGTCGCCCCCACCCCCGATCCTCACAGCATGGGGGCGGGGGGGTGGGGGCAGGACATTAAACTAGAGGACGGTTCCCGTCTGCTTCGTCAGACCCCACGAGCCAGATTCAGCTCTTAGTTATTCCCTAGCGGGGCTGGGACGGGGGAGGTTCACAGAAGAACGGGGCTGGGTCTGAGCTCACAGGGGGGAGTTTGGGTTGAGTTTTGGGGAAGGTTCAGGGCTCAGTTCCTCTTTTCTCCACCCCACGTATCCCCTCCCCCGTCCTTGATGTTATCGTCCTCCCCACAAACTGATACTCACCTCCCCACACCCCGCTGTGCCCGGCCAGCCAGCAGCCTGGAGAGGAGACGCTCGTTAGTGACCAGATCCCAGAGCAACTGGATCCTACACCCTAGTCTCAACCCTCACCTCCCCCCATGGGCACACCCCCTGGTCTCAGATCCCACCCCCCATGAGCACACGCCCTGGTCTCAGATCCCCCCCCATGAGCACACGCCCTGGTCTCAGATCCCCCCATGGGCACACGCCCTGGTCTCAGATCCCCCCATGGGCACACACCCTGGTCTCAGATCCCCCCCATGGGCACACGCCCTGGCCTCAGATTCTGCCCCTCCCCTCTCCCCCATGGGCACAGGCCCTGGCCTCAGATGCACCCCCCATGGGCACACGCACTGGCTTTATTCGATACTCACTGAGGAAGAGGACAGTGAGAGCAGATGCCATGATGGGGGCAGCCAGGGGCCCCTCAGCGCTGCCACCAACACCCCGAAGCCCAACTCAACCAAGCCCCAAATGAGGAACTCAGCTGGTGGCTCCAGCTACAGGAAGTGGACGATGTGTCATCTCTTCCTGCGTTCATCATATGTTGTCTCTAATCTGCAGGCGAAATCTAGAACAGCCAAAGCAAGCAGAGGTCCCTGCAAAACCCAGGAAACCCTGGGCCCCTCAGCCTGGCCAAGCATCATGCAGCTCCCAGCTTCTCTATGTCTCTGTGGGGACTCGGGAGAGGTCGCTGTGATGCAGCAGGGAGTGGGGAGTATTGACCTGGGAAGGTTGCAGGGGAGTTTTACTGGGACTGTGTGTGGGATGGGAGACTTTCCTTGAGGGAAGATACCTGAGCATGTAACATGAGAGCCCAGGATGGGGGGTTGGGGCCAAGTGACACCTTTGCCCGGGAAACTGGACAAAGGCTGGAGGAGGAACCAGGGGGAGGGGGAAGGGCCGGCGCTTCCATTTAGGCGACCTAGGCGGTCGCATAGGGCGCCAGGATTTGCGGGGGCAGCAATTCGGCAGCGAGGGGTCCTTCCGCGCTCCGGGACTTCAGCGGCAATTCTGCGGCGGGTCCTTCACTCGCTCTGGGACCCGCCGCCGAAGTGCCCCGAAGACCGGGAGCGCGGAAAGACCCCCCCCCACCGCAGAATTGCCGATGACGACCGGGAGCGCAGAAAGACCCCCACCTAGGGCGCCAAAAACCCTGGCGCCGCTCCTGGATGGAGGGGGTGTGAGACAGCTGGAGGGGGCTTCAGTTTGGAGCTGGCTGAGGAAATGGAGGGAGCCCCACGATTGATCCCGGCAATTACAGACCAGTAAGTCTAACGTCGGTACCGGGCAAATTAGTTGAAACAATAGTAAAGAATAAAATTGTCAGACACCTAGAAGAACATAAATTGTTGGGCAAAAGTCATCATGGTTTCTGTAAAGGGAAATCGTGTCTTACTAATCTATTAGAGTTCTTTGAAGGGGTCAACAAACATGTGGACAAGGGGGATCCAGTGGACATAGTGTACTTAGATTTCCAGAAAGCCTTTGACAAGGTCCCTCACCAAAGGCTCTTACGTAATTTAAGCTGTCATGAGATAAAAGGGAAGGTCCTTTCATGGATTGAGAACTGGTTAAAAGACAGTGAACAAAGGGTAGGAATAAATGGTAAATTCTCAGAATGGTGAGGAGTAACTAGTGGTGTTCCCCAAGGGTCAGTCCTAGGACCAATCCTGTTCAACTTATTCATAAATGATCTGGAGAAAGGGGTAAACAACAGTGAGGTGGCAAAGTTTGCAGATGATACTAAACTGCTCAAGATAGTTAAGACCAAAGCAGACTGTGACGAACTTCAAAAAGATCTCACAAAACTAAGTGATTGGGCAACAAAATGGCAAATGAAATTTAATGTGGATAAATATAAAGTAATGCACATTGGAAAAAGTAACCCCAACTATACATACAATATGATGGGGGCTAATTTAGCTACAACAAGTCAGGAAAAAGATCTTGGAGTCATCGTGGTTAGTTCTCTGAAGACGTCCACGCAGTGTGCAGCGGCAGTCAAAAAGGCAAACAGGATGTTAGGAATCATTAAAAAGTGGATAGAGAATAAGATGGAGAGTATCTTATTGCCCTTATATAAATCCATGGTACGCCCACATCCTGAATACTGCGTACAGATGTGGTCTCCTCATCTGAAAAAAATATACTGGCATTAGAAAAGATTCAGAGAAGGGCAACTAAAATGGTTAGGGGTTTGGAACGGGTCCCATATGAGGAGAGATTAAAGAGGCTAGGACTTTTCAGCTTGGAAAAGAGGAGACTAAGGGGGGATATGATAGAGGTATATAAAATCATGTGTGGTGTGGAGAAAGTAAATAAGGAAAAGTTATTTACTTGTTCCCATAATACAAGAACTAGAGGCCACCAAATGAAATTAATGGGCAGCAGGTTTAAAACAAATGAAAGGAAGTTCTTCACACAGCACACAGTCAACTTGTGGAACTCCTTGCCTGAGGAGGTTGTGAAGGCCAAGGCTATAACAGGGTTTAAAAGAGAACTGGATAAATTCATGGAGGTTAAGTCCATTAATAGCTATTACCCAGGATGGGTAAGGAATGGTGTCCCTAGCCTCTGTTTGTCAGAGGGTGGAGATGGATGGCAGGAGAGAGATCACTTGATCATTACCTGTTAGGTTCACTCCCTCTGGGGCACCTGGCATTGGCCACTGTGGGTAGACAGGATACTGGGCTAGATGGACCTTTGGTCTGACCCAGTACAGCCGTTCATATGTTCTTACGTTCTTATGACTGGGGTCTAAGCTCCCTGCCCCCCAGAAGGACTTGACTGAGGGGTCCAAGCTCTGTTTGGGACTGTGTTCCTGTCGTCCAATAAACCTTCCATTTTACTGGCTGGCTGAGAGTCACGGTGAATCGCAGGAAGTGGGGGGTACAGGGCCCTGACTCCCCCACACTCTGTGACAGTCACCCTCAGTGTACTCTGCAGCATTGGGGAAGGTGCATCAGGCTGGGAGCCAGGAGACCACAGGGTCTTGTTTTCAATCTTCCACTGACCACTACAGTAGAACCTCAGAGTTATGAACTGACCAATCAACCACACCCCTCATTTGGAATTGGAAGTGAGCGATCAGATGGCAGCAGAGTTAACTTTAAAAAAAAAAGCAAATACAGAACAGTTCTGTGTTAAACATAAACTGCTAAAAACATAAGGGGGAAGTTTAAAAAGAAAGATTTGCCAAGGGAAGGAAACTGTTTCTGTGCTTGTTACATTTAAATAAAGATGGTTAAAAGCAGCATTTTTCTTCGGCATAGTAAAGTTTCGAAGCTGTACTAAGTCCATGTTCAGTTGTAAACTTTTGAAAGACCAGCAATAACCTTTTGTTCAGCCTAGTGAATATTTCAGTTATGAACAACCTCCAATCCCAAGGTGTTTGTAACTCTCAGGTTCTCCTGTATTTCCATGCAGATTGACAAACAGACCGACACACACACACCCCTTTGTTCCATTCTGAGTTCAAAGCTGGCTAGTGACCCATGTAGGTAAAATTAATACGTGCTCATGCAATTAAAGGGGGCAGAGTTAAGGAAAACTTAACTGTGGCATTTCCTGGTGCTGGAGGGTTTGACTCTGCAGCCTTCCCTCTCAGCCTGCAAACCTGCCCACCTGCGACATGAGCCATGGCACCGTGTGAGGAGCGGGTGCGATGGGGGACGCCTGGGTTTGCTGCCCCTTGCACCATAGCTGAGCGGTGATGATGGGTTTTCACTGTAACACCTGGTTCTAAGGGGCTTTTCTCAGCATGTGAATTAAATAAACCAGGTTCAAAAGAAAACGTGAGGAAGAGAAATTCCATCCCAGGCCCCCAAGGGGTCACCAGCTGGGAGAGACCCAGGGACCTTCTAATGTCCCCACAGAGACCCTGCCCCCGAGCTGGGGGAGACACTGTCAGTGGTTATGTGACACACACTTGTTTATATAGACATCCCATCTCCCCTCAAATCCCCGTCCTCTCTGCAGCTGTCCTGTCTCCCCTCAAACCCCCACATCCTGCACCAACCCCAGCCCATGTCCCCCTCGTCCCTGTCCCCCCTCCAACCCTCACTACCCTCTCCCATCTCCCATCCAACACCTACCCCGTTTCTGTCTCCCCTCGAATTCCTGTCCCCACTCCCTCCCTGATCTCAGCTCATCTCCCCTCTAATCCCTTCCCCCCCGACCCTCAGCCTGTCCCCCCAAACTCCCGTGCCCGGCTGCTCTTTGCAGAGGGTCTCACAGGCCCAGAGGGCTCAGGGGGGTTGGAAACTCTCTCCCTCACCAGCGTTACACAGGCCGGGGTCCGGGGCCCATTTCAAACCGAGCCCCTGGTTCTACTCGGCTCCTAGGCAAACCCCCAGCAGCAGCCGTTCAAAGGCAAAGCTTTCGGGTTAAACCCCCGGACAAGGAATCAAACCCGGCCTGTCTATTGAAATGGGGGCTGAGTGACCGCAGCCAACAGCCGGAGTCAGACCAGCTCCAAGTCTCGCTCCTTCGGGAGTCACCGGAGCAGAGCCGCTTGTTTCCAGAACAGCCGGGCTGTGGGGCGAGGAACCGGTTCATTTCACTCGCCGGACGGACGGGCAGGGCGGCCGCTGACCCCGCTCCTAGTGTAAGCGGGGGAATGGTCCCGCTATTGTGGGGAACTTTCCTGGCTCATACACGCCCCGGTGGGATTGGCGAGTGAAAGGATCTGAGTCCTCGCTCCCACTCCCTTTACCCAGAGGCCTGCCTGACCTCGAGGGCTCCCTTTCCTCCCTCCCGTTCGGCAGAGTCCTCGTAACCCCGGCAAGGCTGGGCCCCGGATCCCTGTGGGCTCGACCCCCAGTCTTGTCGTGGTCACTTAGGACAGGGGGACACCATAAACAGCCACCTCTGCAAGGGAAAGGAAGTTCACAGTCTCTTCCTCACATGTCCCAGGCCTCCTGCCCAGGCCCTGGCCGTGCCAGGGTGATACCACAGTGTGACAATCTGTATGTCAAAGCAGCACCGTAGAGCCCCCGTATTCACCACTACCATAGAATTATGATGAGTTGGGTACAAAGTTGCCTCGTGAGGCATCATTTTAAAAGTCTTGATCTGTTGAACATTCATGTCCTGTTGCATTGTATGTGCTGTTGCGAATTATACCTATAGGTCACGCGCAGTTCGACTCTAGGCTGAGGCACATGAACAAAATCTACAACTGCAGAGTATTCAAAGATAACAGGTTTATTATGCTCGAGCGTGGTGCCCCCTTGCTAATCAGGAAGGGACCCGGAATGCAGGTTATACAAAGATTATATACCTTTTAGCAAAGCATGCTGTCCTCGTTGTGACGAAGTATGGGGTTTTCTTGTTTTCTGTGGAGTTTCAATGGTTTGCATGCGGAGGGGGTGGGACTCAGTTTCCCTGGGTGTTACTGGTTTAACGAGGTGAGGGGAGAGGGAGTTTTTTCTTGCAGAGGACCGGAGAGAGGACTTGGGGACCCAGCCGATGGCCTGGAGGATGGATACCCCAGCGACCGGTGACCTGGCGACCCAGAGGCCCAGCTGAGGAGATGCAGCCGGTTCTGGCCAGTGGGTGGACAATGGGCTGCAGAGTGAGGACCCAGTGACCTAACCAGCCGGTTCCAGCCAGAGCATAGAAGAGGGGAGAGGAGGCCCCGGTTTACGACCCTGTTTACCTGGGGAGAAGACAATGGACAGAGGCGGGGCCTGGGGCCGGTGATCTCAGATGCCCAGCTAGGAAACAGGGGGGCTCTGGGCTGGAGGAGCAGGCAGAGCCCACCTGGATGCGGGGGGGGACTGGGATGTGCTGGGCTGAGGGAGGCCAGGCCTGATGCCCTGAGAGTTTCCTGTGCTGTGTTCAATGCTCAATAAACCCTCCTGTTTTACGCTGGCTGAGAGTCGCTCCGGTCTAGAGAACAGGGTTGCATCAACCCCTTCGGGGGTGGAGGCCCGGGGGGTCCAGAGCGAGTGGACTCCCTGAGGGGGCCCACGGCGAGAGACAGGTGTGCTAAGGCTCCGAGAGGTGCGGCTCCAGGAGGTGGAGGGGCCTGACCCTGAGAGAGAGTGGACCCCCGAGAAGGGCTGTCGCACTGAAAGGGGCACCCCCCCACGGACCGCACGGGGCCAAGAGTGGGCACGATCTGTGCGTCCGTGACACTCGTGCATCGTAAGCCTTAGCCAATAAACAAGCCTTCCCCTTATCTACCACCTATCCCCGCTAGGCATGTTCCCCGTGCTGCCTAGTGTTGCAACTACCCAGGCATGCGGTTAGTTTTTTCAACGGTTGCCCTTATCTCTGTGTGTCCAGATGTCCCCCTTCCCCATTCCTGGTACGTGATGTGCTCGCCTCTAGCTAATGGCGGGCCCGAAATCCAAAATGGAGTTACATATGCTAACTTTCCTTAACAGTGCTGTCCTTGTATGGGAAGTTCTGAAGCATTGCTGTGTGTGCTACTGAAATATGTTGTGAGGTTGGGAGATGCCCACAGCCAACCTTTCAACTGCAAGAGAGGACCAGCCAGACACTGTTAATGGCTCATCAACACTCATCAAGGAAAGAATCCACTATCCCAGAGACTGTGTACAATGGAGATTGTTTCACCAATGGGGCCTCCCTGATCCCCAGGTCACAGCAAAGATCTTTCCAGCAAACTGGAAAAAAATATAAAAGGGGAAATGACATATGTCACGGAGTGTGGGGGGACACAAGGCCCTGCACCCCCGGCTTCCTGCGATTCACCATGACTCTCAGCCAGCCAGTAAAGCAGAAGGTTATTTTAGGGCAGTGTTTTTCAACCTTTTTTTGGGCAAAGGCACACTTGTTTCATGAAAAAAATCACGAGGCACACCACCGTTAGAAAATGTTAAAAAATTTAACTCTGTGCCTATATTGACTATATATAAAGTAATTCTCTTGAATAGGAATCAAATAAACACAAAGAAAGTATTTTATAATTACTTTATTATGAAATAGTAAGTAAACAGAAATATGAAAAATTATAAAATACTTTATTCAGTGCGCAACCTGGGTTTAATATTTTTTTCCCACGGCACACCAGGCAACATCTCGCGGCACACTAGTGTGCCGCGGAACAGTGGTTGAAAAACACTGTTTTAGGGTTACCATATTTCAACACTGAAAAAAGAGGACACTCCACGGGGGCCTGACCCTGCCCCAACTCCGCCCCTTCCCTACCCCCCAGCCCCGCCCCAACCCCACCCCTTCCCCAAAGTCCCTGCCCCAACTCTGCCCCCTCCTCTGAGCTCCCTGCATTCCCCCTCCTCCCTCCCGCTCTGATCTTGGTTGGGGGTTGCTAAGTGCTTCCCTGCTCCCCACTCGCCCTGCAGTCCCTGCACCCCCCCCCGCCCCTGCAGTCTCTGCACCCCCCCGCCTGCCCTGCCCCTGCACCCCCCTGCCCCTGCAGCCTCTATGCCCCTGCCTGCCCTGCTCCTCCTCGCCCTGCAGCCTCTGCACCCCCCCGCCTGCCCTGCCCCTGCACCCCCTGGCCCTGCAGCTTCTATGTCCCTGCCTGCCCTGCCCCTGCTCCCCACTCACCTTGCAGCCCCTGCACCCCCTGCCCCTGCAGCCTCTGCGCCCCCTGCCTGCCCTGCCCCTGCACCCCCCCACCCCTGCAGCCTCTGTGACCCCTGCTCCCCACTTGCCCTGCAGCCTCTGCGCCCCCCACCTGCCCTGCCCCTGCGCCCCCCTGCAGCCTCTGTGCCCCTGCTCCCGACTCGCCCCGCAGCCCCTGCACCCCCCTGCTCCTGCAGCCTCTGTGACCCCTGCTCCCCACTCGCCCTGCAGCCCCTGCACCCCCCTGCTCCTGCAGCCTCTGTGACCCCGCCTGCCCTGCTCCCCCACTCCCCCGGCAGCCTCTGCCTGCTGGGGGCTTCAGACACTCAGCAGCGCGGGTCCCTGCAGCCCCGGCCGCAGCTTCCTTCCTGCCTCCGAGCTCGTTCCCCGGCCTGTCTGTCCTCGCCGGAAACAGCTCCCGCGGCGCCGGGTTCCGAGCTGCGCGGGGCAACGGGGCCACAGGAAGGGTCCCCCCAGTGGCCGGGGGGTCCCCGCCCGTGAGGGAAGCCTGAGCCCCCCCCTCCCCCCCCCAGCATTGTACCTCGGGCAGCTGGGCTGCGCTGCGGACCCGGCGGATCGTGCTGGGCGGACCCTGGCTTATGCCTCCCTATTTCCCCGGACATGTCCGGCTCTTTGGCAATTCCCCCCGGACGGGGATTTGAGCATCAAAAAGCCGGACATGTCCGGGGAAAGCCGGACGTATGGTAACCCTAGTTATTTAGACGACAGGAACACAGTCCAAGACAGGTCTTGCAGGTACAGACAACAGGACCCCCTCAGTTAGGTCCATCTTGGGGTCCCAGGGGCACCACAGGCCCATTGGGGTGGGGGCAGAGCCCCGTCTGGGCTACCTCCATTACCAGTCAGCTCCTGAAAAACTCTCCCCCCCCCCCGCCTTTGTTCAGTCTCCCGGGCAAAGGTGTCACCTGGCCTCTAACCCCTTCCTGGGTTCTCACGTTACATGCTCAGGTATTCTCCCTCGGCCAGTCTCCCATCCCCCCATGCAGACCATCCTAGCCCCACTTCCCTGCCTTCCCAGGCCAACACTCCCCACTTAGCATTCAAAGACCACATTAAGAACAGTCCCAGTTCGTCACAACATAATCCCTGGGCTTCTCTTCCCCACAACTCAACACCTGGAGAAACATCTGGAGGACAAAGACTTTGAACTGGGGAAGGGTGGTCCCAGGCTGGGATGGAGTCCAGTCTGTGTATTGAGGATCTGTAACCTGCTTGTCCCATCTGTCAGGGGGAGACGCTGTCTGATTCAAACCCTGTTTCGTTTGTGGAACTTTGACTGTGACTATATGTTTATTTCTTAAGTAGCCAACTCTGATCTCTGCGCCTGCTCCTTATAGACACTTCAAATCTCTCCTTCTGCAGTTACTGTGGATGGCTGTGTGGGTGCGGAGCCTCTCCAAGGTTGGTAGCTTGACATCAGCATCACAGTGTCAGAGGCAGCCTAGGTTGGTGCCTTTGGAGGGCTCAGCGGCCCCACAGGCCGGGTTGCACCCTGGGGACCCCGTCACACACAGCTCAGAAACTTGCTCTGGCGGTGGCCACACCCCCTCAGGTGCTAGCAGTGGCATAGCCAGATTCTAACATCAGGGGGAGCAAGTTTCAATTTCCCCTGGTTCTCGGGGCCTTGGCACAGCTGGGGAACTTGCCTGTGGGTTTTCCATGTGAGCTCGCAGCCGGGCCGCTTCGCAGGCTCCACGGCCACCACAGTGCGAACGACCCCCAGGCGGCTCAGGCTGGTGGGACGATCCCACGTCCTCTCCGGCGTGGCTGTGTCGGAGCATGTCCCAGAGGCCACAGGCTCGGGGGGTGCTGCCCACAAGCCATGGCCCCTAGGGCGTCCCGTGTCCCGACAGCCCCAGATGCCTTGTGGGGCCCAGAGCTCTCCCCTGGGCGTCCCGTGGTGAGGACTCCCCATCCCACTGCCGTTAGCCATTGCAGACCCTGCTGCCCTTCCCTCACGCTGGGGCAGCCAGGCTGGAGTGGGTGGAGGCTTTGGGGGGGGGGGGTCACCTCACCTAGTGTCCGCCCCTCCTCCAGCCAAGGGCAGCCTCGGCCAGGATCAGCGCCAGGGCCAGCAGGACCCCAGCGCTCAGGACCAGATGGACGATGTTGACCCGGGTGTAATCTGGGGGTGACAAAAGGGGTGGGGGGTTGGTGCAGTGAGACCCACCGGGGCCCTCCCCCTTTCTGTCCCCCCAGAATAGGAATCCACGACAGATCCTTATCCCCATCCCCCTACCCTGTCTGTGTCTGTGTGTCCCCGTTTGAACCCCTCCATCCGTCCCACTGCAGGGAGCCCCTCCCCATGGCACCTGGGCCCCACATACCCCTAGTAACTCCAGCCATTCTCCCCACCCAGCCCCAGCCCTTCGTGGCTCCCCCTGGGGGTGGCTCCTTGGCAGAACAAGCCCGTTTAACTGGCTGACGGGGTCCCCTCCCCTGCCCCCTCACTGCCCCCTCGCTGCCTGGGCCCTGGGGCAGAGTGACTAGGAGACGCCGATCTGGGGCCCTCACCTCTCACCACCAGCCGCGCCGGGTCGCTGGGGTGGGACACGGCGACCGGCTCCCGCGTGGTGTGATAGGAGCAGCTGTAGCTCCCCGCGTCTCTCCATCCGGCACCAATCACGGGGAACTCGGCCACGTCCCCTACAGGAGGCTCTGCTCCTCCCCTGACTCTTCGGTTCTGTTTAAGAGCCGAGCTGCCCGAGCGCTACCGGCTTCGGGCAGCCCCCATGCTTCTGGACCCTGCGCCGCCGGAGCCCGGGAGGGGAAGTGCCCGGCCGGCGGCTGGGGTCCGGAGGCAAGGGGGCTGCCTGAAGCCCATAGCGGTCGGGCAGCTCGGCTCTTAAACAGAGCCGAAGAGTCAGGGGAGGAGCAGAGCAGCCGTGGGAGGGGAAGTGCCCAGCCGGCATTTTCCCGGACATGTTCGGCTTTTTGGCAATTCCCCCCGGACGGAGGTTTGATTGCCGAAAAGCCGGACATGTCCGGGAAAAACCGGACGTATGGTAACCTTACCCACCCCCGCCACCAGAGGAACCCCAGGCCGGCCCCAGTCCTGGGTCAGACCCAGCCATGCCGGCCGACTGACCCCAGCCCTGTGCCAGCCGAAACAGCCCCAGGCCCACCCAGCTGGTCAACCCCAGCCAGGGCCGGCTTTAGCAAGAGCGGGGCCCGATTCCTGGGGGCGGGGCTTACTGCAAGCCCCGCCCCCAGGAATCGAGCCGCTCTCCGGCCGGGGTTGCCGGGCTTGAGTCGGACCCGGAGTCGCGCCGCGGGGGCCGGGCCGGGCCGGTGCCGCGCCGGGGCCGGGCCGGACCCAAGCCGCGCCGCGGGGGCCGGGCCGGGCCGGGCCGGGCCGGAGCCGGGCCGCGCCGCGGGGGCCAGGCCGAGCCGGAGCCGGGCCGCGGGGACCGGGCCGAGCCGGAGCCGCGCCGCGCCGCAGGGGCTGGGCCGAGCCGGGCCACGCCGCGGGGGCCGGGCCGAGCCAGAGCCGGGCCGCAGGGGCCGGAGGTGGGCCGCGCCGCGCCGCGGGGGCCGGGCCGAGCCGGAGCCGGGCCACGGGGGCCGGGCCGAGCCGGAGCCGGGCCGCGCCGCGGGGGCTGGGCCGAGCCGGGCCGCGACACGGGGGCCGGGCCGAGCCGGAGCCAGGCCGCGGGGGCCGGGCCGCGCCGGAGCCGGGCCGCACCGCGGGGGCCGGGCCGAGCCGGAGCCGGGCCGCACCGCGGGGGCCGCAGCCACGCCGGACCCGAGCCGCGCCGTGGGGGCCGGGCCGGACCCGAGCCATGCCGCGCCGCGGGGGCCGCGCTGGAGCCAAGCTGGGCAAGAGCCGCTGGGGCCTGCGTGCTCGGCGGGAACGGGCCGTGCCTCCCCGGAGCCCTTCTCACGCCCCCACCACCCCAGTTTACCTGGTGCTGCCTGCCCGCCCCTGCTTCTTTTCAGACTTCCCGCTAATCTCTGATTCGCGGGAAGCAGGGGAGGGGGCTGAGCGTTCAGGGGAGGGGAGGAGGGGGAAGTGAGCTGAGGGCGGGGTGGAGAGCTGTAGCGCGGGGCCCTCGCAGCGCGGGGCCCAATTCAGTCGAATCGGCTGTATCGGCCTAAAGCCGGCCCTGACCCCAGCCCCCGCCCGGTTGGCCAGCTTGAGCAGACGCAGTCCACCGTCCCTCGGCAGCGGCTCTAGCCAAGGAAGGCAGAGCCATCCCTGGCCTATTATACCCACCACCCATGCCATCTCCGCTCCCCGGCCAGGTGTCCCCTCTGATGGGGTCAGGGCTCAGGGCAGAGCCTGGCTCTGAGCGTCCCATCACCATGGAGCCCCCCACAAGAGTCTGGCTGGCTGTGGGTCTGGGAGCGGGGACGCCGAGCCAGGCCCCTCACCTGCTACCACCAGCTGCACGGGGTTGCTGGGCTGCGAGGAGACGAAGGGCTCTGATCGGGGCCGGTAGCTGCAGCTGTAGTTCCCTCCGTGCTGCCGGCCCACGGTGGGGATGTGGAACTCGGCCCCGGCCCCAGCAGGGTCCATCTGTCGCTGCGGGTTCAGGTCTCCAGCCTTGTGCAGGAAGAACGTCACGTCCCAGCGCGGACCCTGACACCGGATGGTGACGTCTGCCCCTGGGGCGGTGACCCCAGTGGGGCTCAGAGAGATGGAGGGTCTGGGTAAGCTGGGATCTGCGCACAGGAGACAGGCTGGGAGAGCCAGACCCACCCAGGGCGCTGGGTGCACACATGAGCGGCTAGTCCTGCCTGGCCACGGCTCCATTGCTATTTTCAGCTCCATCAGAGCTAGCCGGGGTGCCGAACGCCAGCCCCCAGCTGCAGGGCAGACACCCGACAACAGCCCCCAGCTCTGAGGTGACCCCAGGGTGAGGGCTCCCTGCCTCCAGCCCGGCCACCATCAGGGTCACACTCGTCTGGGCAGGGGACAGAACTTCCTCCGGGGCCGGGCCCAGGCTGCAGAATGAGCTCCCCCAGCAGCCAAGGGCCCCCCAAACCTCCTCACCTCCGGCTCCAAGGCCAGGTGCCCTCCCCCGGCTGGCCTGCTCCATTATCGACCCAGGGCAGTGCGGCCATTGACCCCCCCCAAACCACCCCAGACCAGACTCTCCGCTGTGGGCACAGACCTCCCCCGGGGAGAGGATGAGAGAGAACGACCCGCCTGTGACAGACAGGGCCACGCTGCTTAATGCTCAACTGGCAGGCGCCCGACACCGCGGTAACCAGGGCAGCGTCAGACCATGTGCAGGGTAGAAGGCTGCTCCCCCATGGCTGGGACCCCCCCCAGTGACTCCGTCCCCGCTCCCTGGCCGGGCGTCCCCTCTGCTGAGCCCAGGGCTCAGGGCAGAGCCTGGCTCTGAGCGTCCCATCAGCATGGAGCCCCCCGCAAGGGTCTGGCTGGCTGTGGGTCTGGGAGCAGAGACGCTGAGCCGGGGGCCCCTCACCTGCTACCACCAGCTGCACGGTGTCGCTGGGCTTTGAGGAGATGAAGGGCTCTGATCGGGGCCGGTAGCTGCAGCTGTAGTTCCCTCCGTGCTGCCGGCCCACGGTGGGGATGTGGAACTCGGCCCCGTCCCCAGCAGGATCCATGTGTCGCTGCGGGTTCAGGTCTCCAGCCTTGTGCAGGAAGAACCTCACGTCCCAGCGCGGACCCTGACACCGGATGGTGACGTCTGCCCCTGGAGCGGTGACCCCAGTGGGGCTCAGAGAGATGGAGGGTCTGGGTAAGCTGGGATCTGCGCACAGGAGACAGGCTGGGAGAGCCAGACCCAGGCACCCGCCCAGCCCCAGCCTCCCCGGCCGGCCCCAGCCATGGGCAGATCCAGGGCCCCCCGGGAGATTCACTCCTAGATTCTAGAGTCCCCCTGACCCAGAATCCTGCCCTGCGAGCTGGGCTCCCAGCCCCACAGACAACGAGCCGCAGCTCCCTAGTTCTTGGGTCCTCATATGCCCGTGTGTGGCCCCTGCCTCATTTACTGCATCCGGCCTGCTCTGGGGGCGCGTGGGCACGGCCAAGCTAGCTGCAGCGGCATGGGCTGGCCGCTCGAGGACAAGCCGCTCAGGGCGCCGGGTGCACACGCGAGTGGCTAGTTCTGCCCGCCCACGGCTCCATTGCTATTTTCAGCTCCATCAGAGCTAGCCCGGGTGCCGCACGCCAACCCCCAGCTGCAGGGCAGACACCCGACAACAGCCCACAGCTCTGGGGGGACCCCGGGGTGACAGCTCCCTGCCTCCGGCCTGGCCACAGTCAGGGTCACGCTCGTCTGGTCAGGGGACAGAACTTCCTCCGGGGCCGGGCCCAGGCTGCAGAACGAGCTCCCCCAGCAGCCAAGGGCCCCCGAAACAGGGCTGGCTCCAGGCACCAGCCCGGCAAGCAGGTGCTTGGGGCGGTCCCTGGAAGGGGGCAGCACATCTGGCTCTTCGGCGGCAATTCGGTGGCGGGTCCCTGAAGCGGCGGAGTTAGAGTTCCCGATCACAGGGTTTTTTTTGTTTTTTTTTTCTGCTTGGGGTAGCAAAAACTATGGAGCCGGCCCTGCCCTAAACCTTCCCACCTCTGGCTCCTGTTGGGCGTCCCCCCTGCTGGGCCCAGGGCTCAGGGGAGAGCCTGGCTCTGAGTGGCCCATCGGCGCGGAGCTCCCCTGAGTATCCAGCTGAGGGTGGGGCTGGGAGCGGGGACGCCGAGCCGGGCCCCTCACCTGCTCCCACCAGCTCCACGGGGTCGCTGGGCTCCGACCAGGTGTCAGGATCCGAGTCAGGGGATAATAGCAGGTGTTGCTGCCTCCGTCTGACCGGCTCACTTTGGCGATTGGAAATTTAACCCCAGCCGAGTCCCCGCCCGGCGCTGCTGCGTTCCTGGCCCCAGCCTTGTACAGAACAAACTCCAGACCCCGGCACTGACCCCAACACTGGACGGTCCCGGCAACCCCCAGGGTGACCCCCCCCCGCTGGGGCTGAGGGAGATGGAGGGTTTGGGGGAGTTGAGCTCTGCAGTGGGAGGGAGACGGGGCGTGAGACAGACCCCGGCACGGCCACTGCGCCCCGTGCAGAGCGTCAGCGACGGGGCAGAGACAGGGTCAGGGTCTCCCCTGGGATCCAGGGCACCAAGGGCATCACCTGAGATCTCCCTGCTCCCCACACACCCACCTCCAGAGGACCGAGATTTCCCCCACACACACGCCCAACCTTCACTGGCTGGACGTCCCATCTGCTGGGCACCAGGGCTCACGGAGAATTCCCTGGGGGTCTGGCTGGGTGTGGGGCTGGGAGCCGAGGTGCCGGGCTGGGCCCCTCACCTGCTACAATGATCTGCACAGGGTCGCTGGGCTCCGAGTAGGCAGCTGGTCCTGTTCTGTGGCTATAACGACAGGTGTAGTTTCCGCTCTGTTCCCGTCCGGCGCTGGTGATGTGAAATTCAGCCTCAGAGCCAGCAGGGTCTCTGTTAGTCAGATAGTTCCCATCTCCAGCCTTGTAGAAGAAGATCCTCATGCCCAGGCGCTGATGCCAACACCGGATGGTGACGTTTCCCCCCACAGGGATCACCCCACCGGGGCTGACAGAGATGGAGGGTTTGGGGAGGGACCCCTCTGGATGCACAAACAAACAGGCAGTAAGTGGGGGTGACACAAACCGCGTCCATCTGACTCAATCCTCTGCCCATCTGTCGCTCCAGCGTTTTACCCCCGTCCCGTCCCTGGCGTGCAGGCCCGGCCCCACGGCTCACAGCCGGGGAGAGAGACAGAGGACGGGAGAAAGGAGATTTCCAGTCTCTGATTCCTTCAGTTCTCCAGGGTGAATTTAGCCCTGTCCCCGCTGCAGTCAGGGGTGACTCTGGATTGACCCCAAGGGCTGAGACCAGAGTCACCCTCTTGTTTTTCTAACACTGTAGAACAGGGGTAGGCAATCTATGGCATACATGCTAAAGGCGGCACGTGAGCTGATTTTCAGTGGCACTCACACTGCCCGGGTCCTGGCCACCAGTTCTGGACGCTCTGCATTTTAGTTTAATTTTAAATGAAACTTCTTAAACATTTTAAAAACCTTATTTACTTTACATACAACAATAGTTTAGTTCTATATTATAGACTTATAGAAAGAGACCTTCTAAAAACGTTAAAATGTATGACTGGCACGCGAAACCTTAAATCAGAGTGAATAAATGAAGACTCGGCACCCCACTTCTGAAAGGTTGCAGAACCCTGCTGTAGAGAGCTGCCGCTCTCCTGTAGTTGGGCAGAACATGGATTATTCTTTAAAATGTTGCAAAATCCACATTTACTCCAATTGTCTGGCAATGTGCTATACACAGGGGGCGGGGCGGGCGGGGGTTGGGTTCATGGGACATATTTGGGTCCTTTGATCAAGAGGTCCCAGGACAGGCCCCCCCAAAAAATGTGTTTGCAAAATCCCCCGTTCGTTCTAACAATTTCCTGCCCACCCAGGGGCTCAAACTCTGGTTCTGCTCCGCCCCAAACCGGTCTCAGCCGCTGGGGATTTAGCTCCGCTCTGCACAGTGCCGGTGGCCCCTTTGGGGATGGGATATTTCCAAAGATCCATTCCCTGGGACTCCTGCCAGCTCCCCAGGCACAGTTCGGGGGCGCTGTGGGTGGCTGGTGCCTTCACTCTGTATTTCCCGGGGGGCAGAGCTTTGAGTGCAGGCGAATTCACCCTGTGTGGTGCCCATCCCTGTAATGAGTTTGGCGAGGTCTCAGTCTCCACCTCTGGGTGTGGGAGGGAGCAGAGATCTGACAGGATCATCCCTTTGGAGAATCTGCGCCACTCACCCCCCACCCACGTCCCTCGTCCCTGATGTGGAAATTCCCCCAACTGCCCCATTCTCCACAGATACTCACTTCCCGACACCCTGCTCCACGCAGCCAGCCAGCAGCCTGGAAAGGAGACAGGTCATTAGGGACCAGATCCCAGAGCAACTGGATCCTACACCCTGGTCTCAGATCCCACCCCCCATAGACACAAGCCCTGGTCTCAGATTCCCCCCTTATGGGGACACGCCCTGGCTGTCTCCGATACTCACCGAGGAGGACGGTGAAAGCAGACGCCATGACGGGGCAGTGGGGGTCCCTCAGCGCTGCTACAAACACCCCGGTGCCCAGCTCCACCCAGCCTGAGGCCCGAGTGCGAGCGGAATGAGGAACTGCGCCAGGGGCTGCAGTCCCAGGAAGCCCGTGATCCGCTCGGCCCCTTTCTTCCCATCAGCTGGCTTCTCTGCAATCTCCAGGCCAAATCTACCGCGCTCAGAGCAAAGCCAGATCCCTGCAACGCCCAGCAAACCACATCCCCTCCTGCAGCTGCCTGGTCCCCCCCCACATCACCTCCCAGCCCCACATGGGAGCTGTCCCGTCCAGGGACCAGCTGGGAAAGGGGGAATCTCAGGAGGCGTCAAGAGGTGACCCTGAGCTTTTCCAACAGGCCCGTCTAGCCTCCCTGGAGCAGCAGCTCTGACCAGAGGAGGGCTCCTACCACACACACGCAGTGCCCCCCACGGAGTGACCCTCTCCCATGGAGTGGGGCAAAGGTTCCTTCCTGACCTGGCTGGACCAAGCGCCCGCCCTGGAGCATGAGGTTGGAGGGACCTGGCCAACCTCCTTCACAGGTAGCGTCCCTGCAGATGCTGTTCTCAGCGAAGTGGCGTGAGACAGAGACAGGACAGAGGGGTGGGGGTCTGTGGGGTGGTTTCTGGCCCCTGTGAGGTGGGGAGGGAGGGATACAGTTAGATCCTAAGTTGCTAAAGCAGCAGCCGAAAAATCCGTGAACAGGGGAAGTGCGTCCGGAGCTGGTGCTCACTTTCTGTTTCTGTTACTGCCAGTGAAACTCAGCATAAACCTGATTCCCCGGCAGCGACCCTGTAATATATCCCGGCTCTGGGAGGGGACTGGGGTCTAGTGGTTAGAGCAGGAAAGCCCTACCACTCTCACGAGAGCAATCCCATCTCCCCTAGGTGCGACACACACTCCCGACGCAGGGAGAGGGGGACTGGGGGCTATCCGGGGGGGCTGGTTTGTGGTTCAGTGTTTATTACAAATCTGGAGATTAATAGGATGCAAAATCACATAAAAGCTGCCTCAATGTGTCCCCTCCCCTTCCCGGTGCTGAGCCCCCCCCAACCCCCCAAATGTTGGTCTTCACAGGGAAGGGGGACAGCAGCTCGATGGGACGGGGCTGCAGTGGGCGGAGGGCAGTGTCCCACCTAAATCTTCCCTAGAAGCAGAGTTCTCTGGGGCTGGCGCTGCAGGGGGGTGAGTCTGTCGCCCCCTGGGAACTGGCGCCCCATGGCTGCGGGGGGGTCTCACTGCAGGGCCCCCCAGCTCACACTGATGGCAGCGTACACGCTGGGCTGGGCAGGCTCGGGGGCAGGGACTCTCCCCCCCCCCGCCCACTTGGCCTGCAGCGCCTGGTTGTCCAGCTCGGCGTAGGTGAGTCCGTCGGCGCCGGGGTCGGGCTCCTGGGGGTGGGAGTGGAGAGAGTCACTGGGGTGTGTGTGTGAATCTACCAACACCCCAACACACACACCCCTGCAATCAGGGCCGGTGCAACCACTAGGTGAACTAGGCAGTGGCCTAAGGCGGCAAGTGGTTGGGGGCGCCCGGGGCCGTCCTCAGGCATAGGCAGCTGCCTAGTGCACCTGAAAATTTGGGGCACCACTGGGTCTTGGTGTCCACCCGCCTGGTTTTCCTATCCCTGTTCTGACCCTTCCTGCCAGCTCCGAGTCTTCCTGGGAAGGGGGTCTAGTAGTTAAAAGAGAAACAGTCTCCAGCCGCCAGACCTATTAGCACAACACTGAAACTGTTCAAGGGGCAATGAAGACATTTAACAGGCATTTACCAACCCCTAGGTATCTCCTGTCCTGTTTCTGAATGTACTGACAAAAACAGTTGTGCATGACTAATATTCTCGGCCTTCTGGCTAAGAGAGGTGAAAACATTATTTACTCAGAACATGTCAGTCTACAGGACCTTAGTTTAAAATTTGCTTTAAAAATATTTCGTTAGTGAGTTGGTGAAGATTATAAAATCACATCTCTAAAAAATCATTGCATAGATTTTTAGATGCACAATCATCTTTAGCCTTAAATGCTTGGATCTTCAGACATATGGTTTTTTAAATAAATTCTTCAAAAGACCACCCTTATCTAAAATGCACATTTTAATTACTATAGTAAAAAAAACTTACTTCCAAAGTCTTCCTGTCCTTTCTGTCCATCCATTTCTCCCTTCACCCCCTCCCCTCACCCCCATTGAAGGAAGCAACAGCCCTTTGCTTCCAGATAGCTGGACATAGAGTTTCCCTTTCTTTACTTCTGACTATCTGATGAACTAATTTTAAGCAAAATCAGTACCTTAGTAAGATATAAAATCCTTTGTTATGCCTAAAATCTTTGGAAACATATTTTTTAAAGTTGGTGAAATTTCATAAACATGTGTATTGTTCTGGAGATCACACACAGTAAATTAGTGTTCCCTTTTTCTTAAAGCAATGAACATTGTTATGAACACACTAAACCTCAGTGACTGATTAATTTAAAATAATGCCTGTTTCAGTGAGTTAAATAGGTAGTAATCTGGAATGATTACTTTATGAAGGTTTAAGAGTACATTTAAAATATAAAATCAGCTTAGAAATACTGATTAAGAACATGTAAAACAGAGACGAGCTGCATCATGTAGTCCATAATATTTAATGTTGTATTCAGCAAGACAGCTGACTCGCCCTTACTACAAAGTTTTTGCAAATAAATGTCTGACAAACTTCAGGACATATCAAAAAACCTGTGATTGACATTTTTTATTCCCAAATTTAGTGCTTTTAATTAGGTACCTTCTGCATGTCCATTCTGCGTGAGGGAGAGGGTACAGGGATCTCTGCGGGGAACTGTGACTCTCCGCCACCGTGAGGCGGGCCGGGCCTCTTGTTATTCTTTCTGCCTTGTCCCTCTGCCCCCGCCGGGCTGCAAGCTCAGGCTGCAGTCGGGCATAGAGCACCAGTTTAATAATACTGCACAGGGCTTGCGGGGGCGGCGAGCCCCAGCCATGGAGGAGCCGGCGTGGCGCAGGGGGTCAGGATCCCTGCAAAGGCAGTGGTGCCGCTAGCGGAGAGCAGCCGCGCCCCCCCCGCCCCTCCTGCCCAGGCTGTGGCCTGGCACCCCCCCGGGGGGCCCCTGCAGACTGCAGCAGATGCATGCAGGCAGAGGCCCCCTTGCACCCCCCCGGCTCCCCCGTCACCGCGCTCGGGCTCTGTGGCTCCCGGGCATGTGAGCCGCCGCTGGGGCGCGGGGCCCTGAGCCTGCTCCGGGAAGGGCAGCGGCGGCTCACACTCCCGGGAGCCACAGAGCCCGAGTGCGGCGAGGGGGAAGCCGGGGGGGTGCATGGGGGCCTCTGCCCACATGCATCTGCTGCAGGAGCCCCCAGAAGGCAGCTTCTCCCTGCTGAGCTGCCGCAGCGGCCCAAGCCCGGCAAAGCCAGTGAGTGGACTCGGGGCGGGGGCTGCCGGGGTGTGGTGGGGAGGGCTCGCGGGGGGGGCTGTGCACCGTCCAGGGGAGTTCAGGGGACAGGGAGGGGGGGAATCTGGTCTGAACCGATGTTACGGGAGGGGGGGCACAAGGTGGAAGTTTCGCCTAGGGTGCAAAATATCCTTGCACCGGCCCTGCCTGCAATCATAGAATCATAGAAGATTAGGGTTGGAAGAGACCTCAGGAGGTTCTAGTCCAACCCCCTGCTCAAAGCAGGACCAACCCCAACTAAATCATCCCAGCCAGGGCTTGGTCAAGCCTGACCTTAAAAACCTCTAAGGAAGGAGATTCCACCACCTCCCTAGGTAACCCATTCCAGTGCTTCACCACCCTCCTAGTGACATTAGTGTTTCCTAATATCCAACCTAGACCTCCCCCACTGCAACTTGAGACCATTGCTCCTTGTTCTGTCATCTGCCCCCACTGAGAACAGCCCAGCTCCATCCTCTTTGGAACCCCCCTTCAGGTAGTTGAAGGCTGCTATCAAATCCCCCCTCACTCTTCTCTTCTGCAGACTAAATAACCCCAGTTCCCTCAGCCTCTCCTCATAAGTCATGTGCCCCAGCCCCCTAATCATTTTCGTTGCCCTTCGCTGGACTCTGAAATCCGGCTGGCGATCCCATAAGGAAACCCCCCTCCCAGCAGCCCCACCCCAAATCACTGCGTGTGCCAGGTAAAGGGGGTGGGGTTCGATGTGAGGGGGCTGCTGGGGCCCATGTGGGTCAGGGTTGGGGGTCAGAGTCTGCGGGCGGACGGGGGACACTTATGAGGATCTGCGGCTGTTTCCCTTTGTTGATGGAGGCGTCTGTGGAACAGAGACACCCGCTGAGCTGCACCCCCAGCCGGCCCAGAGCAGAACCCCACACCCAGCTCTGACCCCTTCGTCCAGCCAGGGGGCTCAGAGACCGGCACTGCCAACCCTCCCCTGCCCCACAGCATGGGCCATAGTCATTAGCCCCGTGTTACAGAGAGGGAAGAAAACTGAGGTACAGAGATGGCAGCAGAGTCTAAGGGGTTATGGCGGGGCAGGGGGGCTGGGAGTCAGGACTCCTGGGTTCTCACCCAGGCTCTGGGAGGGGAGTGGGGTCTAGTGGTTAGAGCAGGGGACTGGGAGGCAGGAGTGGATGGGGATTCCCCACAGGTCACTGGCTGGGAAGGTCCGATGGAGAAGTGAAGGGGGGACACTCAAAGCCCCAGGCCTGGGGGGAGAATGGGGGGCCCAAAGAGGGAGACCCTGAACTAGAGAGGGAGGGGAGGGTGTCCCCCAGGGAGTTGGTGGGGAGGGAGGCAAGAAGCTCAGCTGACACCAGCTACCTCCGGGACCCTCTCCTTAGTCCCACCCAGCAGCAGCTGTAAATCAGGCCCCGCCCCATGTGGGTGGAGCCCCCACAAGCTTCACCCCTCTCCAGGGCTCCTGCCCCACCCTGGTACCCTCTTGGGTGTGTTACTCACAGACGGGGGTCTTGCTGAGCCAGGGCCTTCAACACCCCCAAAGGGCTGGCGCCAAAAGAGAGAAAATCCCCTTGTAAATGTCATATCCCCCCACCCACAGGGAGATTCCCCAACACACCCAGAGAGCCCCCCATCCTCCCTCATGCTGTACCCTAACCCCCCTGCTCTAACCACTAGACTGAACTCTCCTCCCCGAGCTGGGACAGAACCCAGGAGCCCTGTGACCCCGGCAGGTCGATCGGGAGGGGGGAGGAGCCGGGTTCCTACCTGCTCGGTCTCGGTGCGGCTCCTTTTCCTGCAGAGGGACACAAACCAGAATCCCCCATGAGCCGATCGGGATCCCCCGGTCCCAGCGACCGGCCACTCACCCCCACAGGGCAGCAGGGATGGGGGTGTCTGGGGGGGTCCCCTCTGCTGCTGGTGCTGAGCCTGGATCCCTGCTGGGGTGGGTCAGACCAGCAGGGGGCAGCGCAACACCATAGCATGCACCGGTGGGAGGGGCAGATTAACTCGGGGGGCTTTTCCTGTCCCCAGTCCTCCCTCGTTAGTGACTCGTTATAATGAACCTGATCCACAGGCCAGTGGCTCAGGTACCTGAGATGCGCGGTGCCAGCGGCTCGTTATACAGGGACCCCTTGCCTGATACTGAGATGCGGCCACCTCTGGGGCAGGACAGCTGTGTGTACAGGGAATTCTATGGGGAGGGTGTCAGAGGGGCTCCAGGGCATCAAGTGGGGTAAGAGCAAGTAAGATTTGGGGGATTTGTAGCGCTAGGGGGTGCTGGGCTGTAGGGTGGGGGGCTCAGTAGGGGGCGCTCTCCCCATCAGTCAGGGCTGACCCCACTAGCGCAGCGCTAGGGGGCGCTGTCTGATCCAGCCTGACCGTCATTTCCAGCCCCCCCACACACACAATGGTGCCACGGCACCAGCCAGGCCTGGCCACACCGCCTCAGACCAACGGGCCCATCTAGCCCGGTATCCCGCCTCCCATGCTGCCTGCTCCTGGCTGCTTCGCGGGGAGCTCCAGGGCACTGCCATGGCCACTGATGGGCCCAGCTGCCCCCAGAGGAAGCCTCCTGCTGCCCTGTTCAAGGTGGGTTCGTGTCTGAGCAGGAGGCTTCACTCCCCTCCCAGATCCGTCGGTGGGGGAGATTGGCTGCATTGATCGTCAGGGTCATTTCCGGGGGTGGGGGATGGATTTTCGTGGCTGGGGATGGTGCCAACTTGGCAGCCCCTAGGCTCCGACTCCTCCGTATGTCCTCTGAGTGCGGGCAGCCCGGGGGAAGCATCCCCCAGGGAAAAGCTCCCTGCTCTGCAACTCCACCCTGGGGGCAGGGATCCCCTCTCCCTCTGCTCTGAATCTCCAGCGGCTGCTGCTGCCCCCTGGCTGGGGAACACATAAACACCCCCAGTGACTCCGTCCCTGCTCCCTGGCCGGCTTCCCTGTGACAGAGTGGGAATTTTCTGTAAAAACAACGAGGAGTCTGGTGGCACCTTAAAGACTAACATTTATTTGGGCATAAGCTTTCATGGGTAAAAAACCCACTTCTTCAGATGCATGGAGTGAAAGTTGCAGATACAGGCATAAATATACTGACACATGGAGAGCAGGGAGTTACCTCACAAGTGGAGAACCAGTGTTGACAAGGCCAATTCAGTCAGGGTGGATTGGTCCACTCCCAGTAATTGATGAGGAGGTGTCAATACCAAGAGAGGGAAAATTGCTTTTGTAGTGAGCCAGCCACTCCTGGTCCCTATTCAAGCCCCAATTGATGGTGTTAAGTTTGCAAATGAATTGTAGTTCTGCAGTTTCTCTTTGAAGTCTGTTTTTGAAGTTTTTTTGTGGCAGGATGGCTACTTTTAAATCTGTAAAAAGCGACAGAGTCCTGTGGCACCTTATAGACCAGGGGTCGGCAACCTTTCAGAAGCGGTGTGCCGAGTCTTCATGTATTCACTCTAATTTAAGGTTTCGCGTGCCAGTCATACATTTTAACATTTTTAGGTCTCTTTCTATAAGCCTATAATATATAACTAAACTATTGTTGTATGTAAAGTAAATAAGGTTTTTAAAATGTTTAAGAAGCGTCATTTAAAATTAAATTAAAATGCAGAGCCCCCTGGACCAGTGGCCAGGACCCAGGCAGTGTGAGTGCCACTGAAAATCAGCTCGCGCGCCGCCTTTGGCACACGTGCCATAGGTTGCCTACCCCTGTTATAGACTAACAGAAGTATTTGTGACCCACGAAAGCTTATGCTCCAATACTTCTGTTAGCCTATAAGGTCCCACAGGACTCCGCCGCTTTTTACAGATCCAGACTAACACGGCTACCCCCTGATACTTTTAAATCTGTGATCGAATGTCCAGGGAGATTGGTTTCAGAGTAGCAGCCGTGTTAGTCTGTATCCGCAAAAAGAACAGGAGTACTTGTGGCACCTTAGAGACTAACACATTTATTTGAGCATAAGCTTTCGTGGGCTACAGCCCACTTCATCGGGTGCATAGAATGGAACATATAGTAAGCTATATATAATTAGCCTCTTATTGTTGGTAGGGCAACTCCCACCTTTTCATGTTCTTTGTATGTATATATATCTTCTTACTACTTCTTACACATTGGTAGATGTGCAGGTGAATGAGCCCCGTATGGTGTGGCTCATGTGGTTGAGTCCTATGATGGTGTCACTAGAGTAGATATGGGGACAGAGTAGGCAATGGGGTTTGTTACAGGGATTGTTTCCTGGGTTTGTGTTTCTGTGGTGTGGTGTGTAGTTGCTGGTGCAGTTGCTGCTAGTTGCTGGGACTGGGAGTGGCTGGCTCACTACTAGAATGTGCGGAAATCACCTGTCCTGCATAATTTTGTTTTTCCTCCCGCAGAAAATACATTCTGCCCAAGAAGTGCTGCAGTTCCAACTTTTTCCCACAAGAGGCCGCTCTGGTGCCAGAGTAGCCAGCAGCATGAACACAGCCCGCTGTTCTGGCCCCTGGTGGGTAAAAGGCGGAACTGCAGCACTTCTGGGGCAGAATGTATTTTCTGTGGGGGGAAAAAAATTCTCTGCCTGCCCCGTGCTGCAGAATTCCCCCAGGAACAGAAGTTCATCACAGCACCTGCCGCAGAGCCAGGTGAGGGCAGAGTGGGGCACCCAGGGCTGCTGGGGGGTCACAGACTGGGGCTCAGGAGCTAGTGGGGTGATAGCGTTGAGTCTGGGGAGGGGGGAGGAGGCTGCAGGGACACATGGGGACGGGGGTTGCGGGGACACGGGCTGATGTCCCTGACTGAATGGGGGAGGCTTGAGGTCATCCAGGGTCTGCATGGGGGAGGCTTCCCAGCCCCCTAACAATTCCCCACTCCAAAAAAAACCTCCCGCCCACACCCAACACCTTCCAGGTTCACTCCCAGGTTCCTTCCCGCTCCCGCAGCTCCTCCGTTACCCCTGATGCCCCCAAGCCTTTGCACTGCTTCTCACAGGTGCGGGAAATACAGTTCTGTCGTGTGAGTTAAATGAATTACTCAACGTTGTGTGTTAATACGCCTAGTGAGGAAACTATTTGTCAAAAAAAATTACCAGAATCTTTTTTTTTTTTTTGGTCTGTATTGTTACAGACAGACACACTCGCAGACAGATATTTTGAAATATTGTGTGCAGAATATTTTGGCACAGAATTCCCCTAGGAGAAGGAATCCACAGGAAACCTGTGATCTGGGTTCTCATCTCAGCCCCCCGGGGTCAATCCAGAGTCACTCCTGAGCACTATGGGGACAGGGCTGGGTTCTGATCTCAGTCCCCCGGGGTCAATCCGGAGTCACTCCTGAGTGCTATGGGGGCAGGGCCGGGTTCTGATCTCAGTTCCCCTGGGGTCAATCCGGAGTCACTCCTGAGCGCTATGGGGGCAGGGCCGGGTTCTGATCTCAGCCCCCCGGGGTGAATCCGGAGTCACTCCTGAGCGCTATGGGGACAGGGACAGGTTCTGATCTCAGTTCCCCCGGGGTGAATCTGGAGTCACTTCTGAGCGCTATGGGGAAAGGGCCGGGTTCTGATCTCAGCCCCCCGGGGTCAGTCCGGAGTCACTCCTGAGCACTATGGGGCAGGGCCGGATTCTGATCTCAGTTCCCCTTTGGGGTGGGGTCAATCTAGAGTCGCTCTTGACTGCAACGGGTGCAGCGCCGAGTTCTGGTCTCAGTCCCCCATGCTCAATACAAGGAGGTTGAATTGACTTTTGAGGGGAAAGTTCAGGGGTCTTGTTCCCCCTCCCCCGCTTCACCATCCTTAACACTAAAGTTTCCCCAGGCCCACAGAGAATCAATTCCAGACACCCCGCTCTGCCCAGCAGCCAGCAGCCTGGAAAAGAGACGGCTCGTTAGGGGCCAGATCCCAGAGCGACTGGATCCTACAGCCTGGGATCAGACACACGCCCTGGTCTCATCCCTCCCCCCTCCCCACCCATGGGCACACGCCTCGGTCTCACATTCCCACCCCTGCATAGGCAAACGCCCTGGTCTCAGATCCCCCCATGGTCACACACCCTGGCTGTCTCTGATACTCACCGAGGAGGAGGACAGTGAGAGCAGATGCCATGACGGGGCCGCGAGGGGCCCCTCAGCACTACCACCAACGCCCCGGTGCCCAGCTCTGCCAAGCTCCATATAAGGAACTCAGCTGGTGGCTCCAGCTACAGGAAGCCAAAAATGTCTCGTCTCTTCCTGCCTCCATCACACCTTGTTTCTAATCTGCAGGCGAAATCTAGAGCAGCCAAAATAAGCAGAGGTCTCTGCAAACTCAGGAAACCCTGGCCAAGGGCCAGGCAGCTCCCAGCTTCTCTGTGTCTCTGTGGGGTGGGAGGACAGGTCACCCTCAATGTACCCTGAAGCCTGAGGGAAGGTGCACCAGGCTGGAAGCCAGGAGGCCACAGGGTCTTTGATCTTCGACTGACCACTATTTCCATGCAGATTCCCCCGCCCCTGCTTTATTGCATTCTGGCTTCAAACATGGCTGGCAACCCATAAAGGTAAAATTAATACGTGATCACAAAATTAAAGGATGGCATTGTAATGCATGTGCACAAGGGGGCAGAGTTAAGGGTGTTTGGGAAACCTTAACTGTGGTTCTGGAGGGTTTGACTCTGCAGCCTTCCTGCTCAGCCTGCAAACCTGCCCAGGTTTGACAGGAACTGTGGCACTGTGTGAGGAGCGGGGGCGCTGGGGAACGCCTGGGTTTGCTGCTTCTTGTGCCAAAGTTGAGTGTTGATCGCCTGGTTCTAAGGGTCTTTTCTCAGCGTGTGAACTAAATCAATGAGGTTCAAAAGAAAATCTGAGAAAGAGAAATTCCATCTTGTGCCCCCAGTGGGTCTGTGGCAGGTTGCTCCCCCCGCCTCCGGGGTGCCACGTGATGTACTGGGGTACCACTGAGCCCGCCTGTTCCACCAGCCTGGGCTCCCTCACACTGTCCTGCTAAGCCAGGCCCTCAAGCCTTCCCCAGCACACACACAGGTAGGGACACCCCCAGCTACAGAAAGACACAGACACTGAAACCAGCTCAGCGTGCGAAGCCTTCAGCTCTCAAGTGCACAGCCCCTCTGGAGTGTAAACCCAAAGTGTACTGTCTTGTGCTGCACAGAGAACGGTACAGCGTGAGCGCATGAAATCCGCTCCCTCCCGCAATGGGAGGAAGATCTGCACAGCGTTTTGCCCCCCAGTTAGGAATTCCACAAACTGGTTTTAGAAAAACAAGTTTATTAGCTACAAAAGACAGATTTCAAGTGATGATAAGGGACAGCCAACAGATCAGAGCAGACCACCCAGCAAATAAAACCAAAATGCAATATGAGCTTCGCTACTAAAGAAACTGGTTACAAGCAGGAATTTCTCACCCTAAATGCTGTTTTAAGCACATTGAAGAGTTTCTTGAAGGCAAATTGCTCTTGCTTGCAGCTTAAAACTCCAGGTATTCCTGTCACAGGCCCGACACCTTTCCCAGCCTGGCTCAGTCCTTCTCCCCCCCCCCCCCCCTCCCCACTTTGTCTTTGATAGATGTTCTCAGCAGTCATCCTGGTCGGGGATTCAGTGAAGAATGAACCCTGATTATCTCACTTCCCAGCCTTCAATAGGTTTAACATATGGTGGGAACCCTTTGTTTTCCAGTGTGGTTCCCCCCCCCCACCTCAGTGGAAAAATACTGGTATTGCATCATGGAGTCCTGTACCAGGTGAATTAATCACACGGCCCTTCAGGATCAAAGCAGCCATGAGTCAGAGTTTGTTTGTAGTATCCCAGGAAATTTCTGAGGAAGGCAGGATATTAGCATCTTCAAAGATCGATTTTTCTCCCTAATGGTCCATTGACTGGTTCCCAGCTAGCCAGCCAGGCTGGTTGCATTCTGTCAGGTGGGCGTTCCCCAGGGGCAAACACTTTTTCAGTACAGATGTATAGTCAATATTCCTAACTTTAGATACAAAAATGGTCCATGCGTACAAACAGGATAATCGTAGTCAGTAAATCATCATCTTTCCAATGATGCCTCACAAGAACCATCTTGCATAAAGCACCATCTTAGTTATGCTGTAATCATATTATAACAATATTTCTATGAAGAATATGGGGTGTAGTGTCACAGGGTCGCCAGCCGGGAGAGACCCAGGGACCTTCTAATGCCCCCGCAGAGACCTGCCCCCGAGCTGGAGGAGACACTGTCAGTGGTTATGTGGCCAGGCCCCTAGAGAGGGACGTGACACAGGCTTTGTTTATATGCCATTGGCTAGCGGCAGTACGAAGCTGGGGACCAGGAAGGTTTGATTCTGTTCCGGGCTCTGGCAGGGAAGTGGGGTCTAGTGGTTAGAGGAGGGGGCTGGGATCCAGGACTCCTCATGTAACTGCTAAGCACCGAGCCCCTTCTGTTTGCAGGCCCAGGTTGGCAGCGCTCCCGCTGGCAGGCACCGCCCACGCGCAGCTCCCGTGCTGGGGTTTCCTTCACGGGCACCAACGTGCCCTCGGCTGGAGCCAGTGACAAAACAAACGGCCCGTTCTCCCCGCGACCCGCCGGACTGTGCAGACACCGGCCGGGCCGCAGCCGGCACTGAGATCCGGGAGAACGGGAATCCCGGCCTGATGTGCCACGGGACAGGCACCTTCCTGTGTAAATACGGAGTGTCCCTAGGGACACAGGGCTGTCGGCAACACGACCTCGCCCCCCAGCCCCTCCCCCATTCTGCCTCCCCAGCCCGTGTCCCATCATCCCCGCGGCCCCTCCCGTGTTCTTCCCCCCCGGCACCTCTGGCCTGTCCCCCCCTCACTGCCCCACCACTAGCCATGGCCACCATCTCCCATTGCTCCCCAAGAGAAGGCACAACCTGGCTGCCCTCAGTTAACATGGCCGCCCCCTCAGCCCTCACAGGGGAGCCATACTGCCCCCTGGTTAACATGGCCGACGCCTCAGCCTGGGGTGGGGGAATAATCCTGCCCCCTTGGACTTCTTAATGGGGCAGGAAGAGGGGGGGGGTGAATGTGGGGTTGGGGGACATTATGGGGCAGGGAATGTGGGGCAGGGGAGCTGTGGAGGGGAGACTGAGGACTCAGAGACAGAAAAGAAAATGGGCGACCCTGGGGCTGAGGGGGCTGGAGCTGAGGGGAGGGGTGAGGGGGGCAGTGAGAGGGGAAGCTGCTGGGGGTAGAAGTGGCAGCCCAGGGGGCACTCGGGAGAGCTGGCTCCCCCCCTGATGCCCCCCAACAATCCTGCCCCCCGGTTCTGACCTGGGGGGAACCTGTCTGCCCTCAAACTCCTGTCCCCCCTCCCGACACCCCCAACCTACTTCCCTCAAACTCCCGGCTCCCCACAGTCGGCTCCTCCCAGCCAGCTCCCCCCACACACCCGCCATGGGGGGGCCCAGAAGCGCTGGCAGTTAAATCACTCTGCGCCCTGTTGTGTTCATGGAGATGCAGTAAAGGGCCGGAGGTGCGAACATGCCCCAGCCCCTGCCCCACACTGAACAGGGTTAAACAGGAGCTGGGGGTGGGGTTCAGAGCCCGCAGCCTGCTCAGCCCCACGGCAAACCCCCCACTGACCCCTGGGACCGGCTGTTACAGACACAGCAGAGCAGAAACCAGGGGAGCTGTGGCAGGCGCCGTGTGAAACGAGGGGTTTGTTCCAGCCCCGGCCCTGTTCGCTGAAGCGAGTCTCTAGCCGGAAAATCCCCCGGGTTTGGCCGTCTCCCCGCTGGCCCCGGAGACGCTAGCGACTGTCCTGGGGGGGCAGAGGAACCAGCGGAGCGCCCCTAAAAGTGGTGGTTGGTGGCACAGCCCCTCCCTGACAGGATTTATCCACCAATGAGGTCTCGTTTCCAACACCCCAATTTTGGGTCACGGATTTCTGCTCCCCCACTTCTCCCGTGTCCCAGGCGGGCCCCAGCCCGGCCCGTCGGTTCTGTCCGGCAGCCGCTCGGGTTGGACTAATCCCGTCTTTCTGTCTCGCCAACTTTCCCCGCAACGTTCATTCGTCCAGGTTCTCGTGACGCTGCCTGAACTTCTCACTCACCTTCGTCGGCTGAACCCTCCATGAGGGGACATTTGGAGGCTCCGTTGTCAGAGCCGTCCCCTGGGGTGGGGAGATTTGGGGGGCAGGGGAGCAGGAAGCTCTGGGGGTTTGTACAATAGAAATACAGGGTGGGGGGAGGCCTAGGGAGAAAGCGGGGAGAGAAAAGGGGCTGGGGGACTCGCTGCAGAGAGGGGAGGGGGACAGACACCTGGGGGGCACTAAGTGTCATTATTCCAGCCCCAGGGTCAGACGCAGCCTCCCCGCTCCCCGCTGACAGCCCCAGGCAAAGACTGGACCGGCTGGGGCAGCGAATGGGACCCCGACACTCACCAGGGGCTGCTCCGTGGGGAGCCCGACGCGCCCAGCGCTGGGGCAACTCCTCTAGCTGGTGCCACAGTGACTGGAGACCGTGGGGCCAGAAGTCCGGGGTTCAATCCTGGGATGCAGCAGTTGGGTCGGGAGCAGTCTGGGGGCGGGATTCTCCGAGGCAGGGGTGTTTGGGGGTGGGGGATTTGTGCTGCCGTCTCAGTCCCCCACGGGGAAGCGGCTCTCCTCCATATGGCCAGATCCAGGCTCCTGGGGGTGCAGAGAGACAGCAGGTTAAAGGGGCCAGTGTCGCCCTGCACCCAGGCCCTGGGGGGAGCAAGGGGCACAGAAGTGGGGGTCATCTCACCTAGGTGCTCCCCTCGGGCAGCTGTAATAGGCCTCAGCCAGGATCAGCCCCAGGACGAGCAGGATCACGGCGCTCAGCACCAGGCGGGTGATGTTGGTGCAGGTGAAATCCGGGCGCCCCGGGGGGGCTGCTGCTGGGGGAAGGGGAGAGTCACTCGGGGGGCTCGGACGGGGAAACCAGCAGCTGGTGCTGCCCCGGGAGCGGAGCCCCCAACGCCCCCCATCCGGCAGGTCTGGTCCAGCCCCCCTCTGGCCGTCTCCCAGGCACCGCGGCTCTGGGGCCTCCCTGGGGCTGGACCCCTCAGGGGAGGCTGCGTCCTGCTGCTCTGGGGGCTGAGCCTCAGTTTCCCCGGTGAACGGGGCACCTGGGCAGTTGAACTGCCCCCTGAGCCACCAGACACCCCGTAGTGCCCCCCTGTCCACTCCCACTGGTACCTCTGCCCCGGCCTGTCTGCTGTGCAGTGAGCCCAGCCCCGGGGTATCTCAGCTCCTGCCAAACACAGCCAGGCAGTGCGCGCTGGGGGAGGCTGGGACATCACCCGCTGTCCCCCCACCCCCACGTCCCGGCGGTGCCCAGGGCCCAGTCAGAGGCAGCAGAACATCTATTGGGGGGGGGGATCGGGGATCCCCTGAGAACCCAGTGGAGGGAGGCCAAGGAGAGGGAGTTCTGGGTAATGGTCACCCCTATTGCCAGGGGGACGTCATGGGGCCTAGGGAAGGGGATTATAGCCCCAGCCCCCCTGTGCCCAGGAGGGCCCAGCACACCAGATCCTGCCCCGCCCCTGGGATCCCCCACAACTTCCTGGCAAAGACCTGCAGGGCAGGAGGCTTTGGGGGAGCTGGGGGGCTGGCAATGGGGGAGGGGCAGTGGGGGTTGTCTTTCCATCCCCCCATTTCAATGAGCCCCTCCCTGTGGTGTCTGGGCCCCACCCAACCAGATTCACTGCCCCCGTCCCAGCCCCTGGGCACCGCAAGCCTGTTTCCAGGGCTGGTTCGATGGTGATTCCCCCCCAGCCCCGGTACCCGGCCCCGCGCTGCCCGGGCGGGTGGGAGCCCGCGCCGCTCCTGGCTGGGTCAGGTCGGTTCCCCCTGCGGGAATAGAACCAGTGTCCGTCGGGGCAGGGGGAGGGGATAGAACAGCAACTCAGTGATCCCCCCGACTCAGCGTCAATCGTCACTGTCAGTCCCGGGACGGGGGAGGGGGATTTTAGTGTCTGGGGAGTGGGGACCCCCCATTCCCTCAGTGTATCAAACCAGGAGGCGCAAATTCCGACAGCCCAGACTCGCTCTGAGCTCACCAGTGCGGGTTGGGAACCACACGGGATTCGTCATTTCGGGTCCAGTTTTCATGTAGACAAGGTCTTAGTCCATCTTTGTATCCATCACCAGATGTGCTCCCATCTGTCCACTGCCCTACGTTTCCAAGGACCCACATTCCCACGGATCCATGGCCGGCCATCCCCACTGACCCATGGCCATCCATCCCCATGGATCTATCCATCATCCTCTATATAGAAGAACTGAACCCATCAGTTCTGTCTGCAGGGACCATCCCCCTCCAAAGGGCCCGAATGGCCCCGTGGGCGTCTGAGCGGGGAGCCCTGTTCCCTGGGGGATGAATTGTTCCATTTCTCCCGCTCACCTTCTCCCTCCGGCTCCATCGGGGCGGGGGGAATCCGGCTGCTGGGGTCCAGCTGGGTCAGTTCACTTGGTGGGATTAAAATGAGCATCTGCTGGGATGGGGGAGGGAGGGTACCGAGAACCCAGGCCCGCAGGGGGAAGCCGCTGAAAAGGTGACACTGCTCGGCCCACGACCTAGCGTTTCTTTTGGCTTTAATTGTCCGGCCTGGTGGGGAGTGAATTCAGCGCTGGGGCCGGTGCTGACTGGGCAGCCCCTGGACCCCGACTCCATTGTGTGTCCCCAGACCAGGGAAGACCAGGGCAGCATCCCCTGGGAAAGGCCCCAGTTCTGCAGCTCCCCATGGGGCAGGGATCCCCCCTCCCTCGGCCTCAAAGCTCCAGCAGCTGCTGCTGCCCCCTTGCTGGGGAACACCCCAGTGATTCTGTCCCTACTCCCTGGCCGGGCGTCCCCTCTGCTGGGCCCAGGGCTCAGGGCAGAGCCTGGCTCTGAGCGTCCCATTGGCGCAGAGACCCCCTGATCAGTGGCATGAACAGGAATAAAAATGTAGCTGCTTTTGGAGGGCCACTTTGTGTGCTCCCCGCAGGGCTCTGCTCCACGGAGGTATTCTGTGCTCCGGACCCACTGATTCGAGGGGCCCTGTGCCTGCTTCCTCCCTTGCACATGCCCCTGCCCCTGAGGGTCCGGCTGGGGGTGGGGCTGGGAGTGGGGATACTGAGCCGGGCCACTCACCTGCTACCACCAGCTCCACGGGGTCGCTGGGATGCGACCAGGTGAACGGGTACACTTTATCGTGATGATAGCAGCTGTAGCTCCCTGCGTCTCTCCAGCTCACGTTGCGAATGGGAAACTCAGCCAGGTCCCCAGCCGGCTCCGCGACCTGCAGCGCGTTCGGGTTCCCATCTTTGTACAGAAGGAACCTCATGTTCTGGTGCCGACCCCGACACCGGACGGTCACAGCTCCCCCCAGGCCAACCCCCCCACTGGGGCTCAGGGAGATGGAGGGTTTGGGGTAGCTGAGCTCTGCAGTGAGAAGGAGACAGGCCGTGAGACAGACCCCGGCACAGTCACTGCGCCCCGTCCTCGCCGCACGGTCCCAGAGACGGGGTCCCTGGGAGAAAACCCAGCCAGAGGAACCTCTCCGAGATCCCAGAGATTCCTGGGAGCTACGCCCGAAACTGCCTAAAATCCAGAGCACCCCTCTGTACCCATCTGTCTACATAATGGGGCCCCGCAACCTGGGAGCCAGGACTCCTGGGTTCTATCCCTGGCTCTGGGAGGGGAGTGACATCTAGTGGTTAGATCGGGAGGGGGCTGGGAGTCAGAGGTGCTGGGTGCTGCACAGACACGGTGAGAAAAAGCCCCCGCCCTAGAGCCAAGTCCTGATGATCTAACCAGACACAAGGTGCAGAGGGATGATTATCCCCCATTCACACAAGGGGAAATGGAGGCACAGGCAGGTTCAGTGACATCCCAAGGAGTGTCCCATCTGCCCAGAGACCCCCATGATGGTCTGGCTGGGTGTGGGGCTGGGAGCGGGGATGCTGAGTCGGGCCCCTCACCTACTACAATGATCTGCACAATGTCACTGGGATCCGACCAGTCGGGCGGCTCTGATCTGGAGCGAGATTGGCACGTGTAGACACCTCCGTCTGCCTGCCTGGCGCTGGGGATGGTGAATTCACCCCTGTCCCCAGCAGCATCCAGCTCCCGGATTTTGATTCCACTTTTATACAGAAATAACCTCCTGGCCTCGCACCGACACTGACAGCGGATGGTGACGGCTCCCCCCAGGGTGATCACCCCGCTGGGGCTGACGGAGATGGAGGGTCTGGGCGCAGGGAGCTCTGCGTTCACACACAAACAGGAGTGAGATGGGGAGACACAAACCCCTCCCCGTGTGTCTGTCACCTGCCCTTAGCACCCAGCCCCAGGGGTAACAGACACTTCACTGCATCTACAGGGAACTGCATCTACCAATGTGATATATGCCATCATGTGCCAGCAATGCCCCTCTGCCATGTACATTGGCCAAACCGGACAGTCTCTATGCAAAAGAATAAATGGACACAAATCTGACATCAGGAATCATAACATTCAAAAACCAGTAGGAGAACACTTCAACCTGTCTGGTCATTCAATGACAGACCTCTGGGTGGCAATATTGGAACAGAAAAACTTCAAAAACAGACTCCAACGAGGAACTGCTGAGCTGGAATTGATATGCAAACTAGATACAATCAACTTAGGCTTGAATAGAGACTGGGAATGGCTGAGCCATTACAAACATTGAATCTATCTCCCCATGTACGTATTCTCACACTTCTTATCAAACTGTCTGTACTGGGCTATCTTGATTATCACTTCAAAAGTTTTTTCTCTTACTTAATTGGTCTCTCAGAGTTGGTAAGACAACTCACACCTGTTCATGCTCTCTGTATGTGTGGATATATCTCCTCAATATATGTTCCATTCTATGCATCCGAAGAAGTGGGCTGTAGCCCACAAAAGCTTATGCTCAAATAAATTTGTTAGTCTCTAAGGTGCCACAAATACTCCTGTTCTTTTAGCGGATACAGACTAACACGGCTGCTACTCTGAAACCCTACAGGGAACCTGTGGGCCAGGTTCTGATCTCAGCCCCCCGGGGTCAATCCGGAGTCATCCCTGACTGCACTGGGGGCAAGGCTGGGCTCTGATCTCAGCCCACCAGTGGGGTGACCATATTTCCCTATGCTGAATATGGGACACCTGGTAAAATTACTCATATTCAAGTGAGTTCAATGACAATCAATCAGATCTATGCAGTACAAACATTCAAATTAACATCAAGTTGACTGAGCCTCTGTTAAAAAGAAATTCTGCGTAGCTGGATTATTTGTATTTACCGTTATCTTTAAAGCATTCACATGGGGAGGGGTGACACACACACACACACCCCTATCCCCCCCTACAGGAAGAAGTTACACACAGACACACACACAAACACACACACTCCTGTACCCCTCTCTCACATGGGGGGGCTGGTGACTGACTGACCCGAACCTCCCGGCCCAGCGCTCTCCACCCTCCATGCCTGGCTGGGCCCCTGGGAACAGACCCGCCTCTCCTGATACCTGGCACCATGTCTTCCCGAGGCAACATGTGAGGGCGGTAAGACACAGGGTCATATGCCCCCCCCCCCGCCCCCAGATTTCTGCCAGGGTTCACACCAGAATGTGGCCAGCAGCAGCCTCTCGGCACTGTGCGGGAGGGAAGGGACGGGAGCTGCTTCCAGCCACCCAGGAGGAGCCAGGCGTGGGAAGGGCTGACCTGGCCCGTGTCTTTGCAGAGCTCATCTCTCCCCCATGGCTGGAAGCAGCTTGTCCCTTCCTGCCCGCACAGTGTGGAAAGGCAGCGAACACCCCCAGGCTGCTGCTGGCCACCCACATAACCCAGCCGCCTCCTGTCCCCCAGCTACAGTGCGGGCAGGAAGGGGTTAAGCCCTAAGGCTGCATTGTGCCCCAGGGCCCAGGGAACCTGACTGCAGAGGCCTCAGTGACCCTGGCCAGAGAGGGGGCTCAGCAGGGGAGGTGCCCAGCGGACGGAGCAGCCCCGCGCTCCCTGGGGGCAGGACCCAGGGTGGGGGGTGGTGGTGAAGAGGGTGCTGAGCCCCTGCCCGGGGGGCTGCTGCGAAGCCTGAAGGTTCAGGGTGGGAACAGGCTGGAAATCACTTTCCCCCTCCCCGTCCTGAACACTAAAGTTTCCCCTGCCCCACAGATACTCACGTCCCGACACCCCGCTCTGCCCGGCCAGCCAGCAGCCTGGAAAGGAGACGGCTCATTAGGGACCAGATCCCAGAGTGACTCAATATTACACCCTGGGCTCTGATCCCACCCCCACCCGCCCACCCCATGGGCATACGCCCTGGTCTCAGATTCCCCCTCGCCTGCATGGGCACATGCCCTTGGCTCAGAACTCCCCCATGGGCACATGCTCTGGCTTTATCCGATACTCACTCAGCAAGAGGACGGTGAGAGCAGATGCCATGATGAGGGCAGAGAGGGGTCCCTCAGCCCTGCCACCAACGCCCCGAAGCCCAACTCCACTGACCCCCAAATAAGGAACTCAGCTGGTGGCTCCAGCTACAGGAAGTCGATGATGTGTCGTCTCTTCCTGTGTCCATCACACCTTGTCTCTAATCTGCTGGCGAAATCTAGGGCAGGCAAAACAAGCAGAGTTCCCTGCAAAACCCAGGAAACCCTGGGCCCATCAGCCTGGCCAAGCATCATGCAGCTCCCAGCTTCTCTATGTCTCTGTGGGCAGGGGGGAGAGGTCACTCTCAGTGCACCCTGCAGCATTAGGGAAGGTGCATCGGGCTGGGAGCCAGGAGACCACAGGGTCTTGTCTTCAATCTTCCACTGACCACTACAGTAGAACCTCAGAGTTACGAACTGACCAACCAACCACACCCCTCATTTGGAACTGGAAGTGAGCGATCAGACGGCAGCAGAGATCACTTACAACAAGCAAATACAGAACAGTTCTGTGTTAAACATAAACTACTAAAAAAAGAAAGGCAAAGTTTAAAAAGAAAGATTTGACAAGGGAAGGAAACTTGTTTCATTTAAATTAAGATGGTTAAAAGCAGCATTTTTCTTCGGCATAGTAAAGTTTCAAAGCTGTCCTAAGTCCATGTTCAGTTGTATGAAGTCAATGTTCACGTGTAAACTCTTGAACGACCAGCAATAACCTTTTGTTCAGAGCAGCGAATATTTCAGAGTTACGAACAACCTCCAATCCCGAGGTGTTTGTAACTCTCAGGTTCTCCTGTATTTCCATGCAGATTCACAAACAGACCCCCCTCCTCCCCTCGCACACCCCACCTGCTTTGTTGCATTCTGAGTTCAAAGCTGGCTGGTGACCCATGTAGATAAAATTAATACGTGCTCATGCAATTAAAGGGGGCAGAGTTGAGGAAAACTTAACTGTGGCATTTCCTGGTGCTGGAGGGTTTGACTCTGCAGCCCCCTCTCAGCCTGCCAACCTGCCCACCTGCGACACGAGCCGTGGCACCGTGTGAGGAGCGGGCGCGATGGGGGAAGCCTGGCTTTGCTGCCCCTTGAGCCATAGCTGAGCGGTGATGACGGGTTTACACTGTAACGCCTGGTTCTAAGGGGCTTTTCCCAACGTGTGAATTAAATCAACCAGGTTCAAAAGAAAATTGAAGAAAGAGAAATTCCATCCCAGGCTCCCAACAGGTCACCAGCCGGGAGAGACCCAGGGACCTTCTAATGCCACGCAGAGACCCTGCCCCCGAGCTGGAGGAGACACTGTCACTGGTTATGTGGCCAGGCCCCTAGAGAGGGATGTGACACAGGCTTTGTTTATATGCCATTGGCTAGCGGCAGGAGGAAGCTGGGGGTCAGGAAGGTCTGACTTTGTGCCGGGCTCTGGCAGGGGAGTGGGGACTAGTGGTTAGAGCCGGGGGTGGAGGTGGGGCCAGGACTCCTGGTGTCACCATCAGTGTCGCCCCTTTGGTGCTTGCACACGGTGCTGGGCCAGGCTGGGGCTGCATTAAAGGTGCATCAGCTGCCCGGCCGAAGGGTCCCAATGAGCCTCCTCCAATCAGCCCCCTCGTCCCAGGGCCCCGACCCCCCTGCTCACTAGCCCCCCAGGAGCCTTCGCCTCCGGAGCAGGAGGGAGACGAGCAGCAGATTCATTGTGAAGCAGGGTCATTCCCCCACCACCTGACCCCCCCACCCCTGCCTGACTCCCCAGCCCCCAGCTTGTCCCCCCTCACAGCCCCCCACTAGCCATGGCCGCCATCTCCCATTGCTTTCCAAGGGAGGGAAGCCCCTGGCTGCCCTCAGGTAACATGGCCACCCCCTCGCCCCCCTGCAGCCCTCGCAGGGCGGCCATGCTGCCCCTGGCTAAGATGGCCGACGCCTCAGCCTGGAGGTGGGGAACAATCCTGCCCCCCCAGACTGCCTAGAGGGGCAGAGGGAGGAGGAGGGGTGAATGTGGGGTTGGGCCCATAAGCGCCGACTCGGTGGGTGCTCCGGGGCTGGAGCACCCACAGGGAAAAATTGGTGGGTGCTCTGCCCCCACTGGCAGCCAAGCTCCCCGCCCTGCCCCAGCTCACCTCACCTACACCTCCGCCTCCTCCCCTGCTGGGTGAAGGTCTCCAGGTCTCTGGGCCTAGAGAGGGGAGGGGGGAAATCGAGGATAACAGATGCCCTGGGTGCCGGCCCCGAGGGAAGGGGCCCCAAGGAGGGTGGAGAAGGACCCTGATAGGGAGGAAGCAGCCCAGGTTTGGGACGGGACAAAGGTTGGCTGGTGGTTGTAGGTCCCTGAGCTGGACCCTGGAGTACCAGATGGGCCGGGCTTCCCCTACCAGCCACGGGGGCAGTGGCACAGAGCGGGCAGCGGAGCAGGAGGCTGCTTGGGGCTGTCGTCCAGTGGGACTTTGATACCCTGGATGGGGAGGTGTGACGACTTGGGGGGGTTGTGTGGGTTTTTTCCATGTTTTCCAGCCGGTTGCATGTGGAGGGGGTGGGACTCAGTGTCCCTGGGGGTTACTGGTTTAACAAGGTGAGGGGAGAGGGAGTTTGTTGGTACAGAGGACCGGAGAGGGAACTTGGGACCCCAGCCGATGGCCTGGAGGATGGATACCCCAGCGACTGGTGACGTGGCGACCGGGAGGCCTAGCTCAGGAGTCGCAGCTGGTTCTGGCCAGTGGAAGGACAATGGGCAGCGAAGAGAGGACCCCAGTGACCTGACCAGACCATTCCAGGCAGAGGGGGCCAGAGGAGGGCTGAGAGGAGAGGAGGCCCAGGCGACCCTGTTTCCCTGGAGAGAAGACAATGGACAGAGGTGGGGCTTGGGGCCGGTGATATCAGATGCCGAGCTGGGAAGCAGGGGGGCTCTGGGCTGGAGAGGGGGAGCAGGCAGAGCCCACCTGGATGCAGAGAGACTGGGATGTGCTGGGCTGAGGGAGGCCAGGCCTGAGGCCCTGAGAGTTTCCTGTGCTGTGTTCAACTCTCAATAAACCCTCCTGTTTTACGCTGGCTGAGCGTCACTCCGGTCTAGAGAACAGGGTTGCATCAACCCCTTCGGGGGGTGGAGGCCCCGGGGGTCCAGAGCGAGTGGACTCCCTGAGGGGGCCCACAGCAGAGACAGACGTGCTAAGGCTCAGAGAGGTGTGGCTCCAGGAGGTGGAGGGGCCTGACCCTGAGAGAGAGTGGACCCCCGAGAAGGGCTGTCTCACTGAAAGGGGCACCCCCCACGGACCGCACGGGGCCAAGAGTGGGCATCTGTGAGTCCGTGACAGGAGGAGCAGAGCAACCGCAGACCCAAAGAGGGGGTGTGATGTTATCGGATTAAAATAAGACCATGTCGATCATTGTTGCTACCGTTATATAATTTCAACAAATCTTGTACAAAGATCCCAGTGAGGTGTGTATGGAGAGGTTATGATTGGCTGACTGTGGTTGCATGAATCATTTTTGTATCTGAAGTTATGAATATTAACCATGTACCTGTATTTCAAATGTTTGCTCTTGTGGTAACAACCACAAGGCGACTAGCCAGCAGATTGTGAAGGAACTATTCAAGTTGAATTGCCCATCAAAGCACACTTAGCTCCCAATGGACCTGGGGAGATGCCTGTCTACACTGAATGGCCTTTCCTGGGATGGCCTCTCCTATGACTAAGGGCCGTACGCACGGACATGTGACTCCAAACACCATCTTCTTCCCTGTAATTTTCCATGGGAGAACGATGGGTTTCCCTTCACTTGGCAGAAGCTATAAAAGGCACTGGAAACATCTCCATTTTGCCTCTTTCCTGCTCACACCTCTGGAGTCTGAACTTATACTAATGGGAGCATCTAACCAAGGGCCTGAGGACCTTCCAGTTATTTGGAAGCAACCAGAGACTTCACAAGCCAGCAGTTTATTCCATCACTGCTACAAGTCTAATAAGAACATGAGAATGGCCACATTGGGTCAGACCAAAGGTCCATCTAGACCAGTATCCTGTCCTCTGACAGTGGCCAGTGCCAGGTGCCCCAGAATGAATGAACAGAAAAGGTAATCATCCAGTGGATATCCCCTGTCACCCATTTCCAGCTTCTGGCAAACAGAGGCTAGAGACACCATCCCTGCCCATCCTGACTAATAGCCATTGATGGACCTTGCGACACGTTCGGTCACAGAGACCCCCTTGGAACTGTCTCCTGATGTTCTGAGACTACCTCTGAGCCCATTTTCCCTGCCAGCTTGGGACTCCAGAACCCTGCCTTGTTGAGCCAGACACGCCAGCCTGCAGCAACACAGACCCAGGTCTGGTTCATACCCCCAAAACTGCAGACTTTAACCAAAAACTGCTCAGGTCACCTATCTCCAGCACCCAGACACCCAGCTCCCAATGGGATCCAAACCCCAAATAAATCTGTTTTACTCTGTATAAAGCTTATACAGGGTAAAATCATAAATTGTCTGCCCTCTATAACACTGATAGAGAGATATGCACAGCTGTTTGCTCCCCCAGGTATTAATCTCTGGGTCAATTAATAAACAAAAGTGATTTTATTGAGTATAAAAAGTAGGATTTAACTGGTTCCAAGTAATAACAGACAGAACAAAGTAAGTTACAAAAAAAAAAAAAAAAACCCACAAGTCTAAGCCTAATACATTAAGAAACTGAATACAAGTAAATCTCACCCTTAGAGAGATTCCAATAAGCTTCTTTCACAGACTAGACTCCTTCCTAGTCTGGGCCCAATCCTTTCCCTGGTACAGTCCTTGTTAGCTCCAGCTCAGGTGGTAACTAGGGGATTCCTCATGACTGGCAGCCCCCTTTGTTCTGTTCCACCCCCTTTTATAGCTTTGGCACAAGGCGGGAATCTTTTGTCTCTCTGGGCCCCCACCCCTCCCTCTCAATGGAAAAGCACCAGGTTTCAGATGGATTCCAGTATCAGGTATGCAGTGGAGGCTTGCAGGTAAACAGAGCCATCTACAGTCAATTGTCCTAGTCAATGGGAGCCATCAACATTCTAAACCGCCATTAATGGCCCACGCTTGGCATAATTACAATAGGACCTCAGAGTTATTCTCTATTTCTAGTTTCAGCCCCGGGCTGTCTTGGCTTCTGACAAACACAGCCAAGCAGTGCGCGCTGAGGGAGGCTGGTATGTTACCCGCTGCCCCCCACGTCCCGGCGGTGCCGAGGGCCCAGCCAGATGCAGCAGAACATCTATTGGGGGGTGGGTCGGGGGTCCCCTGAGCTCCCAGTGGGGGGAGGGGAAGCAAGAGCAGAGGGAATTCTGGCTAATGCTCACTCCTATTGCCAGGGGGACGTCATGCAGCCCAAGAAGGTGGGTTATTGCCCCAGGACTCAGGCACCCAACTGGGCCCAACCCCTCAGCCAAGTCTCACGGGATACTGCCCCCCCGCCCCCAGGATGCCCCCAGCAACTTCCAGGCAGCGACCTGCAAGGCAGGAGGTATCAGAGGAGCTGGGGGTCAGGTGATGAGGGAAGGGTGGGGGGCTGCCCCCCCCCGGTGTCTGGGCCCATGCACCAGGAGTCACTGCCCCCATCCCACCCAACCAGCCCCAGCTCCCGGGGCGGCTCCTTGGGCACCATGAGCCTGTTTCCAGGGCTGGTCCTATGGTGAGTCCCCCCTCCCGGTTCCCGGCCTGGCTGGCGCTGTTCCAGGCTGGGTCGGGTTGGTTCCCCCCGCGGTCGTTCTGCACCTGCTCAGCCTGGGTTTGAAGGGCTCCTTGGTGCTCTCCAGGGTTCCCGCGTCCAGGGCCGGCTTTAGGCCAATTCAACCAATTCCCCTGAATCGGGCCCCGCCCCTAAGAGGGCCCCGCACCCAAGCCCCGGTATGGCGCACCGGCAAGAGCCGGTGCACCGTACCAGGGTGGCCCAGCTTCCCCAGGGGGGTAGGGCTGCAGGGCTCTGGGGGCTATTTAAAAAGTCCGGGGCGCCCGTTGCTTCTACCGCCCCGGCCCTTTAAATAGACGCTGGAGCCCCGCCGCTTCCCCAGGGCTCCCGCGGCTATTGGTAGGGCTGGGGTGGTGGAAGCAGGGGAGCACTGAGCCCTTTAAATAGCCCCCAAGCCCCAGGCTGCTGCTGCTACCCTGGTGGGGGAGGGAGGAGGAGGGGGCACTTATCGTACAGGGTGGGCTGTACCCGCACCCTCTGCTCACACCAGCCCCACACCCCCTGCCCTGCCCGCAGCCAGCCCCTGTCTCCAGCCAGCCCCGCACCCCCTGCCCACAGCCAGCCCCTGCCGCACCCCACTGTGGCCCTGACCGAAGCCAGCCAGCCCCACACCCCTCCCGTCCGCACCAGCGCTGCACCCCCTGCCCTGCCTGCAGCCAACCCCTGCTGCCCCCCCTGCCTGAAGCCAGCCAGTCCTGCACTCCTCTGTCTCCAGCCACCCCCGCACCCCTTGCCCTGCCTGCAGCCAGACCCTACCTCCAGTCAGCCCCTGCCCTGCCTCCAGCCAGCCCCATGTCCACTGGTGCCCTGCAGTTCCCAGGGCAGTAACCCTGCACACCTGCTTCAATGTGGGGGGCAGGGAGCAGCTGGGACCCACACATGTGAAACGGAGCTCATTTCTAGTTCAGGCCCATCTTTTTAAAAAAGAACTTTAGGTAGGGTTAACATACATCCATATTTTCCCAGACATTTCAGGATTTTTGGTTCTTAAATCGCTATCCGGGAGGAATTTTTAAAATTTAAAAAATTCCTCCCGGGAAAATACGGACGTATGGTAACCCTATTGGTACAAAAAATACATACTGTGGCACATCCCTTAAATCAGAACTTTTTATAGGGAACCGGTTGCTAAGAAATGAAAGGCTTTTTTTAACATGGTTTTTTTTTAGTCATCCCTGCCGGGGCCCCGCCGAAAATGTTTGAATTGGGCCCCGCACTTCCTAAAGCCGGCCCTGCCCGCGTCAGGCTTCATGAGCCCCAAGAGCAGGGGCTACGCCGGGTGTCCCAGGATCACTCTGGGCATTTCAACACCCCCCACTGGAATCTTCTGGTGCGGAAAGAAAGTCCCTGCTTGCAGCTCTCTGTCCAGGCCGGTGTTCCTGACGATGTGAGCGTCATGCCCCTTCCCGGAGCACCCCGCGCTGGGGTCAGTGAAACGCCCACGGTGATCCCCAAGTGCCTGCAACACCCTGGAGAAGTGCCCTTCCTACTGATGTGTCCGGGGCAAAAATTGGAACCTGCGTTGCCTCTATCGCCCCGCCGCAGTTAGGGAATCCCATTGTGCAAAGACCCTCCGCTATTTCACGCACATTGCCAAAGGTCACGGTCCTTCGTAGCGAGATGCGATGAACGGCTCCGCGCACTAGTGTTAACGCCGCACCCGCGGTCGACTTCCCCACTTCCAGCGGATTCACGACTGGCTGGGAGCAGCCTGGAGTCGCCAGTGTCCACACAGCGATCGCCAGGCGCTTCTCCGCGAGAGGCTACTCTCGTTTGGGTGTCCTTGCGCCGCAGGGCTGGGGCGAGCTCCGCACACAGGTCCAGGGAGGGGGCTTCCCGCATCCGAACGTTCTGTACCCGCGGCTCGTCATCCCAGACCGGGCGACTGGGAACTGCAGATAGTGGGGACGGGGGGGCGTAATGACGGGCTCCCCACCGCCACCACCACTGCCCCGGTCGGCTTCCTGGTGACTGCCAAAGCCCCTCCAGCAACACCCTTTAAATTTTTATAAATTAAATTAATTAATGGAGATATCCCATCTCCTAGAACTGGAAGGGACCTTGAAAGGTCATAGAGTCCAGCCCCCTGCCTTCACTAGCAGGACCAAGTACTGATTTTGCCCCAGATCACTAAGTGGCCCCCTCAAGGATTGAACTCACAACCCTGGGTTTAGCAGGCCAATGCTCAAACCACTGAGCTATCCCTCCCCCCTATGTGACCACAGCGCCTGGGCGGTCGCCCACCTCGCCCACACTTAAGGCCGGCCCTGCCAGGGTCATCCTTAGGGAAAATGGCGCCCTAGGCAAACATGTATTTTGGCTTCTTGGCCCCTGCTGCCTCCCCCAGTCCCCCACCCCCCATATTGCCCCAGCCCCCGCTGCCTCCCCCCCTTGCCCCGAGTCCCTGAGCTCCCTTCTGTGCACCCAGGCAGGCTAGTCCAGACCCGCACTTGAGCAGGTACATACATTTCCCTGCTGGTTTAATACTTAGTTCACCAGACCTGTGTCACCCGTGAAGAGGAGTTATTCTTACGGGGGCCATGCGGCTGCCAGGCGAGGAAGGGATGGGACTCAGCCGGCTTCCCCAGGCCCCCTCTGGCAGAGGCCTGTGCTGCGTTCACAGCAGTGGAGAGCCGCGCGGGACCCATCCTTTCACACAGGGATGGCGGGCGCACCGGAAACAGGGGCCGTTGGAAAATGCCGCGAAACGCAGTCGGAACAGCGTGGATTAACGCACCATGGGACGCTGAGCCCGCCCCCAGGACATGCTGCGATCCACTCTGCCTTCCCACAAGCCCTAGCTGCAGAAGGTGCGGAGTAGCACGGTGGGATAGCTACCCACAATGCACTGCTCTCGCTGTCGATGCTGCAGCACCAAACGTGGACGCGCTCTGCCGGCAGAGGAAGCGCAGTGTGAACGTGCAATAGCGATGTTATTGTGGCGCTTTTTGCCGACAACACTCTGTAGTGTAGACAAGGCCCAACCGTCAGAGGAGCGAAGTTCTGGAGCAGCCTCCCAAGGGACCTAACTGGCTTCAGGACTGAGCTTGAGACGTTTCTGGAGGGGACGGGATGAGGAGACATCCCACAGTGGCATGGAGCCGATCCGCGACTGCTAACAGCAAATCTCTCCAACGGCCGGAGACGGGACACTCGCTGGGGAGGGCTCTGAGTTACTACAGAGAATCCGTTCCCAGGTGTCTGGCGGGTGGGTCTTGCCCACATGCTCAGGGTCTACCTGGTCGCCGTATCTGGGGTTGGGAAGGAATTTCCCCCCCAGGTCAGATTGGCAGAGACCCTGGGGGGGTTTCACCTTCGTCTGCAGCCTGGGGCGCGGGGCACTGGGAGGTTTAAATTAGTGTCACTGGTGGATTCTCTGTAACTTGAAGTCTTTAACCCATGATTTGAGGCCGTCAGTGACTCAGCCGGACGCTGGGGTCTGCTACAGGAGTGGGTGGGTGAGGCTCTGTGGCCTGATCAGACCAGATGATCACGATGGACCCTTCTGGCCTTAAAGACTGTGAGTCAATGAGTCTGTTGCACCCTGTGGGCCGGCGCCCCATGGCTGCGGGGGGCTCTCACTGCAGGGCCCCCTGGCTCACGTTGATCGCGGCGTACATGCTGGGCTGGACAGGCTCAGGGGCAGGGGCAGGGGCCGGGCCCCCCGGCTTGGCCTGCAGCGCCTGACAGTCCAGCTCGGCGTAGGTGAGTCCCTCGGCACCGGGGTTGGGCTCCTGGGGGTGGGAGGGGAGAGAGTGAATGGAGAGTGTGTGTGTGTGTGTGTGTGTGTACCAACCCCCACCACACACACATTCACACAGACCAGGGCTTGTCTCCTTCAGCAGGGGGTGACAGGACACACATACACACACACACCTGCAGTCCCAGCTGGAGATCCCATAAGCCCCTCCCAGCAACCCAACTCCCACCCCAAAATACTGAGTGTGCCAGATAAGGTGAGTGGGGCCCATGTGGGTCAGGGTTGGGGGTCAGGCCCTATGGGGGAACAGGGGACACTTACCAGGGTCTGCGGCTCTTTCCCTTCATCGATGGAGGCGTCTGCAGAACAGAGACACCCGCTGAGCTGCACCCCCGGCCGGCCCAGAGCAGAACCCCACACCCAGCTCCGACCCCTCTGTCCAGCCAGGGGGCTCAGAGACCTGCACAGCCACCCCTCCCCCTCCCCACAGCATGGGCCAGGGTCATTAGCCCCGTGTTACAGAGAGGAAAACTGAGGCACAGAGACGGCAGCAGAGTCTAGGGGGTTATGGCGGGGCAAGGGAGCTGGGAGTCAGGACTCCTGGGTGAAGTGAAGGGGGGACACACAAAGCTCCAGGCCTGGGATGGGAGAATGGGGGGCCCACAGAGGGAGTCCCTGAACTAGAGGGGGAGGGTGGCCCCCAGGGAGTTGGTGGGGAGGGAGGCAAGAAGCCGGGAGTGGATGGGGAACTAGAGCGGGAAGGGAGGGTGGCCCCAGGGAGCTCCTGGGAGTCCAACACTCTCAGCTGACACCGGCTACCTCTGGGACCCTCTCCTTAGTCCCGCCCAGCAGCAGCTGTAAATCAGGCCCCGCCCTGTATGGGTGGAGCCCCCACAAGCCCCGCCCATCTCTAGGGGTCCTGCCCCACCCTGGTACCCCCTTGGGTGTGTTACTCACAGATGGCGTCTTGCTGAGCTGGGGTCTTCAACACCCCCAAGGGGCTGGTGCTAAAAGAGAGAAAATCCACTTGTAAATGTCATATCCCCCCACCCGCAGGGAGATTCCCCAACACACCCAGAGAGCCCCCCATCCTGCCTCACACTGACCCTGTCCCTAACCCCCCCTCCCGCCACAACCACTAGACCCCACCCCTCTGTGAGAGCTGGGGACAGAACCCAGGCAGCGGCGACACATGGGTGGGGGCACGCAGGGTCACATGCCCCCCCCAATTCCTCGGTCACATGGTGCAGCCGGGCCCCTCCCTGCAGAGCAGCTGAGCTGGGGAGCTGCGCTGGACAGGGAGAAGCAGAGGCAGGAGCGGAGGAACAGCTGGGAGCTGCGGGGGGGGAGGTGTCACGGCTTTTTGGGGGGAGGGGGGCAGGCGTGGTGTGACTCCAGCTGTTCTGGGGCTGTGCCCCTCCACTGTCAGCAGGCCCAGGTCATCTCGGAGGAGTCCTGGCTCCCAACCCCACTCCCCCCCCCCAGAGCCAGGGACAGAACCCAGGAGTCCTGTGCCCCCGGCAGGTCGAGCGGGAGGGGGGAGGAGCCAGGTTCCTACCTGCTCGGTCTCGGTGCGGCTCCTTTTCCTGCAGAGGGACACAAACCAGAATCCCCCATGAGCCGATCGGGATCCCCGGGTCCCAGCGCCCGGCCACTCACCCCCCACAGGGCAGCAGGGATGGGGGTGTCTGGGGGGGTCCCCTCTGCTGCTGGTGCTGAGCCTGGATCCCTGCTGGGATGGGCCGGACCACCAGGGGGCAGCACAACACCGTAGCTCAGTGGCTCTAAAAAATTTTTTACTGGTGACCCCTTTCACACAGCAAACCTCTGAGTGTGAATCCCCTTATGCATGAAACGCTTTTTAAAATATTTATATTTATATATTTAACACCATTATAAATGCTGGAGGCAAAGCGGGGTTTGGGGTGGAGGCTGACAGCTCGTGACCTCCCAGGTAATCACCTCGCGACCCCCACAGGGGTCCGACCCCCAGTTTGAGAACCCCTGCCATAGCATGCATGAACCTGATCCACAGGCCGGTGGCTCCCCTGGCACCCCATGTACCTGAGAGGCTCGGTGCCGGTGGCTCTTTATACAGGGACCCCTCGCCCGGTGTTGAGATGCGGCCACCTCTGGGGTGAGGCACAGGGACTGGTTAAATGCAGCCCCTCTGGGGTGGGACAGCTGTGTGTACAGGGATTACACATGCAACAGCGCCCTCTGCTGAGCCCCCCTGCTCCTTGGCTTTACCTGCACAGTCCCCCATCCAAGCCGTGACCCCATCCCGCCCTGCTGAGCGCCAGGTTTAACCCTTCCCTCGCTGGGCGGGGCACTTACTGGCTCGGATTTTTCTGAAGCAGACGAAGGCCACGAGGAGAAGGAGGAGGCCGGCGGCTGCCGCGCTCGCCCCGATGATGATGGGGCTGGTCAGACCCGGAGGTGCCGGCGATTCCGATCCGCCTGGGAAACAGCAGCAGCCGTGAGCAGCTGGTCCGTTCCCCCCCAGCCCCTCCCACCCCAGGCGGCGCCCAAGGGGCTGGGACACCGCAGGGCGCAGGCAGCAGAAAATTCTATGGGGAGGATGTCGGGGGGGCCCCAGGGCATCAAGTGGGGTCAGAGCCAGCAAGATTTGTGGGATTTGTAGCACTGGGGGGCGCTGGGCTGTAGGGCAGGGGGCTCGGTAGGGAGCGCTCTCCCCAGCAGTCAGGGCTGGCCCCATTGCCCCAGCACAGCGCTGTCTGATCCAGCCTGGCCGTCATTTCTAAGGCATTTCACCCACTTCCTCATGGCGACACCGGCTCAGGCCAACGGGCCCATCTAGCCCGGTATCCCGCCTCCCATGCTGGCTGCCCCTGGCTCCTTTGCAGGGAGCTCCAGCCCCCCCCCCACACACACACACACCCCTGGCCACTGGTGGGCCCAGCTGCCCCCAAAGGAAGCCTCCGGCTGCCCCGTTAGCGGTGGGTTCATGTCCGAGCAGGAGGCTTCGCTCTCCTCCCAAATCCATCTGCGGGGGGATGGGGAGAGTCAATGCTCCTGAGAACAGCCTCCGTCCCTCCCCCTGGCCAACCACTGGGGGAAGCTGCCCCATAATCTGTGACTCAATAGATTCCCCCCAGCCCCAGTACCTGGCCCCGCACTGCCCGGGCAGGTGGGAGCCGGCACCGCTCCAGGCTGGGCCAGGTCAGTTTCCCCTGCGGGAATAGAACCAGCGTCTGTCAGGGCCGGGGGGTAGGGGAAGCCTTAGCACTGGGACCTCCGCTGTGGCCCCGGGACGGGAGGAGGTCTCGCTACCTCCAGCGGTCTCAGGGCTGGGGGAGCTCTCAGGAAGGGAGTCCGCGAGGCATCTTTATCCCCATTCTATGGGGCGGGAAACTGAGGCACAGACAGATTCACTTTCTTTAGTGAGCTCCCTGGGGCAGGGACTCTCTTCACTCTGTGTTTATGCAGCACCTGGCACAACAGGGCCCTGATCATGACGTGGCCCCTACATGCACCCGCAACACAAGGGATCCAGCGCTATTGAGGCCAGCGTTTGCAGCGGTCTCCACTAACTCGGGGCGTCTCGGTTTGTGGGCGCTCGGCCTGAGATCCCCCAAGATTGAGGCCTCCCCACAACGAAGGACACTTTTGGCAACTGTGACGTGCTCCCATCACACAGAGTCTGTGGCCGCAGCAGGAGCTGGGCCAGATCTCCTGGGTCCCAGCCCAGCACCGTGTCCACCAAGCCACTGCTTCTCCTGCAGCCCCTGCCCCATTCAGCCCCGGCCAGGGCACTACCTGGGGCGGGGCCTGGCGAACAGAGGGGATGGGATCACGGGATTAAATAGCGACTCACGGTTCCTACGCACAAGGGGCAGCGTTAAAGTCGCCTCCCTGCCCCGAGTCTCCAGGGGCTGCTGCTCCCCCCTGGCTGGGGAACCCCCCAGTGACTCCATCCCCGCTCCCTGGCCGGGCGTCCCCTCTGCTGAGTCAGGGCTCAGGGCAGAGCCTGGCTCTGAGTGTCCCTGAGGCACCGAGGGTCTGGCTGGGGGTGGGGCTGGGAACGGGGACGCCGAGTCGGGCCCCTCACCTCTCACCACCAGCTTCACGGGGTCGCTGGGGTACGACACGGCGAACGGCTTCGATCTGCTGTGATAGGAGCAGCTGTAGCTCCCGCCGTCCTCCCGGCTCACGTTGCTAATGGGAAACACAACCTCCAACCGGTCCGAATCCACAGGTTGGAAATGACGTCGCTCTTTATTCAGCACGAACCGCATTCCCCGGCGCTGCCCCCGACACCAGACGCTCACAGCTCCCCCCAGGGAGACCCCCCCGCTGGGGCTCAGGGAGATGTTGGATTTGGGGTAGCTGGGCTCTGCAGGGGGAAGCAGACAGGCAGTGAGACGCAGGCCCCGTCACTCTTTCCTGGGGCCCGTCCTCACCACGTGGCCTCAGTGGTGGGTCAGACCCGGCGGCCCTGGGGACGGGCTCCTGGATGCCTTTCCACAGGGGCCAGAGTTTCCTCTGAGCCCTGGGCTAACAGCATGAGACACGGAGCAACCCCAGCCCCTGGGGGCCCAGTGCTCTGCTCCCTGGCAGGAGACAGGCCAGTCCAGTCTCCAGGGTCCATTCACTCCCTGGCTTCTCTGCTGGGAGGGCTGGGAGCCAGGACTCCTGGGTTCTGTCCCTGGCTCTGGGAGGGGAGTGGGGTCTAGTGGGGAGAGCAGGGCGGATAAGGGCCAGGACTCCTGGGTTCTGTGCACAGCACCACCACTGACTTGTAGGGGACTGTGCAAGTCTCAACTATACACTGAGGTTTATAACCTTCAGCTCCGCCCATCACCCCTAACTGATGTGTTGCCTGGGAAAGGCCCCCCTGCTCTGCTGCTCACCCTGGGGGCAGGGATCCCTCCTTCCTCTGCCCCAAATCTCCAGTGGCTGCTTCTCCCCCCTGGCTGGGGAACCTCCCAGTGACTCCATCCCCACTGCCCAGCCAGGTGTCCCCTCTGCTGGACCCAGGGCTCAGGGCAGAGCCTGGCTCTGAGCCTCCCATTGGTGCCGAGACCCCCTGTGGGTCTGGCTGGGTGTGGGGCTGGGAGCTGGGACACTGAGCCGGGCCCCTCACCTCCTACAATGATCTCGACGGGGTCGCTGGGATGCGATGAGCGACTCTGTTCCGTTATGGAGCGATAGTCGCAGGTGTAGCTCCCTCCATCTTCCCGGACGACACTGGGGATGGGAAATTCAGCCACGGTCCCATCAGGCACCGACCGCACCTGCCGGTTCGGGTGTCCAGCTTTATGCAGAAAGAACTCCGTGCCCGGGTACCGACCCGCACAGCGGATGGTGACGCTTCCCCCGAGCGCCACCACCCTGCTGGGGCTCACCCAGATGGTGGGTTTGAGAAATTCACGCCCTGCTTTCAACAAGAGACAGGAGTTAAACAGGGGAGACACAGCCCCCGCCTCCCCCTACCCCAATTCAGTCCATCCGTCATTCGGCCTCTGTAGGAGTCTGTCCCCTACCAGGGTTGGCACTGCTGCCCATGGGGTTTGGGGGCAGGGGGTTCACCCAGACGTAGCTCAGGACCCGGCTGCATCAGAGATCACCTGCCCCCGCCCCCCCCCCCCGGCCCCACCTGAGGCCAGCCAGGGAGCCTGACAGTGCCCCCCTGCAGCTCTGCTCCCCGCCCCGGGGTGGGAAATAGAGTCTGTGACCGGCAGGAGTGGTGTAGATAAATCTCTGCATTAAGCATCTTCACATAACTTTCCTATGACTTTGTATTATGCCTCATCATATAACCTTGTATTAACTCTTTCCATATATAACCTCTATTTTCATACAACTTTCTATCAAGTCCTTATAGAGAAACTTTGTATTGAGCCTGGGTATAATGTTATAGCCCCTAAGGATAGTTAAGGTAGAAGAAAAATGTCTTTTCGCTAGGAGTAAAATAAAATCTCCCCCCTTTTAATCAATTGCCCTGTTGAATGAAGGAGGTGTGAATGAGGAAGGCGTGGAAGGCAGCACCTCCAGACAGCTGCAGCCCTTGGAGAGGGGATGGAAGCCAGACCCAGAACAATAAGATCAGACATACTGAGGGCCTTGGGAGTTAGAAGCCAGCACCTTCTTTTGAAAACACCCTCTTTGAACATAAATGTGGCAGCATTAAGACAACACCCAGAAGGAAGCACCACAGATGAGCAACTGACACAGACACAGATTTTGCATCTGGTGTAGATTTGCATGACAGGGCAGCTGCTATAAATGTGAGGTGTCTTGCAGGGGATCTCGGGTCTCGTCTTGTCAACATGGGAGCATCGATCCGGATCGGCAGAAGCCCGGCTCCACCCCTCCCGCATCTAACTCACCTGGCCAGTGAAGTTAAGGGGAGCAACTAATTGGTAACAACAACAAGATGGAGTGTGCTTGTGTGTGTCTGTGAGTGCATGAGTGTAATATAGATCATATGCATATCATACAGTGTTGATGGATACATGTATTACCACTGTGGCACTTTGGTACTTTGTGGCGCTTTGCCTTATCCCCCCTGAAAAGACCCTGTGTGGTACTTTAAGTACAACATGACCCAAAGAGGTCAGGGTGCACGATCACCTGCCTACCGAGGTGCTAATGGGTAATGACTTGGAGAACTGGCCAGATAGCACTCAGAGCATCCTTACCCGGAGCCGGAGCCAGCGAGGGACGCGGGACCTCCTGAGTGGGGGGGCCGAAGCACCGAGGGGGGGGCTCGACAGGGCTGGGCCAGAGCCTCCGTCCCAAAGTGGGGAACCTGAGGCACCACCAGCCAGGGCTGTATCCTCCAACCCAGCAGCTGAATTCCAGACGGAGCTGCAGGTGGATCCCTCCTTGGAGAAGCTGAGGGCCCTGGCTGGCCACGGCGGTGCAGGGTCCCAGGGGGAGGACCGCCGGGAGCGACTCCTGTGGGAGAAGGGATTCCTGTACCGGGAATGGACTGGTTCAGGGCAAACTGAACTTTGGGAAGCCAGGAGGTAGTAGGGTGACCAGACAGCAAGTGTGAAAAATCGAGACAGGGGTGGGGGGTAATAGGAGTCTATATAAGAAAAAGACCCAAAAATCAGGACTGTCCCTATAAAATCGGGACATCTGGTCACCCTAGGAGGTAGTTGGTGGTTCCCCAGAGATACCGCCACAAAGTGTTGTACTTGGCCCATGATATCCCCCCAATATCCCCCTTTCGGGGCATCAGGGCATCCGGCGCACCAGGCAGAGGCTGGCCTGGGGTCTTTGACGCTGTCCGACAGTATTGCAGGACCTGTGACTCCTGCCAGAGGGTGGGGAAGGCCCGGGATAAGTGTAAAGCCCCGCTGAGACCTTTGCCTATCATAGAAGAGCCTTTCCAGAAGGTGGCCATGGACATAGTGGGGCCCCTCAGCAGGGTGACCCGGTCAGGGAAGAAATACATCCTGGTGGTGGTAGATTTCACTACGCGCTACCCCGTAGCGGTGGCCTTGTCGTCTATCAAGGTAGACACCGTGGCAGACGCGCTGCTGACCATTTTCAGCAGAGTGGGGTTCCCCAAAGAAGTCCTTACAGACCAGGGGTCCAACTTCATGTCAACCCTGCTCCAGTGTTTGTGGGAGAAGTGTGGGGTCCGACATACCTGGGCCTTGGCGTACCTCCCTCAGTCCAACGGGCTAGTGGAGAGGTTCAACAGGACCCTAAAGATGATGCTGAAAACCTTTATGAACCAGCACCCGCAGGACTGGGACAAGTATTTGCTCCACCTGCTGTTCGCATACAGAGAAGTGGCCCAGGAATCCACAGGGTTTGAGTTGCTGTACGGGAGGAGAGTGAGGAGGCCCCTGAACTTGATGAGGGCCGAGTGGGAGGGAAAGGCCTCTCCCGATGGGGAATCAGTGGTAGAGTATGTACTGACTTTCCGGGAAAAGCTCGTGGAGCTCATGGGCTTGGCCAGGGGAAACCTAGCAAGGGCCCAGAGGAAGCAGAACGTCTGGTACGACCGCTCAGCACGTGCCCGTGCCTATGCTACCGGGGACCAGGTGATGCTCCTCATCCCCGTGAGGAAGAACAAGCTGCAAGCGGCCTGGGACGGCCCCTTCAAGGTCACCAGACAGGTAAACGAGGTGAACTATGTAGTCAAGGCCGTCCCTACCCATATGCAAAGTACGCAGCTGTGTAGGGCACCAGGAAAGCTATGTGATGCTCCAGCCCCTGCTCCGCCTCTTCCCTCCCCTGCTGTGCCCCAACTCCACCCCCTCCCCATGGCCCCCGCCCCTGCTCCACCCCCACCTCGCCCCTTTTCGCCACCACTCCACCCCCTCCCCAGGCCTTGGGAACGGGGGGGGGGAGTTGTGAGTGCAGGGGAGGGTGCTGGAGGGTGGATCTGGGTCTGGGGGAAGATCTGGGGGTGGGGGTGGATCTGGGGGGTTCTCCCCCACAGCTGCACTGACGGGGAACATTTCGGTTCCCTGAGGGGATCTAGAGCCCACGGACGGGCCCTGTTAGCATTTGTATGAGTTGAAATAAATCCACGGGCCACCCCCCACCCCCGATCCTCTGAGCCTGTGGGGGCAGGACATTGAACCAGGGGTCGGTTCCCGCCTGCTTCATCAGATTTGGCTCCTAGTTACTCCGTGGGTGCGTTGGGGGCACAAAAGAACAGGGACAGGTCTGAGCTCACGGGGGGAGTCTGGGTTGAGTTTTGGGGAAGGTTCGGGGCTCAGTTCCTCTTTTCCCCACCCCATGCATCCCCTCCCCCGTCCTTGATGTTACCGTCCTCCCCACAGACTGATACTCACCTCCCCTCACCCCGCTGTGCCCGGCCAGCCAGCAGCCTGGAGAGGAGATGGCTCGTTAGTGACCAGATCCCAGAGCGACTGGATCCTACACCCTGATCTCAGATCCCCACCCCCCACCATGGGCACACGCCCTGGTCTCAGATCCCCCCCATGGGCACACGCCCCGGTCTCAGACACACACACACACCCCACCCGTGGACACACACTCTGGTCTGAGATTCCCCGCCCCCCGCCATGGACCCACACCCTGGCTGTCTCTGACTCTGATACTCACCGAGGAGGAGGACGGTGAGAGCAGACGCCATGACGAGGCAGTGGGGGGCCTCTCAGCACTGCCACCAACGCCCTAGAGCCCAGCTCCACCCAGCCTGAGGCCCGAGTGTGAGCAGAATGAGGAACTGTGCCGGGGGCTGCAGCCCCAGGAAGCCCATGATGCGCTCGGCCCCTTTCTTCCCCATCAGATGGTTTCTCAGCAATCTCCAGCCCAAATCTACTGTGGTCAGAGCAAAGCCAGCTCCCTGCAACACCCAGCAAACCACATCCCCTCCTGCAGGTGCCCAATCCCAGCTCCCACCATCACATCCCAACCCCACATGGGAGCTGCCCAGTCCAAGGACCAGCTGGGAAAGGGGAAATCTCAGGAGGTGTCAAGAGGTGACCAGGCTGCCCTGACCTTTTCCAACGGGCCGGTCTAGCCTCCCTGGAGTAGCAGCTCAAAGCAGAGGAGGGCCCCCCCCCCCCAGAGTGACCCTCTCCCATGGAGCTGGGTAAAGATTCCTTCCTGACCCAGCTGGGCCCAACGCCCGCCCTGGAGCATGAGGGTGGAGGGACCTGGCCAACCTCCTTCTCGGGTAGAGTCACTGCAGACGCAGTTCTTAGCTGAGTGATGTGGCACAGAGACAGGACAGAAGGGTGTGGGGCTGGGAGGGGTTGTGGTTTCCGGCACCTGTGAAGGGGTGGACGTAGGGGTAAATTTAGACCCTGAGTTGTTAAAGAAGGAACCAGTAAATCTGTGAAAAGGGGAAGTCTGCCCAGAGCCGGAGCTCGCTTCCTGTTTCTGGTACCAAAAAAACCAACGAGGAGTCCTTGTGGCACTTTAGAGATGAACAAATTTAGTGAAACTCGGCATAAACCTGATGCCCCGGCGGCTACCTTGTAATATACCCCGGCTCTGGGACGGGAGTGGGGTCTAGTGATTGGGGGGTGGGGTCTGGTGCTTAGAGAAAAGGACACAGATCAGAGCCAGCCCCCTAGAGGTGAAAGGCCCCGTGTCTCCTTCCCAAGCCCATCCCCGGGGCCGTGGGTCTCCGCAGCTCAGGGCCCGGGGCAGAGCTCACAGGGCCGGACGGCTGAGCCGAGCTTCCCTCTCCGACCCCAGGATGCTGCGAAAGGGACACCCAGGATGGCGGGGGGGCGACCAACCCCCTGGAAAGGGGAGGGGACAAGAACATGGGGACAGAGCTCAAGACAACCCCCCCCCCCCCCGCAGATGCCCCAGTTCTGGCTCCCCAGCTCGTTTGCCCTTCACCCCCGTTGTGTCCCCTCATGCCCCACGTCCCCTCCCCCTTTCAGCCCCCATCCCCTATCCCCTCACACAGCTGCCCCATCTCAGCAATCCTCGCCCCCCGCTTTGCTGTGTGGGGGCACCTACATGGGAAAGAGCCCCCCGGCCTGCCCCTCCCCACGCTCACCCCCACATCAGCCCATCTCCCGCAAAGCCCCCATCTCCCGCCCGGCCTGTTCCCCGTCAGGGAGGCTGAGAGGATGTGTGGGCCATTAAAGACCAGGCAGCGTGTGGGGCTGAGGGAGGGAAGAAGAATGTGGGGGGAGGGGAAGGACGGGCTGAGACAGAGGGCGCAGGAGCTGAGGGGAGCCTCGGGCAGGACAGTGACAGAGGAGGGGGGATTGGGGTCCCCCCAATGTGTGTTTCAGGCTGAATCTACCCCATGGCCATGGGGGCGCCCCCGTCCCCTCTCCCTGCCCCCGCCCAGCTCAGCAGGGGTTTTGGCAGGAAACAATCCTGCCCCCCCACCTCAGACCCACTGAGGGTGGGGGGGGCAAAGTGTGGGGACAGAGAAGGGGGGTCAGGAAAGGACACTCAGGGGCTGGGAATGTGGGGGGGGGCAGGAGTATCTAGAGGGGTGGAGACGAGGAAGAGGGGAGGGGATGCTGAGGCATGGGGGGGTCATTATGGGGCAGGGAATGTGGGCCAGAGGGGGGTGTGGGGGAAGGAGACTGAGGGGAAAGAAAGTGGGGACCCAGGACTGAGGGGCAGGAGCAGGAGGGGGGCAGTGAGAGGGGAAGCTGCTGAGGGGTAGCAATGGCAGCTCTCTCCTGGGGGGCACCATCTGCCCCTCCCCCCTCAGACACCCCAACAATCCTACACCCCCCCCCAGCTCTGACCTTCTGTGGGGAGCCTGTCTGCCCTCAAACTCCTGTCCCCCATCCCGGCCCCCTCAGCCCCCCTCCCGACACCCCCAACCTACTTCCCCCAAACTCCCAGCTCCCCCCATCTGGCTCCCCCCAAACGCCCACCATGGGGGGGCCCAGAAGCGCTGGTGGTTAAATCACTCTGCGCCCTGTTGTGTTCATGGAGACGCAATAAAGGGCCCAAGGTGTGAACACGCCCCAGCTCCTGCCCCACACTGAACAGGGTTAAACACGGGCCGGGGGCGGGGTCCAGAGCCCGCAGCCTCCTCAGCCCCACAGTAAACCCCCCATTGACCCCTGGGACCGGCTGTTACAGACACAGCAGAACAGGAACTGGGGGAGCCGTGGCAGGCGCCGTGTGAAACGAGGGGTTTGTTCCAGCCCCGGCCCATTCGCTGGAGCGAGTCTCTAGCCAGAAAATCCCCCGGGTTTGGGCGTCTCCCCGCTGGCCCCGGAGACGCTAGCGACTGTCCTGGGGGGGCAGAGGAGCCAGCGGAGTTGGGATGGAGCCGGCATCGCCGCGGCTGCTGTTAAAGTCTGACCCCGTTTCCTCCCGGGTCGGGGGTTCAGCCGGGGGAGGGGCGATGGCGTCGGGGTCCCTCTCTCCGGCCGCTCTGCTCAGGCCGTCTCCACGGAGCAGGGTTCGTAGCGGTGAGTTGAGCGCCCCTAAAAGGGGAGATTCTCTTCTCTGTACAGCAAGATCCAGGCTCCTGGGGGTGCAGAGAGATGGCAGGTTAGAGGGGCCCGTGTCACCCTGCACCCAGGCCCTGGGGGAAGCAAGGGGCACAGAAGTGGGGGGATCACCTCACCGAGGTGCTCCCCTCGGGCGGCTGTAATAGGCCTCAGCCAGGATCAGCCCCAGGACGAGCAGGATCACGGCGCTCAGCAACAGGCGGGCGATGTTGGCGTGGGTGAAATCCGGGCGCCCCGGGGGGGCTGCTGTGGGGGGAAGGGGAGAGTCACTCGGCGGCTCAGACAGGGAAATCAGCAGAGTAGAGCCCCCAACCCCCCGTCCGGCAGGTCCGGCCCATCCCCCCTCTGGGGCTCTCCCAGGCACCGCGGCTCTGGGGCCTCCCCAGGGCCAGACCCCTCACAGGAGGCTGTGTCCTGCTGCTCTGCGGGTGACCAAGCTGCCCTGACCTTTTCCAACGGGCCAGTCTAGCCTCCTGGCCCCCCTGTAGTGCCCCTCTGTCCACCCCCACAGGTACCTCTGCCCTGGCCTGTCTGCTGCGCAGGGAGCCCATCCCCGGGGTATCTGACTGCTGCCAAACACAGCCAGGCAGTGTGCGGGGGGGGGGGGGCGAGGCTGGTACGTCACCCGCTGCCCCCCACGTCCCGGTGGTGCCCAGGGCCCAGCCAGATGCAGCAGAACATCTATTGGAGGGGGAGGGTCGGGGATCCCCTGAGAACCCAGTGGGGGGAGGCCAAGGAGAGGGAATTCTGGGTAATGGTCACCCCTATTGCCAGGGGGACATCATGGGGCCTAGGGAAGGGGGTTATAGACCCAGGCCCCCAGTGTCCAACGACCCACACTCTGCCCCACCCCTGGGATCCCCCACAGCTTCCTGGCAGCGACCTGCAGGGCAGGAGGCTTTGAGGGAGCTGGGGGTCTGGCAGTGGGGGAGGGGCAATGGGGCTGTCTCTCCATCCCCCCATGTCAATGAGCCCCTCCTTGTGGTGTCTGGGCCCCACCCACCCAGATTCACTGCCCCCGTCCCAGCCCCTGGGCACTGCGAGCCTGTTTCCAGGGCTGGTTCGATGGTGATTCCCCCCCCAGCCCCGGTACCCGGCCCCGCGCTGCCCGGGCAGGTGAGAGCCGGCGCCGCTCCAGGCTGGGTCGGGTCGGTTCCCCCTGCGGGAATAGAACCAGTGTCCATCGGGGCAGGGGGAGGGGATAGAACAGCAACTCAGTGATCCCCCCCGACTCAGCATCAATCGTCACTGTCAGTCCCGGGACGGGGGGGAGGGGGTTTTAGTGGCTGGGGAGTGGGGACCCCCCCTTCCCTCGCTGAATCCAAACCAGGAGGCGCAAATTCCGACAGCCCAGACTCGCTCTGAGATCACCAGTGGGGGTTGGGAACCACACGGGATTCATCATTTCGGGTCCAGTTTTCATGTAGACAAGGCCTTCATCCATCTTTCTATCCCTCACCAGACGTGCTCCCATCTGTCCACTGCCCTATGTTCCCAAGGACCCACATTCCCACTGACCCGTGGCCACCGCCCCCCCATGGATCTGTCCATCACCCTCTATCTAGAAGAACTGAACCCATCAGTTCTGTCTGCAGGGACTGTCCCCCTCCAAACGGCCCGAATGGCCCCGTGGGCGTCTGAGCGGGGAGCCCTGTTCCCTGGGGGATGAATTGTTCCATTTCTCCCGCTCACCTTCTCCCTCCGGCTCCGTCGTGGGGGGATCCGGCTGCTGGGGCCCAGCTGGGTCGGTTCCCTCTGTGGGATTAAAACGAGTGTCTGCTGAGATGGAGGGAGGGAACCAAGAACCGAGGCCCGGTGGGGGAAGCCGCTGAAACAGTGACACTGTTCAGCCCATGACCTAGCGTTTCTTACGGCTTTATTTGTCCGGGCTGGTGGGGAGTGAATTCAGTGCTGGGGCCGGAGCCAGCTGGGCAGCCCCTGGGCCCCGACTCCTCTGTGCGTCCCCAGAGTGGGGGCATTCGGGGGAACATCCTCCTGGGAAAGGCCCCCTGCTCTGCAGCTCCCCCTGGAGGTAGGGATCCCCCCTCCCCGGACCCCAAACCTCCAGCAGCTGCTGCTCTCCCTTGACTGGGGAAACCCCCCGCCCCCAGTGTGCCCCAGGGCGCAGGGCAGAGCCTGGCTCTGAGCGTCCCATCACAGGCTGGCTGGGGGTGGGGCTGCAAGTGGGGACACTGAGCCGGGCCCCTCACCTGCTACCACCAGCTTCACGTAATCACTGAGATCCGACCAGTTGGGCGGCTCTGATCTGGAGCGAGATCGGCAGCTGTAGAACCCTGCGTCTTGCTGTCTGGCGCTGGGGATGGTGAATTCACCCCCGTCCCCAGCAGCATCCAGCTCCCGGATTTCGATTCCATCTTTGTACAGAAATAACCTCCTGGCCCCACACCGACACTGACAGCGGATGGTGACAGCTCCCCCCAGGGCGATCACCCCCTTGGGGCTGACCGAGATAGAGGGTCTGGGCGCAGGGAGCTCTGCGTTCATACACAAACAGGAGTGAGATGGGGAGACACAAACCCCTCCCCGTGTATCTGTAACCTGCCCTTAGCGCCCAGCCCCAGGGACAGCGCCAGGGTAACAGACACCTCACTGCATCCACCGTCTGTTACTCCTGGGGCAATTCTGCACATCTGCGGACGTGCTGGGGTTGCCAGTTTTGTTTGGCTGTATTCCTGGAGATTTCCTCACATGACATAATCTTTAATTAAAGATTAATCTATAATTCATGGAAACTCCAGGCCAATCCTGGAGGGTTGGCAACCCTAGGACACGCATGATTCATCTGTCCTGCGTAATTTTGTTTTTTACCCGCAGAAAATACATTCTGCCCCAGAAGTGCTGCAGTTCTGCCTTTTTCCCACCAGGGGCCGCTGTGGTGCCAGACCACCAAGCAGCATGAACACAGCTGCTGTTCTGGCCCCACAGCGGCCCCTGGTGGGGAAAAGGCGGAACTGCAGCACTTCTGGGGCAGAATGTATTTTCTGTGGGGAAAAAAAATTCTCTGCCTGACCCATGCTGCAGAATTCCCCCAGGAGCAGAAGTTTATCACAGTACCTGCCGCAGAGCCAGGGTAGGGCAGAGTGGGGCACCCACGGCTGCTGGGGGGTCACAGACTGGGGCTCAGGAGCTAGTGGGGTGACAGCGTTGAGTCTGGGGAGGGGGGAGGAGGCTGCAGGGACACATGGGGACGGGGGTTGCGGGGACAGGGGCTGATGTGCCTTACTGAATGGGGGAGGTTTGAGGCCAACCAGGGTCTGCATGGGGGAGGCTTCCCAGCTCCCTAACAACCCCCCCCCAAAAATAAAACCTTCTCCCACCCACACCCAACACCTTCCAGGTTCACTCCCAGGCTCCTTCCCTCTCCCTCAGCTCTCCCGTTACCCCTGACGCCCCCAAGCCTTTGCACTGCTTCTCACAGGTGCAGGAAACACAGTTCTGCCGTGTGAGTTAAATGAATTACTCAACGTTCTGTGTTAATACGCCTAGTGAGGAATATATTTAAAAACAAAAATGACCAGAATCTTTTGGTTTTGGTCTGCAGTGTTACAGACACACTCGCTGACAGATATTTTGAAATAAATGACCAAAATAATTGAAACTGTCATGATTATAGTGCTTTATTTTGACAAATAAAATATGCAGCATTTTGCCAAATTTTCAAATATTTGTGCAGAATTTTTAATTTTTTGGTGCAGAATTCCCCCCGGAGTTTACAGTTCTCCAGGCTGCTGGGAAGTGAATTCAGCACTGGGGCCGGGGCCGTCTAGGCAGCCCCTGGGCCCCAACTCCTCTGTGCATCCCCTGAACAGGGGCAGCCCGGGGGAGCATCCCCCTGGGAAAGGATCCCCCCTCCCTCGGCCCTGAACCTCCAGCAGCTGCTGCTCTCCCCTGGCTGGGGACCTCCCAGTGACTCTGTCCCCACTACCCAGCCAGGCGTCCCCTCTGCTGAGCCCAGGGCAGAGTCTGGCTCTGATCGTCCCACCAGGGTGAGACCCCCCAAGGGTTCAGGTGGGGGGGGGGGCTGGGAGTGGGGAAGCAGAGCCGGGCCCCTCACCTGTTACCACCAGCTCCACGGGGTCACTGGGCTCCGACCAGACGGGCGGGTCTGATTTGGTGCTATATCGGCAGCTGTAGCTCCCTGCGTCCCTCCGGCTCACACTGCGAATGGGAAACCGAGTCACATCCCCAGCCGGCTCCACGTCCTGCAGCGCGTTCGGGTTTCCATCTTTGTACAGAAGGAACCTCATGTTCTGGTGCCGACCCCGACACCAGAGGGTCACGGCTCCCCCCAGGGCGACCCCCCTGCTGGGGCGCAAGGAGATGGAGGGTTTGGGGTAGTAGGTCTCTGCAGTGAGAAGGAGACAGGCCGTAAGACAGACCCCAGCACAGTCACTGTGCCCCGTCCTCACCGCACGGTCCCAGAGATGGGGCCCCTGGGAGAAAACCCAGCCAGAGGAACCTCTCCGAGATCCCAGAGATTCCTGGGAGCTACGCCCGAAACTGCCCGAGGACCTAAATCCAGAGCACCCCTCTGTACCCGTCTATCTACTTAATGGCCCCCCCCCAGCCCAGTGTCCCCCCTCCCCATCCCTGACCCCCCATGGGCCCATCTAGCCAGTATCTCCCCATGGGTGAGTGCACAGAAGCCACCAGTAGCTGCTGCGTCTCTGGGTTCCCGGCCGGGTGTCCCATCTGCTGGGCCCAGGGCTCAGGACGGAGCCCGGCTCTGAAGGTCCCATTGGGGCGGACACTCACCTATGGTCTGGCTGGGTATGGGCCTGGGAGCGGGGACATCGAGCCAGGCCCCTCACCTGCAACAGTGATCTGCACGATGTCACTGGCATAGGACGAGTTGAGCAGCTCCCATAGGGTGTGGGATCGGCAGCTGTAGGCCCCTGCGTCTTCCCACCCGGCGCTGCGGATGGTGAATTCGTCCCCATCACCATCCCGCTCCCAGATTTCGATTCCATCTTTATACAGAAATAACCTCCTGCCCCAACACAGACACTGACAGCGGATGGTGACGGCTCCCCCCGGGGCGATCACCGCGCCGGGGCTGACGGAGATGGAGGGGCTGAACCAAAGGAATGCTGCATTCACACACAAACAGGAGTGAGATGGGGAGACACAAACCCCTCCCCATGTGTCTGTAACCTGCCCTTAGCGCCCAGCCCCAGAGACAGCGCCAGGGGTAACAGACACCTCACTGCATCTACAGGGAACCTGTGGGCCGGGTTCTGATCTCAGCCCCTGGGGTCAATCCAGAGTGACCCCTGACTGCAGTGGGGACAGTCCCCATGGGGGTCAATAACAGGAGGTTGAAGTGAGTTTTGGGGTGAAGGTTCAGGGCTCAGATCCTCTTTTCCCCTCCCCAACCCCCGTCCTAAACACTAAAGTTTCCCCAGCCCCACAGATACTCACATCCCGACATCCCAATCTGCCCGGCCAGCCAGCAGCCTGGAGAGGAGACAGGTCATTAGGGACCAGATCCCAGAGCAACTGGATCCTACACCCTGGGCTCAGATCCCCAGCGCCCCCCCACCCCCACCTGCCCGCCCGCCCGCCATGGGCACACGCCCTGGTCTCACATCCCCACCATGGACAAATGCGCTGATCTCAGATCCGCCCCCCCATGGAGACACGCCCTGGTCTCACATCTCCCCCACCCCCATGGGAACACATCCTGGTTTCACATCCCCCCCATGGAGACACGCCCTGGTCTCACATCCCACCCCCATGGACAAATGCCCTGGTCTCAGACCCCCACCCCCATGGGAACACATCCTGGACTCAGATACCGCCCCCCCATGGACACACGCCCTGGTCTCACATCCCCCCAGATGGACACACACCCTGGTCTCAGAACCCCTCCCTGCCCCATGGACACACACCATGGTCTCAGATCCGCCCCCCCATGGAGACACACCCTGGTCTCACATTCCCCCCCCCCCATGGAGACACACCCTGGTCTCACATCCCCCCCCCCCCCATAGACACACGCCCTGGTCTCACATCCCCCCAGATGGACACACACCCTGGTCTCAGAACCCCCCCCCCCCATGGGCACATGCCCTGGTCTCAGATTTACCCCCCCCCCCCCATGGGCACATGCCCTGGTCTCAGATTTACCCCCCCTCCCCATGGACACACACCCTGGCTGTCTCCGATACTCACCGAGGAAGAGGGCGGTGAGAGCAGATGCCATGACGGGGCAGGGAGAGGCCCCTAAGCGCTGCCACCAACACCCCAGTGCCCAGCTCCACCGAGCCCCAAATGAAGAACTTGGCTTGGCGCTCCAGACACAGGAAGCTGGGGATGGCTCATCTCTTCCTGCGTCCATCACACGTTGGCTCTAATCTTCCAACCAGATCTATTGGAGCCAAAATAAGCAGCGGTCCCTGCAACACCCAGGAAATCCTGGGGCTGTCAGCCTGGCCAAGTGTCATGTAATTCGTAGCATTTCCGTGTCTCTGTGGGGAGTGGGGACAGGTCACACTCAATGTACCCTGCAGCCTTGGCGAAGGTGCACTGGGCTGGGAGCCAGGAGACCAGGGGGTCTGGTCTTCAATCTTCCACTGCAGATCCCTCCCGGAACCCATTATTACATTTTGGATTCAAGCAGCTGGGGACCCATTTAGGTAAAATTAATATGTGATCATGCAATTAAAGGATGGCGTCGTAATGCATGTGCTTGAGGGGGCAGAGTTAAGGGTGTTCAGGAAACCTTAACTGGCATTTCCTGGTGCTGGAGGGTTTGACTCTGCAGCCTTCCCTCTCAGTCTGCAAAACTGCCCACATGCGACACGAGCCATGGCACCGTGTGAGGCTCGTCCGTTGAGAGATTCTCTTCCCTGCACAGCCGGATCCAGGCTCCTGGGGGTGCAGAGAGATGGCGGGTTAGAGGGGCCCGTGTCGCCCTGGGCCCAGCCCCTGGGGGGAGCAGGAGCACAGAAGGGGGGGTTGCCTCACCTAGGGTGCCCCCCTCGTGCGGCTGTAATAGGCCTCAGCCAGGATCAGCCCCAGGACGAGCAGGACCACGGCACCCAGCGCCAGGCGGGCGATGTTGGCGTGGGTGAAATCCGGGCGCCCCAGGAGGGCTGCTGCAGGGGAAGGGGAGAGTCACTCGGTGGCTCAGACGGGGAAATCAGCAGCTGGCGCTACCCCAGGATCGGAGCCCCCAACCCCCCGTCCAGCAGGTCCAGCCCAGCCCCCTCTGGGGGTCTCCCAGGTGCCGCGGCTCTGGGGCCTCCCTGGGGCTGGACCCCTCAGGGGAGGCTGCGTCCTACTGCTCTGGGGGGCTGAGTCTCAGTTTCACCAGTGAAGGGGGGGCCCGTGCGGGTGAACTGCCCCCCTGAGCCACCCAGCAGCCCTGAGGGACCCCCCTGTCCACCCCAACAGGTGCCTCTGCCCCGGCCTGTCTGCTGTGCAATGAGCCCATCCCCGGGGTATCTCGGCTCCTGCCAAACACAGCCAGGCAGTGCGCGCGGGGGGAGGCTGGGACATCACCCGCTGCCCCACACCCCCACGTCCCGGCGGTGCCCAGGGCCCAGTCAGAGGCAGCAGAACATCTATGGGGGGTGGGTGGGTTGGGGAAATCCAGTGGGGGGAGGGGAAGCAAGACCAGGGCATTCTGGGTAATAGTGGTGAGCGGGGGTCACCCCTATTGCCAGGGGGACGTCATCATTTTATAAAATGTTGGGGTCTAAATGAGCTGTTCCCATTCAAGAAAGAGATCTTGGAGTCATTGTGGAGAGTTCTCTGAAAACATCCACTCAATGTGCAGCAGCAACCAAAAAAGCAAACAGAACATTGGGAATCATTAAGAAAGGGATCGATAATAGGACAGAAAATATCATATCGCCTCTATATAAATCCATGGGACGCCCACACCTTGAATACTGTGTGCAGATGTGGTCACCCCATCTCAATGAAGATATATTGGAATTGGAAAAGGTTCAGAAAAGGGCAACAAAAATGATTAGGGGTCTGGAACGGCTGCCATATGAGGAGCGATTAATAAAACTGGGACTTTTCAGCTAGGAAAAGAGACGACTAAGGGGGGATTTGATAGAGGTCTATAAAATCATGACTGGTGTGGCGAAAGTAAAGAAGGAAGTGTTATTTACTCCTTCTCATAACACAAGAACTAGGAGTCACCCAGTGAAATGAATAGGCAGCAGGTTTAAAACAAACAAAAGGAAGTATTTTTTCACACAACGCACAGTCAACCTGTGGAACTCCTTGCCAGAGGATGTTGTGAAGGCCAAGACTATAAGTTCATGGAGGATAGGTCCATCAATGGCTATTAGCCAGACTGGACAGGGATGGGGTCCCTACCTCTGTTTGCCAGAAGCTGGGAATGGGTAATGGGATGGATCGCTTGAGGATTACCTGTCCTGTTCATTCCCTCTGCGGCACCTGGCATTGGCCACTCTTGGAAGACAGGACACTGGGCTAGATGGACCTTTGGTCTGACCCAGTCTGGACATTCTTATGTTCTTATGAACTGTCAAAAATCAAAAAATCGACTGTGAGATCCAGCACCGGATCCAGCAGGCGAGTGCTTCCTTTGGGAAACTGCTCCGGCGCGTTTTCACGGACCATGACCTACGGCAGGACACCAAGATCCAGGTCTAGAAGGCAATGTTGTTCTTACGCTCCTCTATGGGTGACCTATCTGTGACGTTGCACTCCATATGTTTTATGAAAAGATGTTTATAAGTGTGAATATAATGTAACTGGAATATGCTTTATGCAAAAGGTCTCTTGTAAGGTATCATTACTAAGCTTAGGATCTACTGAGTGTGGTCATCCCATTTGTTTGCATGTATTATTTCTATGTCTGGAGTTAGGAGAATAAGATATAAATTGTATTACTGAGGTAAACATGTTAAGTGGAAGCCATTAAGGGTGCTTCAGAATCAATTAACTGTAAATGGTTCTGTTTACTTGTAAGACTTCCTGTATACCTGGGTACCAGACAGTGGGTAATGAAGTCTTACAGGGACATGTGATCATGTCACTTGGTACTGGAATCCATCTTTAACCTGGTGCTTTTCCATTGAGAGGGAGGGGTGGGAACCCAGAGAGACAAAGGATTCCCACCTTGTGCCAAAGCTATAAAAGGGGGTGGAACAGAACAAAGGGGGCTGCCAGTCATGAGAAATCCCCTAGTTACCACCTGAGCTGGAACTAACAAGGATTGTACCAGGGGAAAGGATTGGGCCCAGACTAGGAAGGAGTCTAGTCTGTGAAAGAAACTTATTGGAACATCTCTGAGGGTGAGATTTACATGTATTCTGTTTCTTAATGTATTAGGCTTAGACTTGCGTGTTTTTGTTTTGTTTTGCTTGGTGACTTACTTTGTTCTGTCTGTTATTACTTGGAACCACTTAAATCCTACTTTTTATACTTAATAAAATCATTTTTGTTTATTAATTGACCCAGAGTAAGTGATTAATACCTGGGGGAGCAAACAGCTGTGCATATCTCTCTATCAGTGTTATAGAGGGCGAACAATTTATGAGTTTACCTTGTATAAGCTTTATACAGAGTAAAACGGGTTTATTTGGGGGTTGGATCCCATTGGGAGCTGGGCGTCTGAGTGCTGGAGACAGGAGCACCAGCTGAGTGGTTTTCAGTTAAAGGGTGCAGCTTTGGGGGCGTGGTTCATACCCTGGGTCTGTGTTGCAGCCGACATAGCGTGTCTGGCTCAACAAGGCAGGGTTCTGGAGTCCCAAGCTGGCAGGGAAACCAGACTCAGAGGTAAATTCAGCACATCAGGTGACAGTCCCAAGGGTCTCCAGAGTTTGGAGAGGTACCGCCAATGATGCATCCGGAAGATCCTTCGCGTCAAGTGGCAAGATCGCTGCACTAACGCCAATGTCACCGGCATTGAAACAATGATCCTCATGCACCAACTCCGCTGGGCTGGACATTGTGTGCAGATGCCAGATTCTCGCCTCTCAAAAGAAGTCCTCGACTCCCAGCTCACTCACGGTCAGAGATCTCGTGGTAGTCAGAGGAAACGCTCCAAAGACACATTGAAAGCGTATCTCAGCAAAACTGATGTAGGCATCACAAGCAGTGAGGAACAAGCCACCAACCGCCCCCAACGGCGCCACATCCTCCATCAGGCAGTGGCCCGCTTTGAGGAGAAGCACCTTGCCCTCGATGCTGAAAAGAAAGAGAGGAGGAAGGAAAAAGAAAGAACTTTCTCCCAGCAGGCCTGTCACAGTGTGTGGGGGAGTCAGGGTCCTGCATCCCCCACTTCCTGTGATTCACCGGGACTCTCAGCCAGCCAGTAACACAGAAGGTTTATTGGATGACAGGAACACAGTCCCAAGCAGAGCTTGTAGGTACAACCAGGACCCCTCAATCAAGTCCCCAGGGGGCAGGGAGCTTAGACCCCAGCTTTTGGGGTTCCCTCTGTTTCCCCCAGCCAGCTCCAAACTGACAAACCCCTCCAGCCATCTCCTCCAGCCACCGCTCCCCCCCGGCTCCTCCTCCAGCCTTTGTCCAGTTTCCCAGGCAAAAGGTGTCACCTGGCCCCAACCCCCACCTGGGCTCTCATGTTACATGCTCAGGTATCCCATCACCAATGCGGACAGTCCCATCAGACCATTTAATCTGGCCCTCGAGCTCCCGCCAGGGAGCGGAAGCGGGGACTTGCCCTGCTCTGTGTGTGCCGCAGCTCCCGGAAGCAGCAGCATGGTCCCGTAGGGGCAGCCAGGGGGCTCCACACGCCGCCCCCATCCCAAACGCCGGCACTGCAGCTCCTATTGGCCGGGAATTGTGGCCAATGGGAGCTGCGGGGCCGGCACCTGCAGACGTGGCAGCGCGCAGAGCCACCTGGCTATGCCTCCACGTAGGAGCTGGAGGGGGGACATGCTGCTGCTTCCGGGAGCTGCTTGAGGTAAGCGCTGCCCAGAGCCTGCACCCCTGATCCCCTGCCCCAGCCCTGATCCCCCTCCTGCCCTCCAAACCCCTCGATTCCAGCCCAGAGCAACCTCCTGCACCCCAAACCCCTCATTCCCAGCCCCACCCCAGAGCCCGCAACCCCTGCACCCTAACCTCCTGCCCCAGCCCAGAGCCCCCTCCCGCACCCTGAATTCCTCATTTCTGGCCCCACCCCAGAGTCCGCACCCCCAGCCAGAGCCCTCACCCCGTCCCGCACCCCAACCCCCAATTTTGTGAGCATTCATGGCCCGCCATACAATTTCCATACCCAGATGTGGCCCTCGGGCCAAAAAGTTTGCCCACCCCTGGTCTAGTGGGTTGGGGGCGGGGGGACAATGGTGCTGGGATTCAGGGGGACAAATCAAAAATTGGGCCAAGGAAGTGCTTTCCCCCACGACACGCAGTTGGCCTGTGGAACTCATTGTTACAGGATGTCGCATAAGGCCAAGGACTTAGCACATCCCAGGCTTCCAAAACGCCCCTTTGCCGGGACACTTACGTGAATGGCGACAGGGATTAGGGCCGCTGGTTTGCCGGGACGGCTGCCACTCAAACTGACCAGCCTGTTTCTTTGTGCTCCCCGCCCCCCAGGGTCGGTCGGTTTGTCTCCACCCGTCGCAGTGACCGTCTTTTCGTTCCGTGTCTGTACAGCGCCTGGCGCAGGGCAGCCCTGGCCCAGACCGGCTAGGAGCAGATGCAAGGCAAGTATCGGTACTGAACGATAATAAGGAGCGTGGAGGAGAAGGGTCATGAGTATCTGGGAGTGGGTGGAGCAGAGAAGGGTTAATTTAAAGGGTTAAAGGTTAAATTAAGCTTTAACTTAAAGGGTCCCTGTTACGGGAGGGGAGACTGAGCAGCTGATGAATTATCTCAGCTCACCACTAGGGGGTGCTGTCCCCTCCCCAGGCTCCGCCCTCCCAATGGGCTGGGACATGAAGGGTTAATTTAAAGCGACTCCCTCCCTCCCTCCCCATGGGCTGATTTAATGACTAGTTAGGAAGCTCCCGGACGTCACCACCAGGGGGCGCTGTATCCCCCATCCCTGGGGAGCGAAGGCTTAATTTAAAGGGATTCCCAAGGGAGGGGGGGGGGGGGAATAACTTGGCAGTTCCAGGACATCACCACCAGGGGGCGGTGTATCGCCCATGGGCTGGGGAGCGAAGAGTTAATTTAAAGGGGTCCCCTAGGGACAAGGGTGGGAGGAAAAACTAGCCAGTTCCAGGAGTTCACCACCAGGTGGCGCTGCCCCACCCCCCATAGCCCCCCCCCATCTCCCCGCCTCCATAATATCCCCCCACCCCCACCCCACCAGCCAAATCTCCGCTCGCTCACTCGCTCTCCATCTCTCTGCCCGCCGGGCGCCCCTGCGCCCACCCCGACCCCCCAGCCCCATGGGCGGCCCGAGGCGGTGAGCCAGGGGACCCAGGCGTCCGGGGAGAGGGTCCCCCTCACGCGCGCCCAGAGGGTGCTATGGGGGCCCCCCAGGGGTACCAGGCGTCGTGGTGGGTTTACCTCCTCCACCAGGTGCCGCGCACCAATTTCCAGTTCGAGGTGGTGGAGAGCAGCTTTGCCCCCCAGGACAGGGAGTACCAGCAGGTAAGGGGGGACACGGGGGGAGTAAGAAGTGGGGGGGAGGGAGAGATGGACAGAAGCAGGTAGAAAGGGAGGGAGAGATGGAGAGAAAGAAAACGGGAGGGAGAAAGAGAGATGGATGGAGAAGTGTGGGTGCTGGAGGAAGGGGATGGATAGAAAGAGACAGGAAGGATGGAGGGATGGAGGAGAGATGGATGGTGTTTGTTTTGGAGGGAAGGGGATGGATAGAAAGAGACAGGAGGGATGGAGGAGAGATGGATGGAGCAGTGTGTGTGTTGGAGGGAAGGGGATGGATAGAAAGAGACAGGAGGGATGGAGGGATGGAGGAGAGATGGATGGAGCAGTGTGTGTGTTGGAGGAAAGGGGATGGATAGAAGGAGACAGGAGGGATGGAGGGATGGAGGAGAGATGGATGGAGCAGTGTGTGTGTTGGAGGAGAGGGGATGGATAGAAGGAGACAGAAGGGATGGAGGGATGGAGGAGAGATGGATGGAGCAATGTGTGTGTTGGAGGACAGGGATGGATAGACAGAGACGGGGGGATGGAGGGATGGAGGAGAGATGGATGGAGAAGTGTGTGTGTTGGAGGAAGGGGATGGATAGACAGAGACAGGAGGGATGGAGGGATGGAGGAGAGATGGATGGAGCAATGTGTGTGTTGGAGGACAGGGATGGATAGACAGAGACGGGGGGATGGAGGGATGGAGGAGAGATGGATGGAGAAGTGTGTGTTTTGGAGGACGGGGATGGATAGACAGAGACAGGAGGGATGAAGGGATGGAGGAGAGATGGATGGAGCAGTGTGTGTGTTGGAGGGGAGGGGATGGATAGAAGGAGACAGAAGGAATGGAGGGATGGAGGAGAGATGTCTGGAGCAGCGTGTGTGTTGGAGGAAGGGGGATGGATAGAAAGAGACTGGAGGGATGGAGGAGAGATGGATGGAGCAGTATGTGTGTTGGAGAGGTGGGGATGGATAGGAGACAGGAGGGATGGAGGAGAGATGGATGGAGCAGTGTGTGTGTTGGAGGGAAGGGGATGGATAGAAGGAGACAGAAGGGATGGAGGGATGGAGGGAAGAGATGGATGGAGCAGTGTGTGTGTTGGAGGGAAGGGGATGGATAGAAAGAGACAGGAGGGATGGAGGGAAGAGATGGATGAAGCAGTGTGTGTGTTGGAGGGAAAGGGATAGATAGACAGAGACAGGGGGATGGAGGGATGGAGGAGAGATGGATGGAGCAGTGTGTGTGTTGGAGAGGAGGGGATGGATAGAAGGAGACAGGAGGGATGGAGGAGAGATGGATGGAGCAGTGTGTGTGTTGGAGGGAAGGGGATGGATAGAAGGAGACAGGAGGGATGGAGGGATGGAGGAGAGATGGATGGAGCAGTGTGTGTGCTGGAGGAAGGGAATGGATAGAAAGAGACAGGAGGGATGGACGGATGGAGGAGAGATAGATGGAGCAATATGTGTGTTGGAGGAAGGGGGATGGATAGAAAGAGACAGGAGGGATTGAGGGATGGAGGAGAGATAGATGGAGCAGTGTGTGTGTTGGAGGACGGGGATGGATAGAAGGAGACAGAAGGGATGGAGGGATGGGGGAGAGATGGATGGAACAGTTTGTGTGTTGGAGGGAAGGGGATGGATAGAAAGAGACAGGAGGGATGGAGGGATGGAGGAGAGATGGATGGTGTGTGTGTTGGAGGGAAGGGGATGGATAGAAAGAGACAGGAGGGATGGAGGGATGGAGGAGAGATGGATGGAGCAGTGTGTGTGTTGGAGGGAAGGGGATGGATAGAAAGAGACAGGAGGGATGGAGGAGAGATGGATGGAGCAGTGTGTGTGTTGGAGGGGAGGGGATGGATAGAGACAGGAGGGATGGAGGGATGGAGAAGAGATGAATGGAGCAGTGTGTGTGTTGGAGGGGAGGGGGATGGATAGAAAGAGACAGGAGGGATGGAGGAGAGATGAATGGAGCAGTGAGTGTGTTGGAGGGAAGGGGATGGATAGAAGGAGACAGGAGGGATGGAGGGATGGAGGAGAGATGGATGGTGTTTGTTTTGGAGGGAAGGGGATGGATAGAAAGAGACAGGAGGGATGGAGGAGAGATGGATGGAGCAGTGTGTGTGTTGGAGGGGAGGGGATGGATAGAAGGAGACAGAAGGGATGGAGGGATGGAGGAGAGATGGATGGAGCAGTGTGTGTGTTGGAGGGAAGGGGATGGAGAGACAGAGACAGGAGGGATGGAGGGATGGAGGAGAGATGGATGGAGCAGTGTGTGTGTTGGAGGAAGGGGGATGGATAGAAAGAGACAGGAGGGAGGGATGGATGGAGGAGAGATGGATGGAGCAGTGTGTGTGCTGGAGGAAGGGAATGGATAGAAAGAGGCAGGAGGGATGGAGGGATGGAGGAGAGATAGATGGAGCAATATGTGTGTTGGAGGAAGGGGGATGGATAGAAAGAGACAGGAGGGATGGAGGAGAGATGGATGGAGCAGTGTGTGTGTTGGAGGGAAGGGGATGGAGAGACAGAGACAGGAGGGATGGAGGAGAGATGGATGGAGCAGTGTGTGTGTTGGAGGAAGGGGGATGGATAGAAAGAGACAGGAGGGAGGGATGGATGGCGGAGAGATGGATGGAGCAGTGTGTGTGCTGGAGGAAGGGAATGGATAGAAAGAGGCAGGAGGGATGGAGGGATGGAGGAGAGATAGATGGAGCAATATGTGTGTTGGAGGAAGGGGGATGGATAGAAAGGGACAGGAGGGATGGAGGAGAGATGTCTGGAGCAGTGTGTGTGTTGGAGGGAAGGGGATGGATAGAAAGAGACAGGAGGGATGGTGGGATGGAGAAGAGATGAATGGAGCAGTGTGTGTGCTGGAGGGGAGGGGGATGGATAGAAAGAGACAGGAGGGATGAAGGAGAGATGGATGGAGCAGTGTGTGTGTTGGAGGGGAGGGGGATGGATAGAAAGAGACAGGAGGGATGGAGGAGAGATGAATGGAGCAGTGAGTGTGTTGGAGGGAAGGGGATGGATAGAAGGAGACAGGAGGGATGGAGGGATGGAGGAGAGATGGATGGTGTTTGTTTTGGAGGGAAGGGGATGGATAGAAAGAGACAGGAGGGATGGAGGGATGGAGGAGAGATGGATGGAGCAGTGTGTGTGTTGGAGGGAAGGGGATGGAGAGACAGAGACAGGAGGGATGGAGGGATGGAGGAGAGATGGATGGAGCAGTGTGTGTGTTGGAGGAAGGGGGATGGATAGAAAGAGACAGGAGGGAGGGATGGATGGAGGAGAGATGGATGGAGCAGTGTGTGTGTTGGAGGGGAGGGGATGGATAGAAGGAGACAGAAGGGATGGAGGGATGGAGGAGAGATGGATGGAGCAGTGTGTGTGTTGGAGGGAAGGGGATGGAGAGACAGAGACAGGAGGGATGGAGGGATGGAGGAGAGATGGATGGAGCAGTGTGTGTGTTGGAGGAAGGGGGATGGATAGAAAGAGACAGGAGGGAGGGATGGATGGAGGAGAGATGGATGGAGCAGTGTGTGTGTGCTGGAGGAAGGGAATGGATAGAAAGAGGCAGGAGGGATGGAGGGATGGAGGAGAGATAGATGGAGCAATATGTGTGTTGGAGGAAGGGGGATGGATAGAAAGAGACAGGAGGGATGGAGGAGAGATGTCTGGAGCAGTGTGTGTGTTGGAGGACGGGGATGGATAGAAGGAGACAGAAGGGATGGAGGGATGGGGGACAGATGGATGGAACATTGTGTGTGTTGGAGGGAAGGGGATGGATAGAAAGAGACAGGAGGGATGGTGGGATGGAGAAGAGATGAATGGAGCAGTGTGTGTGTTGGAGGGGAGGGGGATGGATAGAAAGAGACAGGAGGGATGGAGGGATAGAGGATAGATGGATGGAGCAGTGTGTGTGCTGGAGGGGAGGGGGATGGATAGAAAGAGACAGGAGGGATGGAGGAGAGATGAATGGAGCAGTGTGTGTGTTGGAGGGAAGGGGATGAATAGAAGGAGACAGGAGGGATGGAGGAGGGATGGATGGAGCAGTGTGTGTTTGAAAAAGGGGATGGATATCTGGCCATCCATCCCCCCACTCCTCTACCTCCGTCCCCATCCATCCCTCCATCTATCCATCCATCCCATCCCTGTGTCTATCTGGCCATCCATCCCCACAGTCCTCTACCTCCATCCCCATCCCTCCACCCATCTGTCTTTTTATCCCCGTTCAAACTACTCAACCACTCAGATGGTGACGTTAGCTATATATAGAATTACATTAACATGTTACCCCTTCCCAAAAAAAACTTCCTGTGTATCTTTGAGCCGCCCCCTAGTTCCCCGGTCCCTGAACCTGGCATCTCCTCTCAAGGGGGCTTGTGGGGAGACCGAGGCGCCATCTGCACCCTGGAGCAGAAGCTCTCCGTGTTCCTAGGTGGCGAATTTGACCCATGTGCCGAGCGGCACATTGTTTCGGCTTTACATATTAAAGTCCCATCTGAACTGATTCCCAGACACCTAGATTTGCAGGTAGCCCTGCGTAACGCAGGCCTGAGAGATTCCTGCAGGGAACAGCCATGAGGATGCCCCGAGGCCTGGAGAACAGGAGCACGGGGCGTCCAGTGAAATTAAACAGTGGTAACTTCACAAGCGATCCAGGGCAAGGCGTCGTTGGCCTGTGGAACTCCTTGCCACCGGGTGGCGTAGGGGCCAGGAACGTAGCAAGTTAGGAGGGCTAGATGGGCACCAGGAATATCCAGAGCTGTCATTAACGAGGATCCAAATTCCGCTGGGCCGTTCAACCTCAGGCTTAAACTGAGCTCACAGCTACGAGATTAGGATGAAAACTGTGTGGACGCCGGATTCTTAGACTGTGTGGTCATGGAGTTCTTAGACCTTCCTCTGAATTATCCTGGCAAGGTGCTTGAGCCAATGTGCCTCTAAAACCCGTCTCGGGGCTGGTCCTTGGAGGGTTTTAAGAACAAGTTGTCACGGACTCACAGATCGTGCACACTCTTGGCCCCGTGCGGTCCGTGGGGGGGTGCCCCTTTCAGTGAGACAGCCCTTCTCGGGGGTCCACTCTCTCTCGGGGTCAGGCCCCTCCACCTCTTGGAGCTGCACCTCTCTGAGCCTTAGCACACCTGTCTCTCGCCGTGGGCCCCCTCAGGGAGTCCACTCACTCTGGACCCCCGGGGCCTCCACCCCCGAAGGGGTTGATGCAACCCTGTTCTCTAGACCGGAGTGACGCTCAGCCAGCGTAAAACAGGAGGGTTTATTGAGAGTTGAACACAGCACAGGAAACTCTCAGGGCCTCAGGCCTGGCCTCCCTCAGCCCAGCACATCCCAGTCTCTCTGCAACCAGGTGGGCTCTGCCTGCTCCCCCTCTCCAGCCCACAGCCCCCCTGCTCCCAGCTGGGCTTCTGATATCACCGGCCCCAGGTCCCGCTTCTGTCCATTGTCTTCTTTCCAGGTAAACAGGGTCGTAAACCGGGGCCTCCTCTCCTCGCTTCTGTCCTCTGGCTGGAACCAGCTGGTTAGGTCACTGGGTCCTCACTCTGCAGCCCATTGTCCTCCCACTGGCCAGAACCGGCTGCGATTCCTGAGCTGGGTCTCCGGGTCCGGTCGCTGGGGTATCCATCCTCCAGGCCATTGGCTGGGGTCCCACGTTCCCTCTCCGGTCCTCTGTAACAACAAACTCCCTCTCCCCTCACCTCGTTAAACCAGTAACACCCAGGGAAACTGAGTCCCACCCCCTCCGCATGCAAACCATTGAAACCCCACCAAAAACAAGAAAACAAACAAGAAAATCCCCCACTTCGTCACACAAGTGGAACGAACGGCAGCCGGAGTTGATCTAAGTTGACTTGGAGATGGTGTAATGACCCCTTAAGATCTCTTCCGGCCCCACAGTTCTAGGATAACACGCGGGGCAATTGACCGGATGAGCTCGTACGAAATAATCCGATGCACGGTGGACGTCCTAGAAAGACATCCCCACACCTCATCTGAGCACAGGTCACGTTCACCCCTGCTTTGAGCGCCATTATCCGCAGTCGACTCACATTTTGCAGCCCCAAACAGAGAGAGTGGGAAATGCCCCATGAAGGGGGGGCCGCCCCACGCTGTCTGAGAAGTGACCAGTTACCCAGATCGTCCCACAACTGAGGGGAATTAAGTGACCTCAGCGACCCCTGACTGGGATGCTGCAGACCTTGGACACTAGTAAGAGGGTCTTCGAGCTGGATCCTGGAGTGAAGGGTGTGCCCGGGCTCCCCTACCAGCCACTGGGTAAGGGGCACAGGTTGGTCTGTGGGATGGTTCATCCTGTTTGACTTTGATACTCCAGGAGGGGGAAAGCGCGTCGTGAGCACGGAGGGCCAAGCCATGACGAGGGAGCACTCCGAGAGAGAGACTGCGGTGTGCACGACTGAGCGACGGAAGGGGGCATCGGACCTGGAAGGAACTAATTCCCAGAGCAGCCAGGAGGGGGCACCCTAAAAGCAAGCGAGCCCCATGATAGCCCTGGTAATGGCAGGGGAGGAATTAGGGGAGTTGAGCCCAGGTGATCGCAGAAGATGATCCACCCGCCAAGGCTGTGCAGAAAGCTGAGGGATGGTGCCCCCAAATCTGGTGATCGGTCAGACCCTGAGCATAGGAGCAAGATGCCACCAGCCGGGCTGCTGGACCAAGCTGAACCAAAATATGGGCCCCTCTGATTGTGGTATAAACGTGTCCTCACACAGGGAGTCATTCTGGAATAGTGACGGCACATCCAGCCTGGTTCTGGAATAGCATCTCCATGTAGAAAGCAAAGAGACTCGAGGAGCTCACTTGATTGGGCCCAGCCAAAAGGGGTGACTTTTCCACGGTCTAGAAATCCAGAAGGACGCAGGACTGGAAGGTCACAGAGTGCAGTCCCCTGCTATCGTCGGCAACATCATCATGCCGTCCCATTCATAGATGTACAGCTCCATCTTCAAACCACTTCGGCTGATCCAGATGGTTAGAAACTTTCTTCTAATTTCCAGCCTCAGTTTATCCAGGCCCATTTGTTCCTGAGCCAGGCACTGTTCTTTGGTTTCAACACACCTTCTCCCTCCCTGCTGTTTGCCCCCCCGAAAGCAATCGGATCCCCTCCCAGCCTCCATTTTAAGCTAAACATGCCAAACTCTTTGAGTTTCTTCTCATAAAATCGGCTGTCCGGTCTCCGGATCATCCCAGCAACTGGTCCAATTCAGATTCCTCGTTCTTGCCCGTGAGAGGCCAGAATTGGACACGGCATCCCAGAAAAGCTAAAGCAAGATCAATCCAGGCGAGAAATATCTACGGTGCAAACTTTTACCAGCGAGGATAATGAGCCATCGGAAGAGCTCAACTAGGGATGAGGTCGAGTCTCCATTCCTTGGAGTCTGATCTACTAGATCTTTTTTTCCATCATATTAGTGCAAGCGAATTAACTCAACTGAGTCGAAACGCCTTCTCAGCGCTCCTCAAGACCCATCTTCAAAGACTTGTCTACACACAATGATGGTCCCACTATAACTCTCCTGGTCTAGCTAAAGCCATCCTATCCCTTGGAGGGGCTGCAGGAATACGGGTTGCTTATACTGCTTGTAGCTATTCCTGGCTGGGGAAGGGAATAAATTATATGGGTATGAAGTAGCATAGCCTAATGGAGAGTCCCCAGAGTGGGACTAAAGAGGCCTTGTTCTGCTGGGGGACTGTGGTCACGTCACTGCCTCAGTTAATGGGGATAATTACACTGACCTCCTTTGTCAGGTGCTTTGAGATCTACCAATGGGCTATTAAACCTCAAACTTCAGGCTTAAGCCAAGATCTTTGCTACAAGATTAGGATGGAAACTACGTGTGTGCAGGTTCTTTCACATCGGCGACCAGGAAGTTCTGAGACCTTCCTCTGGTAGGGAAAGACCTAGGTAGTTTGATTCTGATACCGACGGTGTACCCCCAATCTATAACAACCGGCATTCCAGTGGGTCCAAAATTGCCCGTAGAGTGGCCTCTCTGAAAGTCTGCGTTGGCGGCTTTGAGAGTCAAACCATCCGAGGCATTGCCCCAACTCCATGCCTTTATATCGAATTAAGGACGTCCATGTACAGACTCAAACGGAAGTAACAAGTGTGAATTCAAAAAATAAAATTAGCTGATCAAAAAGATCAAGAGGTAACTTGATTACGATGTAAAAGTACCTTCCCGGGGAGGAAGTATCAGCTACTCTTTGACCTGGTGGTGGAAGGCAGAAGACCCAACGGCTGGAAGCCAGACACCTTCAAACTGGAAAGAAGACACCAGTTTTGAACAGCAAGGGGGGATTAATTTAACTGAATCGAAACGCCTCATCGGAACAAGCTACCAAGGGAAGTGGCGGAGTCTATCTCTTGATGGCTGATTGACCTCCCCCCAGCCCCCCCCAACTGGGGGTCTGGCCCCATTGCCTCCGATGAAGCAATGGCCGATTGACACCCCTCCTCTCCTTCCCAGCTGGGGGTCTGGCCCCATTGCCTCCGACAGAGCAAGGGCCGATTGAAACCAGCTGGGGATCTATCTCTGGGCAGATTAAGACCAAATCTGGCCTCCACCCCCAATCCTGTCCTGGGGATTACAAAATGCAAATATCAAAAATGCTCCTTTTTTATTTTTTTAAACAAAATGCAAATTAGCTGGGAATTAATGTGTGTCAGGAGTCGTCTGCGTAACAGGCGGGAGGCAGCTTGTTTGTGATCTTTAATCCTGTCTATCCATCCCTCCCTCCCCCCACACCCCTCCATCCATCCCTCCCTCCCCCCACACTCCTCCCTTCCTCCCCCCACATCCCTTTCTCCCCCCACACCCCTCCATCCCTCCCTCCCTCCCTCCCCCCACACTCCTCCATCCATCCCTTCCTCCCCCCACACTCCTCCCTCCCTCCCCCCACGCCCCTCCATCCATCCATCCCTCCCCTCACACTTCTCCCTCCCCCCACGCCCCTCCCTTTGCTTTTAATTAATATTTCTTCCCCTCTTCCCCACCCCTGCTGAGTGAATAGCCACTGGGGAGCCCAGTCACCGCCCTTCCCCTCTCTAGGGACAAGCGGGGCAGTGTGGGGCCCTTCCCCTCTCTAGGGACAAGCGGGGGGGGGGTCCTTCCCTTCTCTAGGCTTGCTGAGCCCAGGGGGCTGATCTGGGCAGAGGGTTTGGAGGATCGGGGGGATCCAGGGGATACCGGGCTGGCTGGGCCCAGGGGAATCGGGGGGATACCAGGCTGGCTGGGCCCCAGGGGGTCGGGGGATCCATCCAGCCCAGAGACTTGCCGGGAACGGAGATCGGCGAACTGGGCCGGCAGGGCCCGTCCCCTGCAGCATGTTCCCGTTTTACCAAGTGCGGCTTCGTTTCTAACGAGCTCCTGGGGGGAGTTCTCACCAGGGAGCGTTCGCTTTACACTAATTCCATCAGTGGGGTGGGCTGGGGGGTCACTCGAGGACCCCAGCAGCCTGGCTCCCTGTGGGGGGCGGAGTGGGAGGGGAGCCGGGCCGGGGGCGGGAGCCACATTTGCTGGTGATTCCCTTGGCAGCAGAACAGGAGCCGAGCTCTGGATTCGCTGCTATGTAGGTCACCGGGGGCCCCCCGCGCTGCCGAGCCAGCGCCTCGGCCTCCGAGACAGGCAGGGGGCAGCAGCTCAGCCGTCCGTCCCCCGCCTCCACATGCGCCCCCCGGGCCCCACGCACAGCCCCGCATCCCTCCCCACGCGCCTCTCCCTCCGTTCCCACGCGCCCCTCCATCCCCACCACAGCCCCCCATCCCTCCCCACGCACCCCTCACTCCATCCCCACCACAGCCCCCCATCCCTCCCCACGCACCCCTCACTCCATCCCCACCACAGCCCCACATCCCTCCCCACGCGCCTCTCCCTCCGTCCCCACGCCCCCCTTCCTCCGTCCCCACGTGCAGCCCCCCCATCCCTCCCCATGCGCCCCTCCATCCCCACGCACAGCCCCGCATCCCTCCCCACGCACCCCCCCTCCATCCCCACACGCCCCTCCGTCCCCACCACAGCCCCGCATTCCTCCCTACGCACCCCTCTCTCCGTCCCCACGCGCAGCCCCCATCCCTCCCCACGCGCCCCTCCCTCCATCCCCATGCGCCCCTCCATCCCCACCACAGCCCCACATCCCTCCCCACGCGCCTCTCCCTCGGTCCCCACGCGCCCCTCCATCCCCACCACAGCCCCACATCCCTCCCCACACGCCTCTCCCTCCGTCCCCACGCGCCCCTCCCTCCCCACACACAGCCCCCCATCCTTCCCCACGCACCCCTCACTCCGTCCCCATGCACAGCCCCCCATCCCTCCCCATGCACCCCTCACTCCATCCCTACGTGCCCCTCCGTCCCCACGCACAGTCCCCCATCCCTCCCTGTCCCTCCCTCCCGCTATCCCTGCCCATCTGTCCCCCCCATGCCCCTCTGTCCCCACGTGCCCCTCCCACTGTCCCCATGCACTCCTCATCCCTCCCTCCATCCCCCCACACAGACCCCATCCCTTCCTCCCTCCCTCCCCACACACACCCCTCTCTCCCTCCCCATCCCTCCGTCCCCACGCACCCCTTCATCCCCCCCCCACCCTTCCCTCCATCCCCACACACAGCCCCATGGGCCTCTGACTGCCCCCACCCCCGCTGCCGGCTGGGAACGGGCCACAGCCCCATGGACCCCCACCTGCCCCCGCCACCTGCCAGGCTGAAGTAAATGACACTGGATTGTCTCTGAATCCCCAGACACGCTCCTCTGTCTGTCTGTCCATCCATCACCCCCCGCTCCCCCCCGATACCCTCTGTGTCCGTCCGTCCCCACACACCCCTCGCTGGACAGATAGGTGTGGGGATGGAAGGATGGACACGGGGTATGTGGGGAGGGGTGGGGATGGGGATGGATGGATGGAGGGTGCGTGGGGAGGGACAGACAGACAGACGAGCTGTATTTCTCTGACTGGCAAGCCCTGGCCGCTCTCCAGCAGAAGCAGGCTGAGAAATGTCTCTCAGCGCCCCCCCCCCCCCCCCCCCGCAGCGCCCCCGCCCACCCCACCCCCGCACTCTGCCAGCTGCTGTGAGGTGGGGGCCTGGCCCACGCAGTTTCACTGGGGGCGGTTTCACCGTCTAAGCCTGGAGCAAACTGAGAGCAGCTGTAATCTGCTGGGCCAGGCGCGTGTTTGCTGGAGGGGGGGGAAGGGGCAGGGATTTCCACAGGGCCGGGAACCTCCACCTAGAAATATAGGAGAGAACCCAGGAGTCCTGGCTTCCAGCCCCCCCCCCCCCCCCGCTCTAACCACTAGACCCCACTCCCCTCCCAGAGCCGGGGAGAGAACCCAGGAGTCCTAGCTCCCAGCCCCCCCTGCTCTAACCACTACACCCCACTCCCTTCCCAAGCCGGGGGGGCCTGTCCGTTGACTGATCTGTGTCTGTCCATCCGTCCCCCAGGCCCTGCTGCTCCTGGCCAGCGTGGCCGGGCTCTGCCTGGCGATCAGCCTGGTTCTGATCTGCGTCTACTTGATCCGCTTCTGTTGCTGCGACCCGGAGGACGAGGACGAGCCCAAGCCGCGCAGGGTTTGCTGTGTCACCTGGAGCTGCGTGGCCGCCATCGTCGTCTGCTGGTGGGGACCCGGGGCAGGGGCGGGGGGGGAGACGGATGGGGCTGGGGGGGGTCAGAGCCCCCCATCCTGGGTGAGAATGGGAGGGGGCTGGGGAATGTAGGCTGAGGCCTCAAGAAACTCGCTTCATGGATGGTTCCAGCATGGGATGGGAGCCAGCGCCCCGTAGAGGGGACAGGCCCCGCGCCCCATTCCCTGCCCCCTGAGCCAGCCAGTCCTTGCCCTTGGGCCAGGTGGGAGCCGGCGCCCCCTAGAGGGGACAGGCCCCACGACCCATTCCCTGCCCCCCCTCATTCTCTAAGCCTTTACTAAGGAGGCTGTTGGGGTTGGTGTCTGTCCTCCCACGTCCCTCCCGGACATTTCTTCCCCCTCCTCCTGCCCGCTCCTTCTCATCCTCTCTGCCCCCCTCCCCCCCGCCTGCCAGCAGCCTCTCTGGGCCCATCAGACTCCCCATTGTCCTGGCTTTGTCTGGCACTGGCTGTCGGTGCCCCCCCCTCCCCGCCCGCCCCCCAGCTACCATAAAGAGCCGCTTGTTTCCCGGCGCTATAGGAAGCCGGGTCCCTTTTCTCCCCCTGGCCCCGGCCCTCTCCTGGGTCCCCCCGGCTCCTTTGTCTCTTTGTTCCGCCATGGCCGGGCCCCCGCGTGGTCCTCTCACCCCCACCATCCTTGCCAACCTCCCCCCCCTTCACTGCCACATGGGGGGGGGGAGGTGGACAAAACTTCCCAACCCCGGGCCCCAAGGCAGAAAGCCAAGTTCATGGGAGCAAAACACAGTCAGTCCCCCTCCCGCACCAGAGCTCGGGAGAGAACCCAGGAGTCCTGGCTCCCAGCCCCCCCCCCCCCGCTCTAACCACTAGATCCCACTCCCCTTCCAGAGCCAGGGAGAGAACCCAGGAGTCCTGGCTCCCAGCCCCCCTGCTCTAACCACTAGACCCCACTCCCTTCTCACTGTGGCGAATTTCACCAGACTCTCCATTCTCCGGGCTGGGTTATTGGGTCGCTCCCCCCCCAATCCCACCCCTTGCTGGGGGTCACTGGCAGTCCCCTGAGAAAGAGCCAGGCTGGGGGGAGAAGGGCCCCATTGAGAGCCCAGCCCAGGGCCATTCAGGGAGCAGACAATGGGCCCCTCTGTGTGCCAGGGGCTGGCTGGGGGGGGGAGCCCAACTCCCCCGGGCGCAGACCCAGGCTGGCTCCCAAATAGCCAGGCCGCAGACGGGGAGGGCCCTACGGAGGGGAGTCGGGTCTAGTGGTTGGGGGGGGAGGCTGGGAGCCAGGACGCCTGGGTTCTCTCCCTGCCCCCCTCCCACCCAGCTTGGCTCAGTGATGGGGAGAGAAACTGGCATCCCCGCCCCCCCCCCCGATCCCTCCCCCCTCATCGTTCCTGCCCTGCAAGGAAGGGGCCTCATTAGCGTGACAATGGGGCTGCCTCCCCCGCGGGGAGGGGGCGGTTGCCATGGCAGCAGGATTTTGGGAGCCAGCGGCCTCAGTCACAGACAGATGGAGGGGGGGGGATGGATGGGGGGGGAGGGCGGCATGAAGGGGGGCTGGGAGGTACGAGGGGTTGGGGACTGAGAGGGATGGGGGCATGGGCGGTGGGGATGGAGGAGTCTGGGGGGATGGGGCATGGGGTGGGGGATGGGTGTACGAGGGGGATGAGGAAGGAGGGGGTGGGGATGGGGGGTGTATGTGGGGGATGGGAGTATGAGGGGGAGGGGGACAGAGGTGTCTGGAGGAGGATGGAGATATGAGGGGTGGGATGGGGGGGTATGAGGGTGAATGGCGGGATGGGGGTTGGGGGAGATGGTGGGGAATGGTGGGCATGAGGGGGGATGGGAGGTATGGGGGGATGGAGGGGTCTGGGGGTGTATGGGGGGGTTGGGAGATATGGGGGATGGGGGGTCTGGAGGTGTATGGGGGGGTTGGGAGATATGGGGGATGGGGGGTCTGGAGGTGTATGGGGGATGGGAGGTATGGGGAGATGGAGGGGTCTGGGGGTGTATGGGGGATGGGAGGTATGGGGAGATGGAGGGGTCTGGGGGTGTATGGGGGTTGGGAGGTATGGGGGGATGGAGGGGTCTGGGGGTGTATGGGGGGTGGGAGGTATGGGGGGATGGAGGGGTCTGGGGGTGAATGGGGGGGTTGGGAGATATGGGGGATGGGGGGTCTGGAGGTGTATGGGGGATGGGAGGTATGGGGAGATGGAGGGGTATGGGGGTGTATGGGGGGGTGGGAGGTATGGGGGGATGGAGGGGTCTGGCTGTCAGGAACCAGCTACTTCCTGGGGGGGGGGGGGCAGTGACAGCTGGATGGGCCTGTGGGTGTGATGGGGGGGCGGGATCCCAGGCTGGCTGGGCCCGGCTCCCCCCCGCTGCCCCTCCTCACCTCTCTGTGCTAAGAAGCTTATGGGCCTTTATCCATCACCCCACCCCCCCACCCCCACCTGCTCTCCCCAGCTGCTGCCCCATGGCAATCCCCCTGCCCCCAGGCCTGGGGGGCGCCCGGGGGGCTGGAGCTCCAGTGGGACGGGGCTGAGCTGGGGGGGGCTGGGACTCCTCCCCCCACCGGTACTGACCCCCCCCCCGTGTGCCCCCCCAGTGCAGGAATTGGCGTCGGCTTCTACGGGAACAGCGAGACCAACGACGGGGTCGGGCAGGCCACGGCCGCGCTGCTGGACGCCAACCTCACGCTGCAGGGCGCCGACGCGCTGGTGAGCCCCCCCCCGTGCCCCTCTGTGCCCCCCCGTGCCCCCTACCTCCCCCTGCGCCCCCAGCCCCTAACGCCAACCTCACACTGCAGGGCGCCGACGCGCTGGTGAGCCCCCCCTGTGCCCCTCTGTGCCCCCCCGTGCCCCCTACCTCCCCCTGTGCCCCCAGCCCCTAACGCCAACCTCACACTGCAGGGCGCCGACGCGCTGGTGAGCCCCCCTGTGCCCCCCACTGCCCCCTGTGCCCCCCTGTGTCCCCCACTGCCCCCTACCTCCCCCTGTGCCCCCAGCCTCTAATGCCAACCTCACGCTGCCGGGCGCCAACGCGCTGGTGAGCCCCCCTGTGCCCCCCACTGCCCCTACCTCCCCCTGTGCCCCCTGTACCCCCCATGCCTCTCCTGTGCCCCCCTGTGCTCCCACTCCCAATAGGGGGCGCCAACATGCAGGTGAGCCCCTGTGCTGCCCTGGTGCCCTCCAGTGCCCCCCAACCCTGTGCCCCCCCCGCCCTCCTACCTCCCGCTGCACCCCCAGCACCAACCACACGCTGCACGGCATGGACACGCTGGTGAGGCCCCCGAGCCCCCTGCCCCCCGACTCCCCACAGCCCCCCAAACTCCCAGAGCCCCACTGCGCCCCCTGCTAGCTGCCCAAGGAGCGACTCCCCCACCCTGTGCCATGTTAGTGGGGAGCCACCTCCGCATGTCCTGTCCCCCAGCCCACACGGGGACACTGCGCACATGGGTGGGGAAAGTGTGTGAGAGGGCACGTGGCAACACACAGGTGTGTGGGAGGGGTGACAGCGCACTCACGTCGGGGGAGGCGTGATGGTGGAACATGCATGTGGGGAAGGCATGACGGTGGCACACACGTGTGGGGGAGGCGTGACAGTGACACGTGGGGGAGGCGAGACAGTGGCACACGCATGTGGGAGAAGGCATGATGGTACTGTCCACATGTGTGTGAGGAGGCTTGACCATGACACATGCATGTGGGGAAGGCATGACATTAGAACATGCGTGTGGGGGGGAGGCGTGACAGTGGCACACACATGGGGGAGGCGTGATGGTGGCACATGCATGAGGGGGAGGCCTGACGGTGACACACGTGTGCAGGGGAGGCATGACGGTGACACACACGTGTGGGGGGAGGAGTGACAGTGGCACACGCGTGTGGTGGAGGCGTGATGGTGACAAACACATGGAGGGGAGGCATGACAGTGGCACACACATGGGGGAGGTGTGATGGTGGCACACACCTGTGGGGGAGGCGTGACGGTGACAAACACATGGAGGGGAGGCATGATAGTGGCACACACATGGAGGAGGCGTGACGGTGGCACATGCATGTGGGGGAGGCGTGACGGTGGCACACACACGAGGGAGGTGTGACGGTGGCACACACGTGTGCTGTGCGTCTGACCCGGGCCCCTCCCCCCAGGTGCGGCAGACGCTGGGGCTGCTGTCGGCGGCCGTGGGGGGGGACCTGACGCAGCTGGAGGAGGCGCTGGGCCCCCGCACCGAGTTCGTGGCCGTCGTGCGCAACACGCGGCGCCAGGCCGAGGCCGTGGCCCAGATCCTGACGGGTCTCCCGTTCTGGGGGGCCCTGGGGGGCAACCCCAGCCAGCTGGCCCACGGCCTGGCCTCCCTGGAGGACTACAGGTGAGACCGGGGGGGGGGTCCTGAGAGCTGCCCCCTCCCACACAGGTGGCAGGTGGGGGGCAGGGGATGGAGGGGGCAGGGGGGCTGGGCTCATCCCTCCCCCCCAGGTGGCTGGCAGGGGGGGATGGAGGGGGCGGGGGGGCGGTGCTCAACCCTGATCTCACCCCTCCCCCCCAGGTGGTTGGTGGGGGGGGCTGGAGGGGGCGGGGGGGCTGGGCTCAACCCTGGGCTCACCCCTCCCCCCCAGGTGGCTGGCGGGGGGGGGATGGAGGGGGCAGGGGGCTGGGCTCATCCCTGGGCTCACCCCTCCCCCCCAGGTGGCTGGTGGGGGGGATGGAAGGGGCGGGGGGGCTGGGCTCATCCCTGGGCTCACCCCTCCCCCCCCAGGTGGCTGGTGGGGGGGGATGGAGGGGGCGGGGGAGCTGGGCTCATCCCTGGGCTCACCCCTCCCCCCCAGGTGGCTGGTGGGGGGGATGGAGGGGGCAGGGGGGCTGGGATCACCCCTCCGCCCCAGGTGGCTGGTGGGGAGGGATGGAGGGGGCGGGGGGCTGGGCTGACCCCTGGGCTCACCCCTCCCCCCCAGGTGGCTGGTGGGGGGGGTGGGGGGGATGGGGGGCTGGGCTGACCCCTGGGCTCACCCCTCCCCCCCCAGGTGGCTGGTGGGGGGCAGTGGAGGGGACGGGGGGCTGGGCTGACCCCTGGGCTCACCCCTCCCCCCCCAGGTGGCTGGCCTATATCCTGCTGCTGCTGCTGGACCTGGTCATTTGCCTCTTCACCCTGCTGGGGCTGGCCAAGCAGATCAAGTGGCTGGTGGTCGTGTGAGTCGGGGGGGCCCCGGGGGGACCTGGCGGGGGGGGCACCTGCAGTCACTGGGACCTGATCCCCCACCACAGACCCCCCGTCTTCCCTTCACCGCCCTCACAGCCCCCTCCTCCCCTGCCCCCACTGTCCCCATCTTCCCTTCACCACCCCCACAGCCTCCTCCCTGCCCCCTCCCCACACAACCCTCCTCCTCCCCTGCCCCCCACTCTCCCCCATCTTCCCACCACACCCACAGCCCCCTCCCTCCCACATCCCTCCTCCTCCCCTCCCCCCACTGTCCCCATCTTCCCTTCACCATCTCCACAGCCCCCTTCCTGCCCCCTCCCTACACAACCCTCCTCCTCCCCTGCCCCCCACTGTCCCCCATCTTCCCACCACCCCCACAGCCCCCTCCCTCCCACATCCCTCCTCCTCCCCTCCCCCCACTGTCCCCATCTTCCCTTCACCATCTCCACAGCCCCCTCCCTGCCCCCTCCCTACACAACCCTCCTCCTCCCCTGCCCGCCACTGTCCCCATCTTCCCTTCACCACCCCCACAGCTCCCTCCCCCCTCCCCTCAACCCCCTCCATGCCCCCACAACCCCCCATTGTCCCCTCTCACCACAGCCCCCCTGCCTGGGCATGGAGTTGGGGGGCTGTGATGAGAGGGGAATGTGGTGCAGTGGTTAGAGCGGGGTGGGGGCTGGGAGCCAGGACGCCTGGGTTCTCTCCCCCGCTCTGGGAGGGGGCAGGGTTGAGAGGCTGTTTCTCTCTGCCCCACAGGTTGGGGGAGGGGCTGAGTTGGGCCTTTCCCAGCTGCTGACTCTAGTGTCCCCCTCCCCCCAGAATGACTGTGATGAGTTTCTTCGTTCTCATCCTGAGCTGGGGCTCCCTGGGGCTGGAGACGGCAGCAGCTGTGGTGAGTGAAGGGCTGGGGGGGCGGTTGTGGGTCTCAACCCTGTTCTCGCCAGGAGATCACTGCCTCCTGGGGCTGCGGGTTGGGAGTGAGGGGCACCGGCAGGGCTGGGGGGAGCGCAGGGCTGGGCTAGCAAGGGGCTGCGGGTCGGGAGTGAGGGGCACCGGCAGAGCTGGGGGGGAGCCCAGGGCCGGGCTAGCAGGGGCTGCGGGTCGGGAGTGAGGGGCACCGGCAGAGCTGGGGGGAGCCCAGGGCTGGGCTAGCAGGGGCTGCGGGTCGGGAGTGAGGGGCACCGGCAGAGCTGGGGGGAGCCCAGGGTTGGGCTAGCAGGGGCTGCGGGTCGGGAGTGAGGGGCACCGGCAGAGCTGTGGGGAGCCCAGGGCCGGGCTAGCAGGGGCTGCGGGTCGGGAGTGAGGGGCACCGGCAGGGCTGGGCTAGCAGGGGGCTGCGGGTCGGGAGTGAGGGGCACCGGCAGAGCTGGGGGGGAGCCCAGGGCTGGGCTAGCAGGGGGCTGCGGGTCGGGAGTGAGGGGCACCGGCAGGGCTGGGGGGGGGGCAGGGCTGGGCTAGCAGGGGGCTGCGGGTCGGGAGTGAGGGGCACCGGCAGAGCTGGGGGGGAGCCCAGTGCTGGGCTAGCAGGGGCTGCGGGGCGGGAGTGAGGGGCACCGGCAGGGCTGGGGGGAGCCCAGGGCTGGGCTACCAGGGGGCTGCGGGTCGGGAGTGAGGGGCACCGGCAGAGCTGGGGGGGGCAGGGCTGGGCTAGCAGGGGCTGTGGGTCGGGAGTGAGGGGCACTGGCAGGGCTGGGGGGAGCCCAGGGGTTGTGGGTCGGGAGTGAGGGGCACCAGCAGAGCTGGGGGGAGCCCAGGGGCTGCGGATTGGGAGTGAGGGGCATCAGCAATTACTCTGAATATTACCTCAGGAGGGGTATGTAATGAAAGGGTTAACCCCCCCTCCCCCAATTAAAGATAACCTGGGCCAAGGCAATTAAATTATCTCACCTTAGAGAACTCAGGCTGCCCTCCCCCCCCCCCCCAGCCCTGCCGGTGCCCCTCACTCCGGACCCGCAGCCCCTGCTAGCCCAGCCTTGGGCTCCCCCCAGCTCTGCCGTTGCCCCTCACTCCCGACCTGCAGCCCCTGCTAGCCCAGCCCTGGGCTCCCCCATGTGCCCAGACCCCCTGTGATGTTGCCTCTATATGATCTTATGAAAATATGCTAATGGGTGTAAATATAATGGTAACTGGAATATGCTTCATGCAAAAGGTCTCTTGTAAGGTATCATTACAAAGCTTATAATCTACTGAGTGTGGTCATCCTATTTGTATAAATGTATCACTCTCGTATCTGAAACTAGAAATATGAAATATAACTCTGAGGGCCTATTGTAATTATGCAAAGTGTGAGCCATTAATGGTGGTTTGGAATCTTGATGGTTCCCATCAACCAGGACAATTGACTGTGGATGGCTCTGTTTGCAGGCCGGCCTCCCTGTGAGTCAGGCTGGGGGGAATGAAGGCTTGGGGTCTTACAGGGACATGTGACCATGTCACATGAACTGGAATCCATCTTTAACCTGGTGCTTTTCCATTGAGAAGGACGGGGTGGGAACCCAGAGAGGGACAAAGGATTCCCGCGTTGTGCAAAAGATATATAAGGGGGTGGAACAGAACAAACAGGGGAGCCATCATGAGCAATCCCCTAGCTACCATCTGAGCTGGAACAAGGGCAGTACCAGGGGAAAGGACTGGGCCCAGACTAGGAAGGCGTCCAGTCTGTGAAAGAAGCTTATTGAAACATCTCTGAGGGTGAGATTTTATCTGTACTCAGTTTTCTTACTGTATTAGACTCAGACTTGTGTGTTTTATTTTATTTTACTTAGTAATTCACTTTGTTCTGTCTGTTACTACTTGGAACCACTTAAATCCTACTTTCGGTATTTAATAAAATCACTTTTTACTTATTAATTAACCCAGAGTATGTATTAATACCTGGGGAGGGGGGGCAAACAGCCGTGCATATCTCTCTATCAGTGTTATAGAGGGTGAACAATTTATGAGTTTACCCTGTATAAGCTTTATACAGGGTAAAATGGATTTATTTGGGGTTTGGACCCCATTGGGAGTTGGGCATCTGAGCGTTAAAGACAGGAACACTTCTGTGAGCTGCTTTCAGTTAAGTCTGCAGCTCTGGGGCACGTGGTTCAGACCCTGGCTCTGTGTTGGAGCAGACTGGCGTGGCTGGCTCAGCAAGACAGGGTGCTGGGGTCCCAGGCTGGCAGGGAAAGCGGGGGCAGAAGTAGTCTTGGCACATCAGTTGGCAGCTCCCAAGGGGGTTTCTGTGATCCAACCCATCACCCCCCCCCCCCCCCGCATCAGTAACAATAACTCCCTCCCCGCCCCAGGGCCTCAGCGATTTCTGCTCTGACCCAGACGGCTTCATCCTGAACCTGACCCAGGCCAAGACAGAACTGAGCCCAGGTAGGCACCAGGGGCAGGAGGCCGGGCTAGATGGGCCCAGGGGTCTGATGGGGGCGGGGGAGGGGAGACCAGACTAGAGGGGCCCATTATTAACCCCTTCCTTCTCTCCCCCCCGCCCGCCCCCGGCAGAAATCCTCCAGTACTATCTCGCCTGCAGCCAGGACGTCCCGAACCCCTTCCAACAGGTGAGACCCCAACGCCTCACCCATGAACCGAGCTGGCTGGGGCTCGGCCCTGGGCCTGTGGGGGGAGAGCACGCTAGCACCACCAGCAGGGAGACCTGGGCTGTGGATTCTGGGGGCTGAGTGTGTGTGTGTGTGGGGGGGGGAATCCCAGGGCTGGGCTGCGGGTCGGGAGTGAGGGGCACCGGCAGGGCTGGGGGAAACCCCAGGGCTGGGTCTGCAGGGGGCTGCGGGTCGGGAGTGAGGGGCACCGGCAGGGCTGGGGGAAACCCCAGGGCTGGGTCTGCAGGGGGCTGCGGGTCGGGAGTGAGGGGCACCGGCAGGGCTGGGGGGCAGTTAAGGGGCGGCTCTTACACTGCTAGCTGAACTCAGCACTAGAGGGCGCCAGACACCGCCATGCAGCTGGTTTGTTGCTGACCGGCAGCTCCTGGGGCGGGAGCCGGGGGGGGGGGCTGCACCCCCACTCCTGTCTGCGCCCCACAATCCCGCTCTCACCCCCCCAGAGGCTGACCATGTCGCAGCGGGCGCTGTCCAGCATCCACTCCCAGCTGCACGGCCTGGAGAGAGAAGCTATCCCACAATTCCCTGCGGCAGAGGTCAGTGCAGGCTAGGGATTAAAGCCGGGGGGGACTGGCTGGGAGCCCGGACGCCTGGGTTCCATCCCTTTCTCTCTCTCTCCCCCAGAGGAACCTGGTCTCTGTGCAGGGCACCCTGAACACCACGGAGAGCAACTTCCACCAGCTGGTCGCGCTGCTCAACTGCCGGGGACTGCACAAGGTATCGGCCCCTGCCCCCCCGGGGGGGGTCCCGCTGCTGGGCCCCCTCTGGCAGGATTCCCCCCAGCTATGGTCTCCCCCCTGGGCTGTGGTAGCTTCCCCTCAGGCTCCGCCCTCCTGGGCTGTGGTAGCTTCCCCCAAGCTGTCCCCCGCCGGGCTATGGTAGCTCCCCCCAGGCTACGACCCCCCAGGCTGTGGTAGCTTCCCCAGGCTCCCCCCCGTTCCCCCCCCGCTGGGCTGTGGTAGCTTCCCCAGGCTCCGCCCTCTTGGGCTGTGGTAGCTCCCAGGCTCCGTCCCCCTGGGCTGTGGTAGCTTCCCCCAAGCTGTCCCTGTCGTCCCGTCCCCCCCCCGGGCTATGGTAGCTCCCCCCAGGCTGTGGTAGCTTCCCCAGGCTTCCCCCCGCAGAGCTGTGGTATCTTCCCCAGGCTCCACACACACACCCCGGGCTGTGGTAGCTTCCCCAGGCTCCGTCCCCCCACCGGGCTGTGGTAGCCCCTAGGCTCCGCCCCCTGCGGACCGGTGACGCTGTCTCTCCCCCAGGACTACGTGGATGCAGTCAAGGGGCTCTGTTATGACGGCATGGAGGGGCTGCTCTTCCTGCTGCTCTTCTCCCTCCTCTCGGCCCTCGCCTTCACCACAGCTGTCTGCAGCCTGCCCCGCGCCTGGGAGAGGTTCCACAGCAGGTGGGTGGGGCAAGGCGCAGGGGGCGGGGCCTCTAAGGGGGTGGAGCCGAGCGGGCAGCAGGGGGTGGGGTGGAGCCGGGTATAGGGGGTGGGACATCTGGGGTGGGGGAGCAGGGTTGTTTGTGGTGGGTGGGGCCACTCACATTGCCGGGTGGGGCGTCTGAGGTGCGGGATGGGGATGGTTGGGGCAGGTGGGTGGAGCTTCTCAGAGTGGAGGGAGTGGGCGGGGTGTCTGGGGTGGGCGGGACTGCTTGCAGTGGGGGGCGGGGCCTGTTGTGGCAGGGCAGCAGGTTGCTGGGGGGAAGGGGGGGGTTGGGGCAGGGCATCTGGCCAGGGGGCGGGGACGGTCACAGTGGTGGGCGGGGTGTCTGGGGGGAGACATGTCGTGGGGGGGGGCATCACCAAGCAGCCCCCCCGCCAACCCCCCTCTCCGGCCGGCAGGGACATGGCATACGAAGACGCGGAGGATGACGACCCCTTCACCCCTCAGGCACGTAGCCCCCCGCCCCGTTCCAGCCTGCGCCTCTCGGCCCCACCCATTTCCAACGCCCCCGTCTCACAGTACATGTGAGTAGCCCCCCCTCCCCTTACCCCCCATGGACTGCAGCCGGGGGCCAGGCCAGGGGCTGGCGGGTGCTGGGCGTCCATCCCTCGCTCCCCACCGCGTGTCTGTCTGTCCCACGCCACCAGCCAGCTGGCCCCGCTGTGGTTCTCCGTCCCCACTGCATCCGTCTCTCCGTTTGTCTGTCCAACCACCCGTCCGTCCCCATTACACCCCCATCCATCCATCCACCCCCAGGTACCCCTCCCTCCGTTCCCACTCTCCCTCATTCCCATCTCTATCGCTCTTCTTACCCATCCGTCCATTCGTCCCCTTCCCCACCGGCTTCCCCTGCCCCTGGAACAGCTCTATCTCAGCCGCGCCGGCACTCGCCAGACCCCGGCCTGCCTGGCACTTAGGGGTCAGGTGCTCCGGTGCTGAGCTGGGCCTGGTGCTGATGGGTGCCTCCTCCATATTGCCCCCTGTCCTGCCTTGATGGATGGGGCGGGGGGCAGTCCAGGAGACCCTCCCCAACCATCAGTGGGCCCGGACCTCCCATATGCACCCCTCCAGCCAATCGCTGTCCCTCTCCGCTATTAAAACTATCCCCCGAGCCACCACTGGGGGGCATATGGCAACCACCTTCCCCCCCACCCAACCACCTCCCCACACACACACTCTCCTGTTGTTTCGGGGTTTACTCTGCCCAGAGCTCAAAGGGTTAATTATAACAATACCAGCTAGTGGGGGATGGGCCTCTAGGATTGATCAGACCCATGGGCCCCTCTAGCCCTGTATCCTGGCTGCTGCCCCACAACAGAGCCATGGGCCCCTCTAGCCTGGTATCCCGGCTGGCCTCTCTTAAATAGATTCCTGCCCCCCCTCCGCCCCCAATTAAACCAAGACATCCAGCTGTTTCTCTCTGCCCCCCCCCTCCCCAATCACCAGTGGGCAGCCCTGGGTTTGACGACCAAGCCCATGGCGCGGCTCTGCAGAGACTCGGGGCGGGGGTGGGGGAGATGGGGGTACAGTGATGTCACACACACACCAATTCGGGGGCCTGGCTCTCGGGGGGGGGGGGCAGGATCCCCACCCCCACCCCCAGCTAGCACCTGTCTCGCTCTCCTCGGCAGGAATCAAAGCGGTTTGTTCAGTGGCAGTCCTCGATATGATAGCGTGCCCCTCCTCGACCGGCACTCCCCGCCCCCCTCGGTAAGTCTCCCCCCTCCCCAGCCTGTGCCCCCACTCCCGGGGCGGGGGGGGGGGAATCACAATCTGGCACTGTGGGACCGCTGTGCCCCCTTTACTCACTGGCCTGGGCTGTCTAAGTACCGCCCCGGTGACAAGCCGCGAACCCCCTGCCGGTGCAGCAATCACGTGCAGCCCCGCACACCCCAGCGACATGGCGTGACGGCTCCCTGAATCTCTCAGAGAGGGACCCCAGCCAGTCGCCCCAGCCTGGCACCCCAGCAATACACCATCTGCCACTGCTCGGCACTCCCTCGGACACTGCAAGCTCATTCATTAGTTTGCCGTTCCGGCAAAAGGGGAGTGGATCCACACTGGTTTGGGTAAAACATCAAACAGGTTTATGAACTCCAGCAAGAGAGAGTGTCAGTGACTCTCGGTAGCAGGCTCAGAGAGCAGAGTCGGTTACCTAAGAAATAAAACTAGACATGGCGTCTCAATTTAACCATCTGAGCAAGATGTGAATCGAACAACCTCTCCCCATAACAGGCAGCTCCCAGCTCCTCATTACCCAGGCCGGGTTCCCTTCCAGCCTGGGACCAGTCTCCCTAGCTCAAAGTCTTTGTCTTCCGGACCATTTTCCGGGTGTGGCGATGGGGGAGGAGAGAGGCCAAGTGAAGGTGTCACTGTCCCTTTTTATACTTGCTTCCAGCTGCTAGAAAGATCCTCGTGGGTCAGGCAGCCCCCGTTGGTCGGGCAGTTCAAAAAGGAACTAGATACGTTCCTGGAGGATCGGTCCCATCAATGGCTATTAGCAGGATGGGCAGGGATGGGGTCCCTGGCCTCCCCGCTCACTACAGATTATCAGTAGCACACAGAGAGCAAAACTTCATAACGTCCCACGCAATGGTAACACACACAGTCCACCAGGACACACGTTCAAATGATACCAAACAGGGGTGAATGCTGGGGTTCCAGGAGGCTGCTTTGAGGTACAGCGCGTCGCATCATCCCCTCCAGTCTATTCCCTCTCATCTCTCCCATCTCTCCCCCTCCCCCCAGTACTCACCCAGCATGCAGGCATCTTACGTCGGCGCCAGCCAAGAGGAACCGGGCCCCCGATACCGAATGGACTTCCTGACCTAGAATCCGACCCACGGCCCCCACCCCTGACTAACACATGGACCGGCTGCCCCTCCCCCCCGCCCCCGGCCGAGTGCTGCTGGGCCCGACAGAACCAAACGGGGGGAAGGAGAGAGACCAGGGCTGCGCCCCCCCGGCCGCCCCCTGGCCACCTCCTGCTGACCCGTCCCTCCGTCTATCTGGGTTTGATGCCAGGGGCCTGTGCCCCTGAGAAGGGGGGTGAGCTGAAGGAGGAGGGTTTCCCCATAAGAATCCCAGGGGAGAGAAAATGGGGAAAGCAGAAGGATGAATGGAGGAGTGGAAGAATGAGTGTGAGAGAGCAGAAAGGATGAATGGAGAAGGAAGGAGTGAAAAGGAAGGAAAGAAGAAGTGAAAGAGTAGAGTGAATGGATGGGGGGGAAGAATGGAGAAATTAAAAAGAATGAATGAACGAATGAATGAATAAATGAACGAACAAATGAATGAGCAAAAAGAGTTGAAAGAATAAATTAAGGCGAAGGAATGCGTGGGGAAAAAGAATGAAGAAAGCCTGCCCGAACTGAAAAGGAGCGTGAAAGAGACAGAGTGAAGGAATGAAGTGTGAAAAAACAGAGCGAAAGAATGCGGGAAAGATGGGAAAGGAGCGAATGGAGGAACGAAAGAGGGGATGGGACAAGAAAGAGTAAAGGAATGAAGGAGTGAAAAAGCACAGATGAAAAGGGGCCCATCGAAAAAGGAGGGAACGCGATTGCAAGGGGGCAAGACAGAGCGGGCGAGTGGACCAGAAGAGAGAGCAGTGGCCAGCCGGCCAGACAAGTGAGCCCGGCAGCAAAACGGGGCCCGGCCACTCCCGGGGAGCCAGCCCCAATTAACGTCTAACCCCCCCGCTGTAGGGGGCCAGCCCCCGGCCCCCGGGCTGTAGAGCAGAGACCTGTAGGCAGAGGAGAGAGGTGACTGGCGTGAGCTGGGGGGGACCCCGCCTGCCGTCCCAATTAGAGCCTCAGCCACTAACGAGTCTTCGATCCAGAGGAACAAGAAATAAAAGGGACATTTTATTTTAAAGGGAGCTGTGTGCGCGCTTTGATTTGCCTCTCCTTTAAGGGGCGCTGCCCTGATCCAGCCCCAGGGCAGGGACTGGCTGGCTCAGGGGGGTGGGGAATGGTGCACGGGGCCTGTCCCCTCTAGGGGGCGCCAGCTCCCATCCGGCCCCAGGGCAGGGACTGGCGGGCTCAGGGGGGTGGGGAATGGGGCACGGGGCCTGTCCCCTCCATGGGGCGCCGGGTCCCATCTGGCCCCAGGTTAAATGAGTTCAGCCGTTGTCCTGTCAGGCCAATCCATGTCATGACTGACACAAATGGGGCCCCAGAACCGAGGCCGAAGGAGCCCCTGAACCTGAATGCCCCTCTGCCCCCTAGTGGGGGCCCCCCTTGGGGTGGGAGCACGTGGAGGCTGGTCCCCGCTGTTAACACTCCATAGCCCATGGCGGGAGGGGAGGAGAAAGCATCTGGTTAGCCACTGTCACACTCAGAAGCCCTAGCTCCCACCTCTTCCCTCCCACTCCCTCCCGATCTGGAGATAGAACCCAGGAGTCCTGGCTCCCAGCCTGCCCCACTCTCACCACTAGACCCTGCTCCCCTCCCAGAGCTGGAGATAGAACCCAGGCATCCTGGTCATGCCCCCGTGCTCTAAGCACTAGACCCCTGTCACGGACTCCCAGGCCCCATTCTCTTTCGGCTCCATACGGCCCCTGGGAGACCCCCTTTCGGTGTGACAGCCCCATCCCTGAGGGTCACACTCGCTCTCCGGGGTTAGGCCATCAGGCCCCACCACCTCCTGGGGCTGCACCTCTGAGCCTCCAGCCCGCCTGGCTCCCTCCGTGAGCCCCCTTGGGGAGGCCACTCACTCTGGCCCCATAGCGCTGTGTACACCGAGGGTTATGTGGGCGTCACTGCGTTGCTCCGGGGTGTGGATTTTTCACACACCCCCCCTGCGAGCGATGTAATTATACTGGTATCGGTCTGTAGCATAGACCTGGCCGGAGAAAAATGTTCTCGGCAGCTGTTTTTAGTTCCTTCCAGAATTTCACGCGGCTGGGACGAGCGGGTTCCCGGGGCAATTAGCAATGTGTTTGTGTTGTGATGTCGTGTTTCGCCAGCCTTGGCGATGGGCCGGGGCCGATCCCTGCTGCGGGCAGGGTCACGGATCCAGAGCAAACTTTTTTTTTTACAGCCAGGAAGCAAAAACTTAGGGGAGAAAGAAATTCGAAGGGAGATTAACGCTAGCAGCAACTTGCATCAAGTCTAAACAGGGTGTTATTAGCCGAGCACCCCACTGAGCCCTCCCGACACCCCAGGGAGTGGGATGGGTTTCCAGCAATGAATTTCTCAGTGCTCAGCTGAGGCCCAAAGCCTTGGGAAAGGCTGGCAGCAGGTCAGCCACCATCACACGTAGGAGTCCTGGCTCCCACCTCCCTCCCAGAGCCAGGGATAGACCCCGGGGGTCCTAGCTTCCAGCCCCTTACTCTAACCCCCACACCCCTCCCAGAGCTGGGGAGAGAACCCAGGAGTCCTGGCTCCAAGCCCCCAGTGCCCTCACCACTAAACCCCACTCCCCTCCTCCAGAGCCAGGGAGAGAACCCAGGAGTCCTGGCTCCCAGCCCCCTTCCCTCACGACTACACCCCACTGCCCTCCCAGAACCACGGAGAGCACCAAGGAGCCCTATTTAATATTACTCCCACCTTCCCTTCCCATCCTTTCACATTCACTCTGACTGGGCATGAGGGGGTCTCCAGTTTACAAGGTCATCCAGATCTTCTTGTATAATATTCCGGTCCTCCTCCATATTGGCAATACTCCCAACTTTGTGTCATCCGCAAATTTTATTAGCACACGCCCGCTTTCTGTGCCAAAGTCAGTAATAAAAATGTTAAATAATATTGGTCCCATGACCGATCCCTGAGGAACTCCACTAGTAACCTCCCTCCAGCCTGACAGTTCACATTGCAGTGTGACCCCTCGTCTTCTCCTCTTCAACCCCTTCCTTATCCACCTTTCAGTTCTCATATTAATCCCCGTCTTCTCCAATTTCACTAATCGTTTCTCATGTGGAACTGTGTCAAATGCCTCACTGACACCCAGGTAGATGAGATCTACTGCATTTCCTTTGTCTAAAAAACCCCAGTGATCTTCTCAAAGAAAGGCTCTGTTGAATCCAACAATTGAAACAATTGTAGAAAAATCTACAATTACTTTCTATCATCAGGGTAATCCGCTGGCCGGCCGTGAGACATTTTGTTTACGTTGACCGTCCGCAGGCACGGCCCCCCGCAGCTCCCAGTGGCCGCGGTTCGCCATTCCCGGCCAATGGGAACTGCGGGAAGGGGAGCGGGCCGTGGGGATGTGCTGGCCGCCGCTTCCCACAGCTCCCATTGGCCGGGAACAGCGAACTGCGGCCACTGGCAGCTGCAGGGGGCCGTGCCTGCAGCGTAAACAAAAATGTCTCGCGGCCGGCCAGCGGATTATTCTGACGGGCCGTGTGCCGAAGGTTGCCGACCCATGTTCTATAATTTGGGCGACTCACTTTGTGCAGTTCACCAAACTTGGAACAGATCATTTAACATTAGGAAACATCCTAACAGCCCTTTCTTATCTTAATCCCTCTGTTTATAAACACAATTCTGCCTCCCTGCCTCAGGGGCCAACCAAGGGAGGTTTTTAAAAGGCTTTTTAAACTCCCCCTAGAACTGTGCGCATGCGCACAGCAGAGAGTGAGTGAGGATGAAAAACAAAAAACAAAACGCGGACGAACCCCCCCAAACCTGCCACCTATAACATGATGAGCAATTAAAAACAACCAAACCAAAATCTGCTTATTGTAAGCGGACTTGGTGATTGTTGCAGAGTTGGGGAAAGAACCCAGGAGTCCTGGCTCCCAGCCCCCTCCTGCTCTAACCACTGGACCCCACTCCCCTCCCAGAGCCAGGGAGAGAACCCAGGAGTCCTGGCTCCCAGCCCCCTCCTGCTCTAACCACTGGACCCCACTCCCCTCCCAGAGCCAGGGAGAGAACCCAGGAGTCCTGGCTCCCAGCCCCCCTCCCCCGGTCTAACCACTAGCCCCCACTCCCCTCCCAGCGCTGGGGAGAGAACCCAAGCATCCCCTAGGTCGGATCCCCTTCCCCATTTTTTTGCTTCCGCCTTTGAAGGGATATGTCCCTCCTAAGCCACCATCCCTCCCCTGGCACCCACCTCATTGGCTGCTCCTGACGCGCCCCGCCTCTCCACCCCGTTCGCCAATCCAACCCGAGCTCCTCCCTCCCGATTGGTCGGACGGAGAGGAAAGGGAAGGGTGGCGCGCCCTGCGTCGTGACGTCACTCCGCCGCCGCTGAACTTCGCTCGCTCTCCCTCTCTCTCTCTCTCTCTCTTCCACCCCTTCCGCGTGCGTTACGTTACGTGCCGCGCGAGGCGCCCCGGAAGGACGCGAGCGGGAGGGGAAAAAAAAAAAAAAAAAAAAGAACCAGAACCAGGGAGGCCGCCGCCATCTTGAGAGCGCGGGACGGAGCCAGCGCGGCGCGCGAGACACCCCCCGACGCGCCCCTCCCCCACAGCGCAGCGCAGCGCGCGCCCCGCGGCGACCGGACGTGGGCGGCCGAGGCCGGGCCTGGAGCGGAGCCCGCGGCCTAGCGCGGGGGGGGCCCTGAGCGGGGCCGAGGCGGGGCCTGAGGCCTAGAGGAGCAGGGGCCCAGGCGGGGCTGGGGGGGGGGGGTGACGCCCTAGCAAGGGGCTGTGGGGCCAGTTGGGGGCCGCAGGGCGGGGCCAGGGGCCCAGGCAGGGATCTAGGGGGGCTCTGAGAGTCGGGGGGGAGGGGGCTGAGGTAGGGGGGGTGCCAGGAACCAGGGGGGCCTGGAGGGTTGTGGGGCCAGAGGCCTGGTCGGGCCCCGTGGCCAGGGGCTGAGGAGCAAGGCAGGGGTGTGTGGGGGGGGGGATAGGCAGAGAGAGGGGTAGGCCTGCGGGAGTGGGGGGGTCTGCACCCCTAAGAAGGCCGTGACTGAAGGGGGAGCTTTCTGGCGCACGCCCTCCCGGCTTCCCGACCTGACGGGCCTCGGTTTCCTGCCCTGGACAGTGGGGCTGGGCACCCTGAGTTCCCGCCCTCCCAGCCCAGCACCCCCATACGGAGCGAAGGGGAGCGCCCCTGGATTCCTGCCCCGGGAGGCACCGACTTGAGGCTGCTGTGACTGTCTACTCTGCACCCCGGCACTGCGAGAGAGGGGCGCGCCCCGGGGTGCTGCGTTCTGTCTACGGAGCCGGGTCGGGGAGCGACTTCTAGAATCCCAGATCCCCCCCTCCAGCGACTGAACGATGGCGACCAACATAGGCGACCAGCGAGCCTCTGAATGGTGATCTTTGCATGTTGGGTGCTTGGGTGGGAACAGTAGAGGTTGTTCGTTAATATACTGCTGCGTTGAGGTTTTTGTGGGGAAGGGGAGTAGAGGAAGCAGTGAAATGTCTCTAGCAGTGGCTGTCTTCATTTGACAGAAGCCCGGATTTATGGGCCAAAGCAAACTAAGCTCCCCTTATTCTCCCAGGCTGCCACATGCCCTAGTCAGTTAGCCGGGCTGGATCGTCTTGTCACCAAATAGCTACAAAGGAATCTTCTCTTTCAGAGCATAAGCTAGTGATTCAGAAGGGACAGGAATGGATCCTTGTTCTCTGTGCATTGTAGCGAGCCGGACACAGTGGCTGACACTGTGCACAGGATCATCCTCATCTTGTGTAGTTATAATTTTAAAATGACTTGGAAGAGAATGTTGACTTTTTAAGGCGAGAGTTGCCATCTGCTATATGGGACCCTGACCTTGTTGAGGCTCTTTTTCTACTGCACCATAGAAAGGCCCTTTTTTTCTCACGGCCTTTGAAAATGGGGCAAAGCAAGGTTGGGGGGAGCACTGGTGGGTTAAGCCACACAGTTTTTTTTACTGGTATAGCTGTTTCAGTTAGGGGTACGATTGATATTGCTGAAATAGTTATGCCCGTGTGGATGCAGCTACACCAGTATAAAGGTATACCAGTATAGCTGATTTCCCTCGTGTGGGAATGAGCTATACCAGTATAAACATCTTGATAACTGCATCCACGCTGGGGAAGATTAATGCACCGACTTTAATTATACCGGTATCAAAGTGGTCCAGCTTGTGTGTCTAAACAAGTCTTCTGCATCTTTGTTATGTCAAGTGTGACTAGAGTAGATGGGTGAACCCCTTTAAATGCTTCAGTAAGCTGAAATGTTTATTGGTACTGAGGGTGTGAGGATAAAAATTCTGAGCACAAATCTGAAAGAGCCAATCAGAGTGACCAAGGAAGCGAGAAGCAAATTAATGGGCTCATCGCTAAAGAGCTGCAGTAAAACCTTTTAAGTGGTCTGTGGATTTCACGTTATTTTAGGGGGTGGTTTCTCTGTCATAAACATTAAGTCAAAGGCTTAGAAATATAGCACAAAGCAGACTGCCTTAGTATGAGAACTTGTCAAATTAGTGTTGTTTGGCTGACTTTGGTATTAAGTGTAACATTCGTGATTTGCCTGGCTGCGTTTAGCACTGTGAAGTTCTGAGCTCCAGTCCTGCAATGAATTCTCCGCAGGCAAAACCACTTGGCCCATGTGGGTCCCCTGTCAACTTTGTTGGAAGGTCCCTCGCTGAGCTCATTGTAGGCTGGGACCCTCCTGGAGTGGAAATGACACACATTTTCAGTTCCTTTTTAAAGGCCTCAAAACTACATGTGAACCGTTTTGCTGCATACCAGGGTGTTGTGGGTTTTTAAAGGTTGTCGGGGGTAGGAGGAAAACTGAGGGTGTTTCTTTTTTTCTTCTTTTGTGATGTATAAAGAAATCTTTTACCATTAACTGTTTATTGGGATTTACCAGTGTTTGAGGGGGAGGTTTATGCGGTAGGCAAGCGAGTCATAGCTTAGCAAACTCTTAAGGCCGGGAGGAACATTAAATCATCTAGCCTGACCTCCCATTTAACAGGCCATAGAATTTCCCCTAATTCCCCTTGTACTGACCCCAATAACTTGCATTTAACTAAACAAGCATCTTCCAGAAAGGCATCCAGTCTTGATTTGATACCATCAAGAGATGGAGAATTCAATTCGGCACAGCCTGTGGGAGTTTGTTCCATTGGCCACAGACCCTTGCAGTTACAAATTTGTGTCTCGTTTCTAATTTGTTTGGCTTTAACGTCCAGCCACTGGGTCTTGTGCTCCATCATGGTGTGGGTCAAAACCTTTTTTATGAAACCAAGAGGATGGTGCATTAGATAAAGAGTCAAAGAGATCTTTTCTCCTAACAATCAGTTTTGAGTTAAATCAGTGTTGGAAAGAGAGTCTGACGATCTTCCCCTAGCCATTGGCTTAGAATCCTGCAAAGCCTTAACTTTCCCCATGTCACCTTGGTACCTGTGATGTCATAGTCCTGCCAGTTCTCCAGCCGGATGGATAGATATCAATCATGATTTGAATCCCAAAGTGGAAAGCCTCCATTTAAACCATCAATTTAAATCAACTTTTCCATTTGTACTTCAGTTATTTTCTAATGAAAGGTGCGTTCTCATTGGTTGACAGAACCATTAAAATGTAGCACCTTTACAGTAGATGTGGTTCATCTTTTTGCTATCTTTGGGTGTACAGTATATCTATATACACTTATTTAAACTATTATATAGCTTAATATTTTCAGATTATTAATTGTACATTTTTAGTATGTTGGAAAAAGGTGAATGAGATATTGCTTAGTTAAGTATCAGGGGGTAGCCGTGTTAGTCTGTATCTACAAAAACAACAAGAAGTCCGGTGGCACCTTAAAGACTAACAGATTTATTTGGGCATAAGCTTTCTTGGGTAAAAACCTCACTTCTTCAGATGCATAGAGTGAAAGTTACAGATGCAGGCATTATATACTGACACATGGAGAGCAGGGAGTTACTTCGCAAGTGGAGAACCAGTGTTGACAGGGCCAATTCAATCAGGGTGGATGTAGTTCACTCCCAATAAGAGATGAGGAGGTGTCAATTCCAGGAGAGGAAAAGCTGCGTCTGTAATGAGCCAGCCACTCCCAGTCCCTAGTCAAGCCCAGATTAATGGTGTTAAATTTGCAAATGAATTTTAGTTCTGCTGTTTCTCTTTGAAGTCTGTTTCTGAAGTTTTTTTGTTCAATGATAGTGACTATTAAATCTGTAATAGAATGACCAGGGAGATTGAAGTGTTCACTTACTGGCTTTTGTATGTTACCATTCCTGATGTCCGATTTGTGTCCATTTATTCTATTGCTTAGTTATTACTGTTGTGCCATATATATAAAATTTGATGTCATAAGTTAATGTTTTTCCCCGGATTTTTTCTTTCTATAGAAAAGCAGCCTTTAACTCAAAGTTTTTTTGGTAGAAGTTCATGGATTTAGCAGTTTTATTTTTTAATTACTTTAGGCCTAACATATCTTGTATTAAATTCAGATTTTCTTTTAAACAGGTTTATTTTTAAAAAGTAAACCTTATTAAAATTTAAATAATCAAAAAATCTGATTTCATAAAAATAATCATTGATTTTTATCCAGTCAACCATGGAGTCTTCCAGGAAAGAACTGGGTAGACAAGACATGAATTTCTACCATAAAACCTCTTAATGCCCTCATTATAAGCAAAAGGCGACACAACATTGGTATGAAATCTGATCAGTTTAGGGGCATTCTACTCAGCTTCCTAAAATATCCTCTCCCTGGCCAAGCAAGATGACTTTGTATAGTTTTCTTCATAGTTTAGCTGGGTGTTTTCTAAGCCCTGGGACTTGCCAGATATTGGACAACTGAAAATAAGCCGTGTCATTTTGAAATGGGAAGCGTGCTTCTTTTATTTTTTAGAGATTTCCTTTTTTATTTTTTAAAAAACTAAATCGACAGCTCTTTGAAAGTCACTCGGCGGTTTGATGCATAGAAGTAGTTGTGGCAGCAGGCGGATTAATGAGCAAAATGCAGGTGAGAAGGCCAGAGGTATAACACCCTGTAATGTTGCCCTCTGACTTACCTGTGAAGACGAAAGCTTGTTTGTGTTGTCATAAAGACACTAGATGCCCGGGAGCGAAATAGCCACACCAGACTCAATGGGACTATCTGAGCGTATGCGCCTCTTTCACGGCAGGCCAGGTTCTCGGATAGAGAAGGGGACTGCCAGTAAGGGACAGAGCTAGACACGGCTAAGTTTGACTCTGGATCCCATGGGTGAAGGCTGCTCCCCTCTGGCAGTTTGGTGATCTGTGTGAAATGAAGTATCTCAGTCCAGTTCCTAGTGGCCATATCATGTTTGGCTGTGGGAGGTCATGGAGACATGACTCCCAGAGCAGGATGGACCTAATGATTTGGGTTCCTTTCCCTCCTAGCCTTTCTGTGCCTCGGTTTCCCCTCTGTAGCATGGGGGTGATAGCCCTGCCCAGCCTCATGCAGCTGCTGTGGGGATTAATACATTAAGATTGCAAAGTGCTTAGATGCTACAGCAGGGAGCGGGGGCAGATAAGCATCATAGTGTGTCCTCATTACTTACCATGTGTGAGCAGGAGACCCTAGTGCGGAGGAGGAGGGAACAGCGGCAAGAGTTGAGGTGTGTGCAGTAGAGTGCCTGCCAAGAGAATCGCTGTATTTATCCTCTGGGTGGCACTCCTGCCTCCCTTCTGCTGTTAGCTAAAACTGCAGCTTGCTTTACCCTCGACTGCCTGGGGCTGACCCTTACCTGTGCAGCCAGGGCAGGGGGATTCCCAGGCTCCAAGCGTAACTCTTGTCTTTCTCTTGACACGTCCAGGGCTCCCCAGTACAATCTAGGGAACAACGCAGCCCGGGAAAACAGCATGGAGGGGCAGGCACACGAGAACCCTGAGTGGGAGAAAGCCAGGCAGGCACTGGCTAGTATCAGCAAAGCCAACGCCGCCTCTGGGACCAGCAAGGGCTCCAACAACGGACAGGCTAACACGCAGGTAACATGCCCCCGCTTTTTGATGGGATTCTGGTCTCCTTGGAGCCAGTGTGCCCGGAGATCTTACCCCGCCCCAGTGCCCGAGAGAAGGATCAAAGGATTAATTTCCATACTGTTTCACGGGCTGACGGTGTAACCTAGTCAATATCGCAGAGGACTGGAACTTGGGAGACCTGGCTTTGCTGGGTGAACCTGGGGAAGTCACTTACCCTCCAGTCCCCTTCCTCTGCCCGTCTTGTCCATTTAGATCATCAAACTCTCTAGAGCAGGGACGGTCTTGTGTATGGACAGCTCCAACCGCTGCGGGGCCCCCATCTGTTACCACAAATCACTTCAGCCCACTTGGGATGATTCCGTTTTATACCTTGCTGATTGGACACATTCGCTCTTCTTTATCTACGTGGCTACTGCCCTCGGGAGCCCCAGCCATGGATCGGGGCCCCGTCGTGGGAGCTGCTGTACAAACCCAGAACAAAAAGCCCCCAGTGAGCTTCCAGTCTGTCGTCTGACCCGGTTGGGTTGTGTCCACACGCTGGTTTTAGACACGGTCTTCTATCGACAGTATTGTGTGTGCGCACACCTCCTGCGCTACCGTGTTGTGTATCGGTGCATGCTGGGGAAAATCTGGGTTGCTATCCCCTGCTGCCCCAGCAGCAGCTCATATCCAGAGGTCTGGTACCCGGTGCAGTGCACCGTGGGATAGCCAACAGAGGACTAACTGCGGCCAATGCGCAAGGCTAGTGGGGTCCAGTCTGCGCTCCCTAGTCACTGCCTTTCCTGATGGTCCCGTATGTTTCTCTGCAGTATGCCTCCCAGCAAGGAGACCCAAACGCTATGCAGCAGCAGCAACAATATTACCAGTGGTACCAGCCGTACAGCTTCGGATACCCCTATAATTACTGTTACCCAATGGTGAGCGATTTATCCCCTGCCGTGTGTTTGTGATCTCTTAGGAGCCCTGGGGTCTAGCCCCAGCTCATCTCTTGCTAAGTGACTTAGCATCAGCTCGTGAGAGGTGCTGGGCGGTGGGAGTTGACTTTGGGACGTGCAGGAAGCCTTTAATATCTTTTGCGGGGGGCAGGGCATGTGTGTGTGTGGGGGGGGGGTTAGCCAGCATTTGTAAAACACTTGCTAAGTGCTGTGTCCTGATGCGACTCTGTGGGGCTGGGCTCTTCTCTGCAGAACGTCTACCCAGGCTACAGCTTCCCCAACCAGTACGGGGTCGCAGGGTCGTATTCCTCTTCGACGGCCCAGCAGCCGCAAGGTCCGGGCCAGCACCAAGGGAACATGAACCAGGTAGGTCCCAATGTCCCAGCCCTCGCAGAGCGCTTAGGGGTTACGCTGCCCGGCCTTCTGGACAGTGCTCGGTTCTTTCCTCCCACCCAGGGCCAGGAGTCGCGTCAGGATGTGGCCTAGTGGTTAGAACAGGACTTGGCGCACCTGGGTTCAGTCCTTGGCTCAGAGGTGCCATGTTCCCTAGGGGTTGGAGCAGGAGGGACTGGGAGTGAGAAGTGACTGGTTTCTGTTTGAGACTCTTGGCGGGAGTGTTGTCTAGTTAGAGAGCGGGGCTGGGAGCCAGGACTCCTGCGTTCTCCCCCTGCTCTGGGAGAGGAGTGAGGTCTAGTGGTTAGATTGGGGGGCTGGGAGCCAGGACTCCTGGGTTCTCTCCCCAGCTCTGGAAGCGGAGTGGGGCCTAGTGGTTAGAGCGGGGGCGCTGGGAGCCAGGACTCCTGGGTTCTCTCCCCAGCTCTGGGAGGGGGCGGGGTAGAGCACAGAGACTGGGTGTCAGGGCTGCCACCTGCTGGTTGTATGACAGCAAGCAAGAAACTGAGGTACACACTTTTCCTCTTGAGCCAGGGGCTTGTAACCCTTGGCCGCTCCCCAATTCTTAAGACGACGGGCTGAAAATGGCTGTTGGCCCAGTTCCCCCCTCCTTGCCCCGTGAAGGCCGTGGGGCTACACTGGTGTATCTGGGAGGGGGGATGGGCCAGTTTGTCTACACCTCTACCCATAATCTGCTTCTCACCGGGCCTTGACACCTGTGCAGGGCAGTCGTGTGCCACCCTCCACTGAGAGCATCTCTCTCCCCCTTCCAGCCCCCGGTCCCTGGCATGGAGGAAGGCATGGCCTACCCCAACCAACAGCAGCAGATGGCCACCTCCAACCCCCCGCAGCCGCCTCCACAGCATGGCAACCACCCCGGGGGTGCCATGGGCCAGCAGCAGGGCGGCTCGTCCGGGGGCCAGCACCTGCAGCAGAACTCCTCCGGCGCCTCCTACAGCCAGCACGGCTACTCAGAGGGGCCCAAGCCCAAGAAGGGACAGCAGCTGTGGAACCGCATGAAACGTGAGTCCTGTCCCTGAGTGCAAATGGCTACTCCTGGGTACCAGGCCTGGGAGGGGTCAAAGGATTAGACCAGGGGGTCTGGGAGCCAGGACTCCTGGGTTCTGTGTCCAGCTCTGGGAGGGGAGTGGGATACTAGGGGATTAGAGCAGGGGAGGCTGGGAGCCAGCACTCCTGGGTTCTATCCCTGGGTCTGGTGGGTTAGAGCAAGGGGGAGGGGGCAGGGAGACAGGAACAGAACCCAGCCATCCTGGGGGAGCGTGTTCTAGTGGTTAGGGTGGGGAGCTAAGACTTCTGGATTCTGTTCCCAGCTCTGGGCAGTTCTTAGGGGTTAAAGCAGGGTGGGGGAGACTGGTGGTCGGGTCTCCTGGGCTCTGCTTCGCTCTCCTCAGCTGAGTGGCTGGATGAGCTGGAGTGGGTCTCAGATCAGTCGCTCACCCTGTTGGCAGCCCAGAGCCAGCCCCGCTCTGGCACTGGAAGCGGGACTGTATTTTGGCTCACGCAACATCCCAGCTGTTGACGAGGTTCCTGTCACCGACCCTTTACTGGTGGCAGACATGAGAGTTGGGGGCCCAGCGTAACTTTCAGAGCCCAGGTGAAGTTTGTGGCCCTGGTGATGAGGAAAAGCATCTCTCGACTTGTAAATGAGCTCGGGCGATCCTAAATAGAGACGTAATAAACACAGAGCCGCGTACACAGCTCTTCAGAGCGTATCAGCGCTTTGTGCTCGTTCTCAGTCTGCCAAAACGACTAATACCCCTTCCCTCCTCATGGGGGCGTGCTCTGCAATGGAGACTTTCCTCTAAGGGGCATCAAGTATGTTAGCCTTCTGCCTTCTCTCCAGAGGCACTCCCCTCCCCTCCTGTATTGCTTGCCCTGTGTTTGAATGCAGCCGCTTCTGGGGTGGGGCGTGGGAATGGCTATACAGAGATGCTTGTCCTGGTGCTGAGATGCAGCCACCTCTGTAGCAGGGCACAGGACTGGTTATACAGGGGTCCCTCGCCTGATGCAGAGGTGAAGCCACCTCTGGGATGGGACATGGGGCTGTTTATACAGGGGTTTTAGCATCAGCACAGCAAGACGACATAGCAGTTAAGTTTCAGAGTAGCAGCCGTGTTAGTCTGTATCCGCAAAAATAACAGGAGTACTTGTGGCACCTTAGAGACTAACAAATTTATTAGAGCATAAGCTTTCGTGGGCTAGGTTGTAGCCCACGAAAGCTTATGCTCTAATAAATTTGTTAGTCTCTAAGGTGCCACAAGTACTCCTGTTATTATAGCAGTTAAGGAGATTCTGTTTCCAAGTACAATTAGAGAGATGGTGGATTGGCTTAAATCAAGTCCGACAGATGTTGGGGTCCCGTGTATCTAGTTTGGGGGCTTGATCTCGAGTGAGTCCCTCAAATCCAAGGATTTAATAAACTCGGAATTCACCTCCTGCTTCGAGCCATCCGGTAAACTTCTCCCTTGTCTCAGCAGAAGCCCCTGGAGCCGGCGGCCTGAAATTCAACATCCAGAAACGCCCCTTCGTGCTAACGAACCAGAACTTCGGGGCCTCGGACCAGCACGGCAACTTCGGGCCGCAGCAGAACTCGGAGAAACATCACAACCAAGGGTACGTGTCTCACTCCCCTGCCGCTCCGTCAGTCACACTCAACCCCTTAGGGAGGTGGGCTGGTCTATAAAGGGGGAAGCGACGCAGAGCTGGGAGCGACAGCTGAGTTAGAATCCCAGCTCTGCCCCTAAACTCCCCGTGGGCAAAAGTTTCTCATAAGATCAGCTCTCCACTCCCCTGTTCATCCTAGCAGCCCTTCTCTGCCCGTCTGGCTTGGATTCCTCTTCCTTGAATTATTTCCAGGGAGTTCTCTGGCCTATGTTAAAGAGATCAGACTAGATGATCACAACGGTGCCTCCTGGCTTTGGAAAAACCCAGGGGTGCCCGAAATGGCACACAGGACTCCAGTTGGGGGCTTCCCAGTGCCTTGTCCAACAGCGTTAATACTTCCCATCGTGACAGGTTGGACCCCCCTTCCAGGGTGCCACCTGATGTACTGGGGTCCTGCTGAGCCCGCCCGTTCCACCAGCCTGGGCTCCCTCACCCTGTCCTGCTGCGCGCACACACGCACTCAGCTGTAGACTCACACAGAGTCTGCAGTCAGCTCTGTGTGGGAAGACTCAGCTCGGGGAGTTGCCCAGCACTCTGTTGCACACACCCTGTGGAGAGTAAACCCAAAATTATATGGTCTTATGCTGTATCGAGATCTATACAGCGTAAGCTCATGAAATTCGCTCCCTCCCTCAATGGGGAGGAAGATCTGCACAGCTTTTTATCCCCTCCCCGGTTATGAATTGCACAAACCGGGTTTCAGAATAAACAAAAAAGGTAAATTGTAAGTGATTTTAAGAGAGAGCAAACAGAACAAAGCAGATCACTGAGCAAATAAAACAAAACACGCAAACTAAGCTTAATACACTAAAGAATACTGACTACAAATAACTTCTCACCGTAAATGTTGTTTCAAGCGGGTTGCAGAGTTTCTTGAAGGTAAACTGCACTGCTGGCAGCTTAAATCTCCAGGGATTCCTATTACAGGCCAGACCTTTCTCGCCTGGGCTCAGCCCCTGCCCCACCACCCCCCAGCTTAGTTCCTTTGTTTCTTCAGGTGTTTTCAGCAGTCTCCCTTCTTGGGCAGGGAGGCAGTGGAGCAGAACCAAGATTAACTCACTCCCCGGCCTTAAATATGATTTGCATATGGCAGGACTCCTTTGTTTCCCTGTTTGACCCCCACCCCCTCCTAATGGAAAAACACTAGAAGCCCAAGATGGAGCCTAGTACCAGGTGACATGATCACCTGACCCTGTAATGTCAGAGCAGCATCCAAGGAAACTTCTGGGAAGACGGGAAATTCATATCTTCAAAGTCGGATTGTCCTTCCTAACGGCCCATCCAGGCTGTTTGCATACTGTCTGGTGGGTGTTCCCAGGGTGTACACACAGTTGTAATTGTTACATAGTCGGTATTCCTAACTCCAGAGACAGAAATGATTCATGCGTACAAATTGGGTAATCCTATTCAGTAAATCAGAACCTTTCCAATGATACCTCACATGACCCAGGCTGCGTAAAACACATCTTAGTTGTGCCATATTCATATCATGACCATATCTCAGTGAAGAATATGGGGTGTCATGTCACACCCATATCTTCTGGCCTGATCTAGCCTAGGTTTGCCCCATCTTGGGATCTATAAATCCCATCAACTTGGGGCGGGTCTGTGCCCTGGACTGCAGGAGATTATCTCCCCTCCCAAACCCTGCTTGAGTGGCTCACCCTGGGTCTCTAACGTCTGGCTTCTATTCTGGTCCTTTTCCCCCCAGCTCGTCCGCTGGCAAACCAGAGGACTGGCCCCAGGACATGAAGGAATACGTCCAGCGCTGCTTCACCGCCTGCGAGTCGGAGGAGGACAAGGACCGGACGGAGAAGCTGCTGAAAGAAGTGCTGCAAGCCAGGCTGCAGGATGGCACGGCCTACACCATCGACTGGAGCAGGGAGCCGCTGCCAGGGTGAGCCACAGTGCCGGCGGGGTGAGGGTCGGGGGGGGCGGAACAGAGCGGGGCTGGGAGCCAGGACTCCTGGGTTCTATCCCCAGCTCTTGAAGGGCAGTGGGATGTAGTGGTTAGAGCAGGGTGGGCTGGGAGCCAGGACTCCTGAGTTCTCCAGATACTGTCAGGAGTAGGCACTGTTGTAAAACAGGGGTGATCTCAGCCCCCCCAAGAAGCAGGTGGCTGAGCTCTGACCCCCCAGCGGCGCCTCTCGTAACGTGCCCTCTCCCTTCCAGGCTGGGCAGGGACAGTATGGCTGAGAGCCCCAAGAAGAAGCGCTGGGAGATGTCTTCGCTTCACGCTCCCCGGGGCCCCATGCCGGCCGGCCTGTCGCAGCAGCAGCAGCAGAGGGGCAACGGTGGAGGAGGCACGGTGGGCTCCCAGTCCCAGCGCGGTGGGGGTGGCGGGGCCAGCCGGGCCCGAGGGAACAGCTTCCCCACCAAATTCGGGAACCGCAACGTCTTCATGAAGGAGAACAGCTCGTCCTCCAGCGCCGGCTCCCGCTCCCGCTCGTCCTCTCGCTCGCCCAGCCGCCACTTCCGGCGCAGGTAGGGGGCTGCGGGGCCAGGGCTGCGCGGGGGCCCAGCCAGAATACCGGGATACATGAGGGTGGACCCCTCAGACAGCCCTAGCTAGACCCTGAGGGCGTGATGTGATTAGAAACAAGATCAGACCCCAGGGCCTGTCCTACCCGGCGTGTCTCTCTTCTCTCTCTCTTCCCCCCCCCCCCCCCCCAAAAAAAAAAAATCAGGCCCCTGGGCCTGTCTAGCCTGGTATTCCTCACCCCAGGCTTTCCTTGGATCAGACCAAGAGGCCCAACCAAGCTGGTATCCCTCACGCCACTGGCTCAGCCCCTCGGGCCCCTCCAGGACCCTGAAAAGCTAAGTTAACCTGCTGCCCTGGTAGGGGGGGGAGACAACATTGGAAATGGGACCCCAGTGTGACTGGCACAGCGACACCTGCCTGAGTCTGCAGAGAGCCTGAGCCCATTGCTCGGAGTGGGGAGAACTGCCTGTGCATCTCCTCCTCAGGGGGAGCTCTCACCCCCCCCCCCCACACACACACACACACATGCAGGAGACTGGGGGGGGGGGGGGGAGCTGGGGAAGAGCCCTGGACTGGCTCTTGGGGGAGGGGTGGAGGGGGCCCCAGGATTGCTGTGGGCAGGCCCTTCGGGGGAAGGGGGCAGGGATGAGATGCCGGGCTCTAACCCTGCCTCTTTCGGGCAGCGATTCCCATTCGGACTCCGACAGCTCCTTCTCCGGCACCGACTGCCGCCTGGCCAGCCGCAGGAGCGCGCCGAAAAACCGCGGCCGAGGGGGGCACATGGACCGGGGCCGCATGAGGATGCAGAGGGGTAAAAGGTAACCCCGCCGCGTCCCGGTCTTGGGCACGCCAGCCAGGAAGTGGTTAGGTGGGGGGCTCTCGGGGTCGGGACCAGCCTGGCTTAGCTTCAGGTCGGTCCGTGGCTTCGCTGTCCAAAGCAGCAGAGTTTGAGCACAGACGGGGAGCCAGGACTCCTGGGTTCTCCTGGGCTCTCGGTGGGGAATGGGGGCTAGTGGGTTGGAGCGAGGGCAGAGTGGGAGCCAGGACTCCTGGGTTCTCTACCCGGCTGTGGGGTGGGGGTGGGAGCCAGGACTCCTGGGTTCTCTACCTGGCTGTGGGGTGGGGGTGGGAGCCAGGACTCCTGGGTTCTCTACCCGGCTGTGGGGTGGGGGTGGGAGCCAGGACTCCTGGGTTCTATCCCAGTTCCTCCCACAGATTTGCCATGTGATCCTGGGCAAATCTGCTGCCCCCTCCACTTGGCTGCTGAGCTGAGCCTCCCGGCCCCGTCCCTTTCAGGCATGACCAGGGCCCCTCCAAGCGCAACCGCCGGCGGAACGCCATGGACTACGAGGACCCCGAGAAGGAGTTCAAGAAGCAGCGGCGGGCGGCCCGCTTCCAGCATGGCCACTCCAAGAAGCTGCGCCTGGAGCCCCTCATCCTGTCCATCAACAGCCTGGACCCTGCCGGCTCGGAGAGCCTGGACTGGGACGAGCTGAAGATTCTGGGCACCTGTCAGGAGATCACCAAGCACTACCTGCGGCTCACGTGCGCCCCAGACCCCTCCACCGTCCGGCCTGTCTCGGTGAGCGCCGGGCAGCTTCCGCTGGGGTTACTGGAGTGCCCCGGGGCAGGCCCCATCAGGCCAGGGGCCCCAGATGGAATTGGGGTGGGGGGAACATAATGCTGGGAGCCGAGGAGGTGTCCCAGCTGAGATCACAGCTCTGAGGGTATCCAGTGAACCGGCAAGGCGAGGAGCTAATGCTCTGTGCCACGTGAAAGCTGGCAGGCCCAGTACTCTGCTGGTGCCATCGGGCGCTAGTGGACAGAGCGCCGGACTGGTGTCCAGGATGCCTGGGGGGGCAAGTCACTTCCCTGTTTCCTGCCTCAGTTTCCCCTCCCAGGCTTTGTCTATGCCATACTCCAGTGTGGGGACTCTGCCTAGGCAGCACCCCACATATGGAAGCTGGGTGAGGGTGGGCCTCGGATCTTGGTTGGGGTCTGCACACAGGGGGCTGATCTCAGGTTAGGGTCTGGGCAGCCCCTAGCATTATGGTCATCACCCCCAAAGGCGCACCCCTCCAAAGCAGCGATCAGCCGGCCCGCAGGCCAGCCTGGCTTCACGGCCTGCTGTCTCGTGAAGCACTGGGGCTGGGAGCTGAGGCTCTGCTCCCCATGACAGCTGGGACACTAACGCTGTCCTGTCTAGTGCGGGCGCTGCTGTCCCCTGGGTGTCGCCGCTCTCACTCGCGTCCCCTGCTCACCCAGGCGCTCTGCGTCCCCAGGTGCTGAAGAAATCCCTGTCCATGGTGAAGTCGCACTGGAAGGAGAAGCAGGATTACGCCTTTGCTTGCGAGCAGATGAAATCCATCCGGCAGGACCTCACGGTGAGCTGCCCGCCCCACCCCCAGGAGGGGTCCACGGGGAGCTGAGCTGCAAAAATGGGTCTTGGCAGAGGCCTTCCTCCGAGGGCCCCTCTGCACCGGGAAACCAGCCGCTTTGGATGCAGAGTCATGACTCCAGTCTAGGGTGTCCACACGGGGTCACGCTGGATCATTCTCCTGCTATAGCCGTGTTGGTTAACTTCTCCATATAGACAAGCCCTAAATGACTAGACATGGTGCGACTTGGGACTCCTGGGTTCTCTCCCCAGCTCTGGGAGGGGAGTGGGGTCCAGTGGTTAGAGCAGAGAGGGCTGGCAGCCAGGACTCCTGGGTTCTCTTATCCAACCGTACTTCACTTGCTGTTTGACCTCATTCAAAATTGGTGGCAGCTACAAGCAACTTCCTGTCTTGCGTCGGGAGAGGAATTCTCCCTTCCTAGACAGGTGGCTTCATACGTTACTGTCTCACTATATTCTGTGTGTACAACCTCTTCCTCCCGGCCCTCGGATCCCCCAGCGCTGACTCCTGGGCCGTGGGGTTAACTTGTCCTCGCTCTCCGGAGCTGCCCACCTCGCTGGCCTGCCCTGTTGGCACTGCTGCGGGAGCAGCTAGTCAGAGCTCTTAAGGTGGCCCCTTGGAGGCCCCCCGACCTCTGTCCCATGGAGCCGCTTCTCCTGTACCAAGAGTGGCAGTCTGGTGGCAGGACGCTCATCACCGGGGGAGGGGGTTGTGTTCGAATCCGACCTGGATAACGCAGGCTGTAGAGCGTCCCATGGGGGATCCCTGCTTGTGTCTGGAGTAACCCCTCTCCTCCGCTCCATGCAGGTTCAGGGCATCCGCACGGAGTTCACGGTGGAGGTGTACGAAACCCATGCCCGGATAGCGCTGGAGAAGGTGAGGAGGGGTGGGCGTCTGGGTTGTCGCCTGCACGCTCGCTCCGTCATTGGAGGGGCAGCTGTCGGGGGGGGGCGGGCGGGCGGGATGTCTGTCCGCTGAGATAAAACCCGAGCGTTGGGGGCAACGTGGAATGGGCCGGGTGTAAGGGGGGCAAAAAAGGGCAAGTCGGCTTGAGCATCCAATTGGACCCCTGGGTTCTATCCCTGACTTTGGGAGGTGGTGGGGTCTAGTGCTTAGAGCAGGGGGGGGCTGGGAGCCAGGACTCCTGGGTTCTCTCCCCAATCCCTCAATAATGCGCTTTGGGTGAGTCGGGCCCCGCCCCGATAACAGGAATTCCCGTCTCTCCCCAGGGAGATCATGAGGAATTCAACCAGTGCCAGACCCAGCTCAAGTCTCTTTATGCGGAGAACCTGCCGGGCAACGTGGGGGAGTTCACTGCCTACCGCATCCTCTATTACATCTTCACCAAGAACTCCGGCGGTGAGCGAGCCGGGCAGGCCCTGGCCGGGGACGGGAGGGGAAGACTCACGCAGTATAAATACGCAGAGCCTCCTTGGCTGCTGGCCCCACATTCCCTAACCATAGAGATCCTGCCCTAGAGGGGTGTCTTTTCCCCCCCCCCAAGCTTGGCCCTTGGCCACAGAGCGGGGATGCACAGCCCTCGGGTGGGGTCCCCCCTTGGCTGCAGAGCTGTGCCTAGAGTGGCTGCCTACATAAGTGCCACTCTATCCGTCACCCTGCTCCAGTCTGCGCTCTATGGTGAGCCTTGGAGGACTCCCCAGGGATTCTGAGCCATAGAGCCCCCAAAGAGCCAATGAAAATGGCCATCCGAGATGGAGAGCCTCCCAGCCAGTGCCAGGAGACCGACCCGGCTCTGCAGCGCCCCCAGGGCTGGGAACGGGCCTGTGGCCAGCCGCGGTAACCGCCTGCCTCCCCTCCCCTGCAGACATCACCACGGAGCTGGCCTACCTGACCAAGGAGCTGAAGGCGGACTCCTGCGTGGCCCACGCGCTGGCCCTGCGCGCCGCCTGGGCCCTGTCCAACTACCACCGCTTCTTCAGGCTCTACCGCCAGGCGCCCTGCATGTCCGGCTACCTCATCGACAAGTTCGCCGAGCGGGAGAGGAAGGCGGCGCTCAAAGCCATGATCAAAACGTATGTCGGGCCGGGAGGGCGCCCCGCCCGCTAACCTCACCCCCTGCCTGGCGGCTGGGCTGAGGTGCCCCCTCGCTGGCTGAGCGCTGTTGTCCGGAGGCGCCCGGCGCCTCCCGTCCGAATCAGGGTAGAGATGTGGGTGCATCCAGTCACATCTCTCCCTCTCCTCCGGTCGTCTGTACGGCTGTGTCCGATTGGCCAGCTAGGGCAGGGGTTAGGAAGGATCCCACACTGGTAGGGGGGTGACCTAGCTCGGGGCGGGGGGAGAGTCGTCCATGATCTTAACCAGCCCCTCTGGTCCTGAGCAGCCGTCTCCATCCGGCAGGTAAGTAGAACGTAGCCAGTGTGCAGTGGGGCCCCCGTCGTGGACTCGTCTCTGCTCCGTACCCAGATGCTGGGTAGCCCTTGGCTCGAAGCGGGGAGCTGGGACCGGCCTGGCTTGGGCTGAGGCAGGGGATTGCAGCCCGGCAGCGAATCTTCCGGGCGTGGGGGGCTTAATTTGTGGGAGATCAACGTTGGCACCTTGCCAAGGGGTGGCAGATGCAGGTGTCCTAGTGCCATAGCCCCCAGACAGGACTGGTGGTGGGGGATCCCGTTGTGCTGGATGGTGGCACTTTTCTGGAGGTCAGATCTCCTGAAACCTTCTCCGTTCTGATTCGGAAAGTGCTGGTGGTTCCCTCCCGGAGCGGGGGAGGCTTGGCTGCCCTCCCTCTCCCGCTGAGATTCAGAGGGGCCAGGCTGCTGCCTAAAGCGGTGGAGGAGGCAAACTTCCTGCTGGGGGGAACAAGGGCAAAGCTAGAGAGGGCAGCCAGAGGACGGGGGAGGGTTGGGAGTGGCCTAAGGGGCCACCGTAGGAGAGTCTCCTGGCCACACAGGGAGATTCTAGCCGTCAGATCGTGTCCCACGGCAGCTGCCTTCCCTGCTCTCAAAACCAGGGACCTCATGCTGCTCCTTAAGGGCATGGGGTGCAGCCCCCCCTGAAGAGCATGGGTGTGAGGGGAAGGAGGTATCTGTTACCCACCGCCTGACCTGGGATGCGGATGGTTGCTGTGGGGGGTGCAGGCAACCGAACTGATGGCGGTGATGGGTGGGAGCTAGCGGTTTGGGGCAGGCAGTTACCCGTTTGGCTGTGATCTCTGTTGTGGGGTGCTGCCTGGGGGTCAGGTCTGGGAAGGGCAGGGGGATCAGAGCTGCGGGGCCGGGTGTGTGTGTGTGTGCAGGCTGTTTGGGGGTCAGGTCCAGGGGGAAATGGTGGTGTGGGGTCAGATCTAATGGGGGCAGGGTGTTGTGGGGGGCAGATCTGAGGTGGAGGGGTGTACTGGCTACATCCCTGGGGCCGAGATCCGTTAGGTGGTGGTTCAGTCTGTGCTTGTCCTAACCTGCCTCCTGCTGCGTTTTTCCCCCCCTGTTCCTTGGTGGGTTTTGTTTATTTGTTTCGTTTTGTTTCCTTCAGTTTCCGCCCGGTGCTCCCCGTCTCCTACGTTCAGTCCGAGCTGGCCTTCGAGGCTGCGGAGGAGTGCCAGCTCTTCCTAGCCGCTCTGTCCCTGGTGTACACGGGCACCGACGCAACCAAGATTGACTGCAGGCAGAGCTTAGCAGTCCTGGCCAACTTCTAACCTCCCCCTCCCCCCTCCAAAGCCCCCCCTCTAATCGCAACCAAAGGGTAATGGCGGCTCGGTGTGTGCCACAGGCCAGCCACCGGGGCATGCCCCCTGCCCCCACGCATCTCCGCAGACGGACGAGGGTAAGCCGGCCGGCTGCTGGACAGCTCCTCCATGGCGTGCCGGGCAGGGGCCCACGCGATGTTAACGCTTTTCTTTAGTCTCTTGCCAGCGGATCGTTCTCTGGGGGCACTGGGGCGGGGAGGGTCAGCCTGTCCTCCGCAGCAAAATGCCCTCACCTGGCGTGACCGCCGTCCCATTCGGCCATGCCAGCCCGCGCCACCTCAGTCTTCGGCTCGGTGCACGCACGCCCGTGTTCGAAGAACCGCCCCTACCCCCACCGATCTGTGTAAATGGTGTCGGGAGGAATCGACTACGAAACGCAACACTCTTTCCTTTCCTCCTGCCCGGAGCAATCGGAAGTGAACTCCGGAAGGAAAGAAAAACCCAGAGCTTAGCTGGGCTGCCTAGTTAAACCACCCTAGCAACAGGAAGCAAACGTCTAGAGCCGGCCGGTCTGGAAATCTTTTCCAGAACTGTAGTCTAGATCCGCCTGGCACTTTAAAAGCCAAGGAAACCATTTCCTCTGTGCAATGCTGATCTCTTCTTGGAAATGTGATTTCTCTGTGTATATTTCTTCAGGATATGCTGTACAGAACCCCACCCTTCTATGATGTAAATAAGGAGATAAATCCATTGTATTTTGTAAAGTATCTTTTCTACTTTTTTTTAATTATAAACTTTAGCAGGTCGGGTTGTGATTTTTCTTTTGTTGACATTGTTGGGTTTTTTTTTTTTTTTTTTAAGAGTAGATCTTTTGTTGGATGTTATGTATATTTCCACCTTGGTCTGAAACTAACGTTGTCTCAGTTTTCTCTTTCTCTCTTACCCCTGCTTCTGAGCTTTTTGGCCAGCCTTGGAAAGAAAGCCAAAAAAAAGGCACATCTGGGCAAAAAGAGAAAACAAAGAGCGAGCCGAAAGAGCAGCGGCGGCGAATGAATGCCGAAAGAGCGAGCCCCGATCGGCTTACCCCCCGCCTCAGAGACTGTTGCTTAGAGACATTGTAAGAATCGGGGGAACCTGATGCAGAGAGTGAAATTGGGGTGATGCAGACCACACAGCTGCCGGGAATTGGTCGTCCCTCCGCTAATGGATTCAACCAGTCGCCAGCAAACCTTCCAATCACGTCTAAGTTTCACCGTTTCTATGTCCTGGAGTTTTTTTTGTCTATGCTCAGTTTAGTTGATTTTTATTTATTATTTCCCCCCCCCCATTTCCTCAGTTTCTTTACAGGTAACTTGGTAATGATCCATTCCCTCCCCTTTCCCCGCCCTCAGTTTAATTGTCTTTTTATTTTTATTTTTTTTCCTTTCTTCCTATAGTCTCTTTAGCATCTCATTCTCCTCCCGAGCCTTCCCCCTTCCTTTCTTTTGTTGGACATATGTAACTTTCTGATGTGCACTCGACAGCATGAATAGCTGGATTTCAAATGCTCTTTTTTTTTCTTTCCAGAAACTTTTCCTTTTTTGAGGAGTATTTTTCTCGAAATTGAAAATTAATAAAAACGACAAACGTAGGAAGAAACGCCTCGGGCCCCTGTCTATTTTTGAGGCTGGATCAGGTGATCCCATGTGGGACTTGGGATGCTGGCGTTTGCCCTAGTGCTTGTGACCTTGGGCAAATCGCTCGGGGCCACATTTCCAAAGGGATTTAGATGCAGACAGATGCCTAATGTGGCATAAAGTGGACCTAGGTGCCGGACTTGCTTAACCGTCTGTCATGGAGTGTGGGGGACTCAGGGCCCTGCACCCCCCACTTCCTGCGATTCACCGTGACTCTCAGCCAGCCAGTAAAACAGAAGGTTTATTAGATGACAGGAACACAGTCCCAGACAGAGCTTGTAGGTACAGAGAACAGGACCCCTCAGTCAGGTCCATCTTGGGGGGTGGGAAGCCCAGACCCCGTCTGGGCCTCCTGTTTCCCCAGCCAGCTCCAAACTGAAGCCCCCTCCAGCCCCTGCTCTGGCCTTTGTCTCTTTCCCAGGCCAGGAGGCACCTGATCTCTCTGTTCTCCAACATCTTCAGTTGGCACCTTGCAGGGGAGGGGCCCAGGCCATCAGTTGCCAGGAGCCAGGGCGTCGACCCTTCTCTGTGCAGACACCATTACACCTGCCCTCTAGGGCTCTGCAACAATCACACCCCCTTATCCCACCACCTAGATACTTAAGAACTGCATAGGGGAAACTGAGGCACCCACACAGTATTCAGAGAAAACATTAAGAACATTCCCACTTCATGTCACCCTCATTGTGCTAAGCTGGTTTAGTGAATCCTGCTGGACTCTGCATCTTTAGGCGTCTATATGTCTCACTTCATCAATCATCACAGTCTGAACTGTAGAAGACAAGTCCCTACCCCTGCTGTGAATTAATTCCTGCCCCAGCGAGAACAGATAATCTAGTCCTCTGTTCGCACCAGCAAAGCCTGCAGATCAGCCTGTTCGTATCCGTAGCAAGAGGCTGGAAGGGGTTAGATGGTTTTATTGGGACCCGGCGGTAGATGCCAATTTTGCCGTCTGCACATGCCGACGAAAGACTGTTTCTGGCTACAGCAATTTGAATTGAGAGAAGTAGAGAGCTGCTCGAGAAGGGTTATTTCCTTGGTACGGGTTGTTACCAGCTTGGGTATAAAGGAGCTGTGAACGTTGCTGTTGATTGTAGAGAAAATTATTTTAAAAGAAACATCCGTACTGTGGGGCAGAATGATCCAAGAGCATCAAATTCTACCCAACTCCATGTGCAAACCCACAGCGGTGAGGGGAACAGACCCAGCCTGGACCCTTTGCCTTCCATGTGTGGGAGCTGAGCTTGCTTGGCAGGAACCTGGCACACTGAATTCCTGGGCCCTTTGCCATGGGGAGAGGCAGCTGGCAAAGGGCTAACAGACCAGAGGCAGGAGGAGGTCCCAGAGCCCACCCCAGGCAGGCTGTACAAAGGGCCGGGTCCTGCATCTCAGCTAGGAACGCCCTCCCCAGCGGCGGCTGGTTGGGTGAATGACTTGGGGTTCAGGAAAGCTGGAAGATGCCAGGGAAGGGGATTATATGCATGGGGGCAAGGTGAATTGGGGAGCAGAGCTTGGGGCTAGAACCCAGGAGTCCTGGCTCCCTACATCCCTGCTTTAACCACTCAACCCCGCTCCCTTGCCAGAGCTGTGGATAGAACCCAGGAGTCCTGACTCCCAGCCCTGCCCGCCCCATAACTACTAGGCCCCATTCCCCTCCCTGCTGTGGGGATAGAACCCAGGAGTCCCAGCTCCCCCCCCTCCCCAGGTCTAATCTTGATGAGGGGACCTGAGAGAAGGGTCAATAGAGCCCCAGATCCTGAGCTGGGATTTGGGGACTGGCGTGGGGCCCCCTCAGTACAGATCCAGCTCCACGAGGGTGCTGTAAAACCCATCGGTCCGTCTGCCCCCGCCCACCTGGCACAGACACAGCGATTCCACCGCCTGGGTCCCCAGATCCTCCCCGGGGGGCTCCGGGGGCAGGCTCAGCCTCGGCTCCCCACCCGCCGGGATCTTGGCCACGGTGAGATGGAAACAATCGTGGGCCGGGACGACGGTCAGCCCCTTGCAGGCAAAGCCCTGCTCCAGGGCGTGGGCCAGCCCCGCCAGCTCCGGGCCGGGCGCGGGGGCGGCGTACAGCACCCGGCCCCGGAAGGTGCCCAGGCCCCGGAAGCGCAGGAGCGGGGCAGGGGGCAGGAGGCGCCGGTGCTCGGCCTGCAGCTCCCGCAGGGCGGTGACAGCCGCCTGCATCTTGCCAGCGTCGTCTAGCTGGAGAAGGCAGAGGGTGAGGTGGAGGGTGGCCAGTGGGGTGCAGAACTCGGCCAAGGTGGGGTCAGCCTGGCTCAGGGCCTCCTGGAGCCGGGCCACCGAACCCCGCAGCTCCGGGCTGGTGATGCGCACGGCCACAAAATGGGTGGGGCGGGGAGGCCGGGGGGCTGCTGGGGGGCAGCTCTGAGCGCCTGGCTCAGCCACATCCTCCTTCTCCTCCTCCTCCTCTTCGTTCTCCGGAGCTACAGCCTCCTCCGGCACCCCGGCTCCGCCGTCCCCCATTCCCGCGGCCTCTTGGCGCCCGGCCTCTTCCTCCATCACCTCCAGGATGGTCCGGCCGCCCCCGGTGGAGCCGAAAACGTCGTCCAGCCGGCTGGCTTTGTCCCACACCACGCGGCCGCGATATTTGAAGTACTGGATCCTGTGCTGGGGTATGGCCAGCACCTCCGGCCCGACCGACGCCAGGTCCTCCCAGCAGAAGGCCGTAAAGGCGTCTTCCCGCACACCACAGAAGCGGTCCAGGTGGCCCACGGTGAACTCACCGGGCGGCAGCTGGCGGTCCCAGAGGATGCGGGAGACGACGTCCCCTGCTGTCTTCATGGGGGGCTTCTTGCTGGGGGGCTCAAGGGGCTTCTTGCTGGGGGGCTCGGGGGGCGGCTGGGGGGCGGCAGGCGGGGCGCCGGGGTGGGGGTTCCGGCAGCGGGCGCCGAAGCGGCAACCACCCGCCAAGAAGAAGCGGCAGGGGTGGCTGAGCGTGGGGGCTGGCTCTGTCACCCCCGGCCCATCAGAGCCCGGGTCCGGGGCTCCCCCTGCAGGGTTGGCTGGGGGGGCAGAAAAATCTCCCCCAGTGGACGGGCCCCGTCCCTCCATTGCGTCACCAGAGTCCAGTCTGCAAGGCAAAGAGAGCGTTAGCACAGGGGACGGGGCCTTTCCCTCTAGGGGGCACCGGCTCCCACCTGGCCCCAGGGCAGGGACTGGCTGGCTCGGGGTGGGGGGGGAATGGGGCACGGGGCCTGTCCCCTCTAGGGGGCGCCGGCTCCCATCCAGCCCCAGGGCGGGGACTGGCTGGCTCGGGGTGGGGGGGGAAATGGGGCGCGGGGCCTGTCCCCTCTAGGGGGCGCCGGCTCCCACCCGGCCCCAGGGCAGGGACTGGCTGGCTCGGGGGGTGGGGAATGGGGCACGGGGCCTGTCCCCTCTAGGGGGTGCCGGCTCCCACCCGGCCCCAGGGCAGGGAGTGGCTGGCTCAGGGGGCAGGGAATGGGGCCTGACCCCGCTGGGAGCAGGCTGCCTGGGCCGACCCTGCTGCATCGCTCAGGAGTTACCTGCCCCTGCCAGGCTGGGTGGCCCTGAGCCGGGCCCGGAGGAGGATTTCCTGCTTTGGGCTCCAGCCCCTCCCAACCCGGCCACTTGCCCAGGACTATAAAGGGAGCTGCAAGGGCTGCTGGGAAAGGCGGTGAATTTTTATGGCTCTAAACCCCAGGCCTCCAGCAGGGGGCAAAGAGTGTCCATGGTGAATGAGTAATTTCCTGATTAGCCCGGCCCAGAGCCAGCATAGAACCCAGGAGTCCTGGCTCCCAGCCCCCCTCTTACCACTAGCCCCCACTCCCCTCCCAGAGTCGGGGAGTGAACCCTGGAGTCCTGGCTCCCAGCCCCCGCCCCCCCCTGCTCTAACCATCAGACCCCTCTCCCCGCCCAGAGCCGGAGAGAGAACCCAGGAGTCCTGGCTCCCAGCCCTCGCTCCCGCTCTTACCACTAGACCCCACTCCTCTCCCCGAGCCTGTCCTGGGTCCCAGGTCCAGAGCCGAGAGCCCTGCTTGTCACAGTCCAGGCCCCGTTACCAGCCCCACCCTCGCCAACTTCCTTGCCGACACTAATGTTCCCCTACATAGCGACTGTCTACGGGACGCGGCGTCAGTCCGAGGCAGGAAAGATACTGAGATAAGGCGTAACCGTCCTCTCACCCAGTGCCTGAACTGTAACCCCACCCAGCGCGCAGGAGAGAATCCAGGAGTCCGGGCGCCCAACCCCCCCCCCCCCCCCGCTGCTCTAACCAAAAGACCCCACTCCCCTCCCAGAGCCAGGGAAAGAACCCAGGAGTCCTGGTGCCTAGCCCCCCCGCTCTAACCACCAGATCCCACTCCCCTCCCAGAGCCAGGGAGAGAACCCAGGAGTTCTGGTTCCCCCCTCCCCCAGAGAAAATGCCCTGTGCCTCATTCCCCACCTCCAAACCTGCCAGTCCCCTCCCTGGGGCTGGATGGGAGCCCTCCCCCCGGGAGGGGAAAGCCCCCCAGCCAGCCATGCTGACGTTGCATCAGTTTCCCAGCTGCTCCATGTCCCTGGCAGGGCCGGCCAGGCCTCCTGGACAATGTCACCCCACCCCCGGCCCCCGATCTGTTTACAGTGGAAATCGCCCAGTGCCAAGAAATTCACAGAGCGTGACTGGGAGCCCGGGGCCCCATTGGGGGATGCTATCTCAGCCGGATGGGCCAGCTGGGGGGGAAGTGGGACGCTGGACAAGGTTGTGGGGCTAGGCAGGGTGTCTCAGGAGGAAAAGACAGACAGACAGACCCAAGCCAAGCGAGCTGGACAGACGGCTCCTGTCATCCTGGCTCCGGGGAGGGTGCAGCACTGGGGATCCCGTCTATCTAGAAATGCAGGGGCTGAGCCAGTGAAAGAGCTGGGGATAGAACCCAGGAGTCCTGGCACCCAGGTCCCCCTGCTCTAACCCACCAGCCCCCCCAGAGCTGGGGATAGAACACAGGAGTCCTGGCACCCAGGTCCCCCTGCTCTAACCCACCAGCCCCCCTGCCAAGCTGGGGATAGAACCCAGGAGTCCTGGCTCCCAGCCCCCTCTGCTCTAACCCCCCAGAGCTGGAGATAGAACCCAGGAGTCCTGGCTCCCAGTTCCCCCTGCTCTAACCCCCCAGCCCCCCAAGCATGGGATAGAACCCAGGAGTCCTGGCCAGGGCCGCTCAGAGGTGGGGGCAAATGGGGCAATTTGCCCCAGGCCCCGGGCCCCGCAGGGGCCCCCACGAGAAGATAGTATTCTATAGTATTGCAACTTTTTTTTATGGAAGGGGCCCCCAAAATTGCTTTGTCCCAGATCCCCTGAATCCTCTGGGTGCCCCTGGTCCTGGCTCCCAGTTCCCCTGGCTCTAACCCACAGCTCCCACTCTCCTCTCAGAGCCAGGGATAGAACCCAGGAGTCCTGGCTCCCACACGAGCGCCTCACAGCTCTGAGAATATTTCCTTCCTGCTCCCCGTTTTCCCATTGTGTTTCCCTCCCTCTGCGTGTCCGGGACTGACCCCACCGTCACCCTGTGTCCCCTCCCGGCTCTAGCCAGCAGGTTACCCAGCTTGGGGGGTGGGTGGATTCTCGGGGGTGCTGGGGAATGGATTCCAGGGGTAAAGAGGCTCAAAGAACTGGCCCAGCTCCGGACCGAAGGTCGCGCTTTAATGGTAAGAAATACAAACATTTTTCTCTCGCTAGAAAGATTTGCTTTAGAGTGAACTCGACGCAGGGCTGGGGGAGGGGAATGGACATTTATACACGGGGGGGGGCAATATACAGAGATATAAAAAAATATACGCAGAGATCCATCCCGCTATTTAACATGGGGGGGGGGGAACCCGGAGGGCAGGGGGCAGACGTTAAGGGGAGATACCGAAGGACTGGGGTGATGAGACCCAGGGATTAGCACAAGGTCAGACAGAGCGTAAGGGAGATCAGAACCCGGCCCTGGCCCCGTGGCAGTCTGGGGGTGGCTCCGGATTGAGCTCAGGTCAGCCTCCAGCCCCCCGCCTCCCCCTTGCACTCAGTGGCTGGAAGGTAGGTTCATCCTTAGCACCCGCGGAGCAGCTTTCAGCAGAGAAACTCAGAGCCCTCCCTCCCCCCACCTCCTCCTTAGGGCAGTATCATAAGCTCCACTTTAGAAGGGGAAACTGAGGCACAGACTGACATATGGACTTGCCTGGGGTTACACAGGGGACCAATGACAGAGCCGGGGATAGAACCCAGGAGTCCTGGCCCCCAGCTCTAACCACTCGACCCCACTCCCCTCCCAGAGCTGGGGAGAGCACCCAGGAGTCCTATTTAACATTACTCCCACCTTCCCTTCCCATCCTTTCACATTCACACACACTCTGCTTTTTCCACCCACATTTTTCTTTCTTTCCTCTTCCTCTCTCCCTCAGCTGTCTCCTGCATTCCATCCTTATTCCAGCCAATATGGGTCCCATTTAGCCGTCTTTCCCTCTCCCTCAGGGCGTGTGGGCCAATCCCAAATCCGGTCCCCCTCCCTGCAGGGACTCGAACCCACAACTGTAAGAGCAGGCCCCGCGCTACAGCGTCAGTAGCCTTTCTACCCGATCAGTCCACTAGGGGGCGACAGAACCACACTGCATTGGCTCCATTTGACCCTGTTGTTCATGGGCCCAGATTAGGGGACCCCTTATTAATCCATGACGCCCGCCACTAGGACACCAGCTGCTGCCCCACTTAATAACATTCCTCCTCCCCCCACACACACACACATCAAATCTGGAGCAGGGAAAATAATCTTAACACCCCTGCCCTCAAAGGAAAAGTGAAATGTACCCCTCCCCCCCACCCCACCCTTTTCTGGGCTGGGATAAACTGCTCCTACTTCCCAGCCCCCCCTTATTTTAATCCACCAGACCCTCTAGGCACCTCCACCTAGAAATATAGGAGAGAACCCAGGAGTCCTGGCTCCCAGCCCCCGCTGCTCTAACCATTAGACCCCACTCCCCTCCCAGAGCCAGGAACCCAGGAGTGCTGGCTCCCAGCCCCCCTGCTCTAACCATTAGACCCCACTCCCCTCCCAGAGCCAGGAAGAGAACCCAGGAGTCCTGGCTCCCAGCCCCCATCCTGCTCTAACCCATTAGACCCTAGGCCTTCCACCCCTGGTGAATATAATCCGTTAATGTCTCAAGTAACTCTCCTTCCATGTGGGGGGAGCCCCAGGCATGAAATAGGGGGTGGGGGAGGAGGGAACCCAGGTCATTTTCACAGCATTACCCAAATCACTTTTCTCAAGGCTGATCTGTGCCCCTCAACCACCCCGGTACCACTGCTCTTGTCCGAGTCCATCTCTTGTGAGCCCAGAGTCCAGATGGGGTGTGAGATGGATACACACAAAACCAATATCAAACTGTCTTCTTTCAGTTCAGGATTTCCTTCTCCCATTGGGAGAGGGGAATGAGAGAGAGGAAGTGGGATGCTGACTGATTGGTGGGTTATTTGGTCAATTGCTGAGATGATCGGTGGATTGATTGATTGGTTGGTCAACAGGTTGGTTGATTGTTCCACTGGTTGGTTGAGTGGTCGATTGGTGGCTTGATTCTTGACTATTGCGCTGATGGGTTGGCTAGTCGATTGGTTGATCGTTGACCATTCCACCGACCAATTGGTTGGTTGATTGTTGACTGTTTCACTGGTTGGCTGACTGGTCGATTGGTGGGTTGATTCTTGACTAGCCCGCTGATGGGTTGACTGGTTGCTTTGTTGATCGTTGACTGTTCCATCGGTCAATTGGTTGGTCGATAACTTAGTTGGCAGGTCAATTGGTGGATTGATGGTTGATGGGTCCATCGGCCGATTGATCAGTTGCGGGGGGCTGACTGTTGATAGCTCATTTTGTCAGCCAATGGGCCGATTGTTCTTTGGTGGTAGATTGATTGTTGATCAATTGACAGGTTGATTGATAAATGGATTGACAAGTTGATCAATGTATTGATGGGTTGATTGGGCAATCTGTGGGTTGGTGGATTGATTGAGGGGCTCATTAATAGATAGACGTATTGATGAGTTGACCAGTCAACGGACGGGTGGGTGGATTAGGATTCCAGAAATCCATACAGACAAGGAGGTGAAAATTAGGATCAAACACATTGGACTTTCCATTGCAGATAGGATCACCAACCTCAGAGAACCGGTACTGCCATGGGGAGGGGGCCGGCTAGGGGGTAAGAATAAGTGAACGGAAAAAAAGAATGAAAGGAAGAAATGGCGGAAGAGGGGAAGGGAAAGAGAGCAGGAGCAAAAGAAAGAGAAGGGGGAAGCGCATGAAAGGAGGGTAAGGAAGAATGAAAGAGGAAAAGAGAGAGAACACACACAAGGGAAGAGGGGGATGGCTGAAGCAGGAGGGGCATGGATGAAGGGACAGGGGAGGAGACAGATGGAGGGGTGGAGGGAATAGGGGGGAATGGAGGGATGGGAGGGGAGCTGAACCCCCTCTCCTATAGCCCAATCTCGTCATCCAGCTCATCGTCAAATGTGTATCCATGCCCGGTGCCTTCCTCCTCCTCCTCCTCCTCCTCTTCTTCTTCCTCCTCTTCCTCCTCCCCTGCCTGGGGAGCCACCCCATGGCCCAGCCCCTGTCCCCCCACCGGCCTCTCCGCCCTGACGTCCTCGCTCCGGGGCTGCTCCCCGCCCTTGTCCATGACCCCCAACACCTCATCCAGAATGGACGGCCCCAGATCCAACTCGAAGGAGAACAGGGACTCGGCGTGTTGCAGTTCCCCCTCCCAGCCAGCGGGGGGCAAATCCAGGGCGCCGGGGCCGCCCCCCAAATCAGCCGGGCTGCCGGAGGACCCCGAGAGGCGGCTGGGGGACTGGGCCGGCGCCAGAGCCTCGGTGGCGGGGGGCAGCCCGTTGGCCTTGGGGCCCCCATGGTTGCTGAGAAAGGAGGTGTCCCCGAAGACGTCCCCGCCCCGGCCGACGTGCATGGTGTGCCGGAAATCCCCCAGTGGGGCGCTGATCATGTCCCGGCCGATGCGGGGCCTCTTCTTCGACTGGGAGATGGGGGACTGCTTCAGAATCGGCATCTGGGGGGCACAGAGAGAGAGACATGGGGGTCAGGGAGACAGGGCCCCGCCCCTCTAGGGGGCACCAGCTCCGCTCCAGGACTGGCTGGGTCAGGGGGTGGGGAATGGGGCGCGGGGCCTTTCCCCTCTAGGGGGCGCTGGCTCCCATCTGGCCCCAGGGCGGGGATTGGCTGGCTCAGGGGGGCAGGGAATGAGGCACAGGGAAAGGGTTGGTCTCCTGCACCCCCATATCTTAGGATAAATAGGGGTCACCCACTGGGGTGTTGATCCCAGGCAAAATATCCCCCACCCTGTGACATGGGATTATTTCAGAGAGGGGGGCTGGGAGGCAGGACTCTGCTCTCTCCCCAGCTCTGGGAGGGGGGGGGGGTCTAGTGGTTAGAGCATGGGGGGCTGGGAGCCAGGACTCCAGGGTTCTCTCCCCGGCTCTGGGAGGGGAGGGGGGTCTAGTGGTTAGAGCAGGGGGGCTGGGAGACAGGACTCCGGGGTTCTCTCCCCGGCTCTGGGAGGGGAGTGGGGTCTAGTGGTTAGAGCAGGGGGGCTGGGAGCCAGGACTCCGGGGTTCTCTCCCCAGCTCTGGGAGGGGGGGGGGTCTAGTGGTTAGAGCAGGGGGGCTGGGAGCCAGGACTCCAGGGTTCTCTCCCCGGCTCTGGGAGGGGAGTGGGGTCTAGTGGTTAGAGCAGGGGGGCTGGGAGCCAGGACTCCAGGGTTCTCTCCCCGGCTCTGGGAGGGGAGTGGGGTCTAGTGGTTAGAGCAGGGGGGCTGGGAGCCAGGACTCCAGGGTTCTCTCCCCGGCTCTGGGAGGGGGTGGGGTCTAGTGGTTAGAAGGGGGGGGGTGGCAGGGAGGAGGTGGCCAGTGGGGATTGAGAGGGACGGGGATCTCCGCTGAAGAGGGAGGACTCGGCAGCTGGGACTTGGGGGGAGGCGGCATTTCCTGTCCTAGGGAAGTGAAGTCAGTTTCCTCTGGGTGTTCTCCCAGCCGCCAGCTGGGATCCCTGGCTCTGTGCCAGATCAGACTTGGCCGGGGGGAGCTCCCATCGGGGGCAGGCGATGGGACGGCTCCGACTGGGGGGAGACAGCTGGGGGGGGCAGGGGATGGGGGGGACAGCTGGACAGGATGGGGGTTGCTCTGATGGAAAGGGTGGCAGGACAGGGCCAGGGATGAGGCAGATCAGATGGGGGTGGTGGACAAGGCGGGGTACAGGGTGGCACAGAGGGGGGCACTGGATGGACCAGGCAGCCCCCCTCTATCAGAACAACAGCTGGAATCTGGAGCAGCTGGGTTGGGGTTCCCCAGCCCCATGAATGGACAGGGACTGGGGGGGGGGGTGTAAGGGAGGGGAAGAAAAAGGGAGGAAGGAAAGAGAGAAGATGAGAGGAGAGAAGGAACAGGGGGAAGGAGACAGTGACTAGGGAAGAGAGGGGCTAGAAAGGCCCTTTCTGGCTGGGGATACAGTGGGGGGGGGGCAAGGAGCAGGGAACACCCCCCCACACCCCACCTGGTTCCCATGAGCCACCGCCCCCCACCCCACTCCCAAGCCGCTCCCCTGGGGAAAGGAGTGGGACGGGGAACCTGTCTGACCAGATTCCTGCTCTGCTCCACTGCCAGGGGACCCGGATCCAGGCTGAGCCTGGTGCCATAACTAACAAGGTAGCTGGGAGCCCGGACTCCTGGGTTCTCTCCCCAGCTCTGGGAGGGGAGTGGGGTCTAGTGGTTAGAGCGGGGGGGACTGGGAGCCAGGACTCCTGGGTTCTCTCCCCAGCTGTGGGTGAGTCATACTGGCAGCACTGGCGCCTGGGAGGGGATCTAATGGGTAGGGTTGATTCAGGCTTCAGGGGAACAATGATTCTGCGGGCAGGGGCGGGGCAGGTTTGGGTCCAGCCCCAGCCCCAACAAACGCGAACAAGAGGTATGGCCAGTCCCTGGGAGCGGAGTCAGCAGGGCTGGGAGGCACAGGACAGAACCCAGGAGTCCGGGCTCCCAGCCCCACTCCTCCACTCTAACCACTAGACCCCACTCTCCTCCCAGAGCCAGGGAAAGAACCCAGGAGTCTGGGCTCCCAGCCCCCTCTGCTCTAACCCATCAGACCCCACTCCCCTCCCAGAGCCACCTTGAGCTCAGGGCTTCCCTTCAATGCCCCCCATTCTGCCCTCCTCCCATACCAGGGTCCCCCATTCTTCCCCCCAGGACCGTGCCCAGCAGCCGCAGTGCTGGGCATGGAACGTTACTAGGTGTATTACGGTAGCGCCCAGGAGCCCCAGCTCTGGAGCCCCATTGCGCTAGGTGCTGCACACGGTTAGGTGTATTACGGTAGCACCTAGGCCTCCATTGTGCAAGGTGCTGGGTGTTGTTCATTAGGTGAATTATAGTCTCACCTCGACCCCCCTCCCCCCCGCCATGGCCCCACGGTGCCAGGCCCTGTACATTTTATTGCTATTAGGGGCATTACGGTAGCCCCAAAGCACTGCCCCTCTCTCGCCCCCCCAGCCATGCCCCAGACCCCCCAGGCACTGTACATTTAATTGCTATTAGGTGTATTATGGTAGCCCCCTGGGTGCCAGGTGCTGTACATTTAACGGCTATTAGGTGTATTATGGTAGCCACCAGGCACTATACATTTCATTACTATTAGGTGTATTACGCGAGCCCCCGGGGCACCGGCTCTGTACATTTAACTGCTGGGTGCTACACAGACCCAGAACAAAGAGCCCATCCCTGCCTCAAGGAGCCAGCGAGAGCCAGCGGGCGATGGATGGGCATAAGGACGGGGGGCGCCCGCGCAGGGCGAGGCCCCGTTGGCCAGCGTGACGGGCAGGGCCCGGGAGGGACCTGACAGTGGTGGTTCTGGGGGTGTTTCCGGGGAGCATCTCCCCAGGGTGTGGGGTGGCCTGAGCCATTCCCCAGGAGGTGATGGCGTCAGGGACCCCAGGCCCCTCGGAGAGGGATGGGGAGAGGATTAGGGGGGTGGACGCCGTGGAGAAGGGGGAGCCAGTGGCGGGACGCAGAGAGGGGGCGACGGGACAAGGCTGGGGAATGCTGCTGGAAAGGGGCCCTGCTCTGGCTCGGGAGCAGGGTCGGGGACGCTCCGCGCGGCTCCCGGAAGCAGCGCCATGTCCCCCCTCTGACTCCTATGCATAGGGGCAGCCAGGGGGCTCCACTCCGCCTGATGCCCCCGCTGCTCCCATTGGCCGGGAACCGTGGCCAATGGGAGCTGCAGGGGCGGTGCTTGTGGACGGGGCAGCGCGCAGCAGAGGCGCCTGGCCGCGCCTCCGCATAGGAACCGGGGGGGGGGGGTGATGTGCCGCTGCTTACGGGAGCTGCTTGAGGTAAGCGCTGCCCGGAGCCTGCACCCCTGAGCCCCTCCCACACCCCAACCTCCTACCCCAGCCCTGATCCCCCTCCTGCCCTCCAAACCCCTCGGTCCCAGCCCAGAGCACCCTCCTGCACCCCAAACCCCTCATCCCCAGCCCCACCCCAGAGCCTGCACCCCCAGGTGGAGCCAATACCCCACCCCCCACCCCAGCTGCCCTAGCCCAGAGCCCCCTCCTGCACCCCAAACCCCTCATCCCCAGCCCCACCCCAGAGCCTGCACCCCCAGCTGGAGCCAATACCCCACCCCGCACCCCAGCTGCCCCAGCCCAGAGCCCCCTCCTGCACCCTGAACTCCTCATTTCTGGCGCCACCCCGGAGCCCTCCCCCCAGCCAGAGCCCTCACCCCAACCCCAATTTTGTGAGCATTCATGGCCCACCATACAATTTCTATACCCAGATGTGGTCCTCGGGCCAAAAAGTTTGCCCACCCCTGGTCTAATGGTTAGAGCAGGGGGGCAGGGAGCCAGGACTCCTGGGTTCTTTCCCCAGCTCTGGGAGGGGAAGTGGGTCTGGTGGGTTAGAAGGGAAGGCAGGGAGCCAGGACTCCTGGGTTCTATTCCTGGCTGGGGAGGGGAATCAGGGAGGCAGGACTCCTGGGTTCTCTCTGTGATCATCTGCTCTGACCTCCTGCGTCACACATAGAACGGCCCTGAGCCGAACTCTTGGGAAGTTGCCCCCACGGGTCATTTTCCTCCCTCTTAAAAGCTCGTCCCCTCGTTTCCCGGTGGGAATTGTTGAGCTTCAACTCCCAGCCGTTGGTTCTGCTTGGCCCTCCGGCCGCTAGGCGCCCAGGCCCGGCGTCAGGACCCGGGCAGAACGGCGCAGCGAGGTTTCGGCCTGAAGACCGAGAGGCCCGAGCGGAAGACGACACCCACGTTACGGGACAGGCCAGACGCTCGTGGTTGCAGCGACAGAGAGGAGGGAGGGTGGCGGACTCGGGGAGGGGGGAGATTAGGAACTGAGCAGGGGCTGACGGCTGGACATCCACGAAGAGATGAGGCGGGGACGGACGGAGACAGCTCTGCAGTAGATCGGACACCGGAGGGGCTAATGGGACCCCGGGCTGCGTCCCCAGGGGAACCTCGAGCGGGAGCAGAGAGGGGAATTCACCTCTGGATGTGGCCCTGGGGCGACGCTGTCGGGATCCCGTGTCCCGTTGCGCGGCCCCCAAGTCAAGGAGGATGCTGATCGATTGGAGACGGGGTGGAGAAGAGTCACGGAGACGATAGAAGGGTTAGAAAACCTGCCTGGGCGGGAGAGACACCAGGAGCTCCAGCTGTTTAGCTGAGCAGAGAGAGGGTCCGGGGGGCACTCGATCCCGGGCTATCGGTACCGACGTGGGGGACGAATATTGACTAACGGGCTCCTCAGTGGAGCAGAGGAAGGTCGGACCCGGCCCCACGCCTGGAAATTGAAGGGAGACAAACCCAGCCTGGGAACACGACAGATGTTTTTCCCGCTGAAGGGAATTAACTATCGGGATAATTGGCTACACTTGCAAGGCCTCCAGCCTCTCAAAGACCTGATCTGGATCAGCCAGGACTGATTTCAGGGCAGCGCCATGGCCTGGGTTATCCCGGCACCCAGGCAAGCGGCTCCTGACGGGCCCCGTCTGGCCGTTGGATCTAGGAGAGTGGAGAAAAGGCAGCAGGGCTGTGGACGAGCTGGCCCAGAGATGAGGGAGATGAGAGGCGACCGAGGATGGAGTCTGGGGGAACCCGCCCCAAAAAAGTGAAGGGGGCCAGTGGGAGGATCCTCCAGAGGAAACACTGAAGGAGCAATTAGAGAGGAAGGAAGAGAACCAGAGAGGCCAACTAGAATAGAACCCAGGAGTCCTGGCTTCCAGCCCCCACCCTCTGCTCCAACCACTAGACCTCACTCCCCTCCCACAGCCAAGGATGGAACCCAGGAGTCCTGGCTCCCACCCCACCCCCCCAGCTTCAACCACTAGACCCCACTCCCCTCCCACAGCCAGGGATGGAACCCAGGAGTTCTGGCTACCAGCCCCCACCCTCTGCTCCAACCACTAGACCCCACTCCCCTCCCACAGCCAGGGATGGAACCCAGGAGTCCGGGCTCCCACCCCACCCCCCCCAGCTTCAACCACTAGACCCCACTCCCCTCCCACAGCCAGGGATGGGACCCAGGAGTTCTGAATCACCCACCATCTTCCCCCTTAGCAATGAGATTATAGCTCCTCCCATGGGATTTTCATGTTTCCAAAGGAGAAAGTCTATGGGATGGAGTGTGGTCTATTGACAGAGGTAGAAGCTGGGAATCAGGACTCCTGGGTTCTATCCCAGTCTCCCAGTGACTCTGTCTGGGACCAAGAGGTGCTAAGGTCCCTCCTCCTTGTTTTGGGCTGGTACCAGTGGCCCCTTCTCTCGTCTCTGTGGGGATGGAGCTGGGGATAAGGCCCCTGCTATCGAGGGCTGTTTGCTTAAAGCTTCCACTCCCATCCTGGCTCTAAGAACCAAACAATGGTCAGGTCTCCCGGCCGCCTCTAATCTTATCCAACCCCCTGAAGACTGGAGGAAGGAGCCCTCCCTGGGGTTGTGCAAGACATATAGGATTATAGCCCGTCCACTGGACCCCACTCCCCTCCCAGGGCTGGGAAGAGAACCCAGGTGTCCTGGCTCCCAGCCCCCCCCCCATGCTCTAACCCATTGGACC